>NC_089876.1:23833214-24166785 GCF_040182565.1 Anser cygnoides
AGCCTGCCAGCATGTCAGCTACTCAGGCTGAGGGTGCAATGTGCAGCAAAGCAGCAGCAAACATGGAAAAAAAAATAGGCAAGCATCATTTATGTCTTTGACATGAAGGTAGTCTGAGCTTTTTATGTGATTCTGGTAGAGTGCCCGAAGACCTAGAATCGCTGATTCCAGTCACAAGAAGGTGTTGTCTATAAGGATGATTAGCTTGTTGTTTGCTGTTTTATTGCAATGTATTAGTGCAGCACATAGCACCCTACAGGCACAAATTACAGTCCTCGCTACGGCCATAAAACATCGCAATCAACATTTCAAAGATATTAGGCAGGTATCCAGCGTTAGATCCACCTCTCGTTAGGAAGAGTCTCTCTACCAACTTGCCCTGCCCCGGTTCGCTGTGAGCTAAGCTCTCCACACCCTGAATCGCAGAACTAATTAAGAAAGTTTTGGCTAATTACATTTCATACTGTTGCTTAGGTTGACCTAATTTGTGCTTGGCAGGATCTGTAAGGAAAGTTAGTCAGAGTAAGACATTGTGTGTTGCAGTAAACAGCGCAATGAAGGCAGTATCTGGGCAATCTAAAATGTACATTTGTATCTCTTCAAAGGTGAAAGCACAAAATATTTTTGTTGTTGTTAATTTTGTAAGCAACTTCTCAGGCAAAATTAAATGGTGTATTTGTTGTAGCACAAATACTGTTTGAGATCCGTGCCGAAAACTGGTGAATCATTTCCTGTTTGCTGCGTTGTCACCTCATGGCTTTCCCCAAGCAAGGGGAATTATGTTGCCCAAACCAACCTACAAAGCACATCTGGACATGGATTTTCATTTAATCTCCCAGGCCCTTCCTGGCCATACGCAGTGGTGTGCGCAGCATGCTACGTGCTGGTGCAGGCAGTGGCCGGGGGGGGGAATGGAAGGAGCCAGGCAGGGATGGATGCTCCACATAGCCTTGCCCTTTCCTGCTCCTTGTGAGGTGGCACTGTCTCGATGATGGAGATGACTTGATGAAGCCCACTTGCCTTTGAACACTGTGGTTTATAACTTACACAGAAAAAGGGAGCCACAACTCCTTTCCTTGCTCAGCCGGTGTATAAATTCCATCCTCAGTCCAACACAGCAATCTCCAGCCGTTTGTACTCCCACACAAAACGTTACTGAAGCACAGCCAGAAATGACACAATTGCATTAGCAGGGCCAAAGTCCAAACAAGACTCATTACCTGTATCACACGAAGGTATAAAGCTTGGTATGCCATGCTTGGAGTAGCTCACTGCTGGAAGCTCAGTGGCAAACACACAGTCACAGAAAATTTGGTTTGGAAGAGGGCTGTGAAGGTCACCAGCTCCAACCTCTCTCTGGAAGTGGGCAGCTGCCAGCTCTGGTTGATCAGGTCAGCTGCGACTTTGTCTTGCCAAGTCCTGGAAACATCCAAGGACTGAGGCTCCACAGCCTCTCCAGGTAACTTCCAGTGCAGCACTACCCTCCTAGTGGAAACCAAGCCCTATTTTTTGTAACATCCATTCCAAGCCTTCAGTTTGTGGCTATAGCCCTGTATTGCATCATCTGCCATCTCCAAGAGGAGTTTGGTTTTCTCACCTGCTTCTGACAGGGTCAAAATCGTCACTAAAGTCAATATATCCTCCAGCCAGCACGCTCCCCTCATCAGTACAGGCTGTCATTTCAGCACGGACTGTAGCCAAGTTTGTCAAGGAGGATTTGCCCTTGGTAAACCTGCACTGAATGTTCCTGATTACCTGTGCATCCATACATGACTGGAAATATTTCCAACAGGACATAGTCCATGATCTTTCCAGGGACTGAGGTGAGCCTGACTCATCTATTGTTCCTCCTCCCAGGTCCTACTTCTTGCCTTTTTCTAATAAGAATCAGAGACCTCCCTTCACCAGTTTCACCACTGTCTTCAGCTCAGCAGTTGTGTAGAAACTTCTCTAAAAGCCTCTCACGTGGACTATGTGTTATACATGCTCTACAGACTCCCATCACTTCAAAGCCATTCCTGAATATATTCAAGATACCAGTTTTCCCTGGCAGAGTGCATCGTCCATGTCCTTTATTTCCTTCATTTAGACATGCCTCCCTGTTTGGAACATGAGTAGAGAGCCATTGAAAGTGGGAATAGTTATGCAGACAGAAGACTAATATAGGCTGCTAGTGAGCACTGGATGTCTTCTCACTGAAAAAAACTTGAAATTTTCAGCCTTCAGGATATGTTACAAAATCTGGCTGTTTGTTAATGTTATTTTTTTTATAGGAGCACTGCACTTTTCCTTTTTTTTTTTTTTTGGGGGGGGGGGGGGGGGATATAGACTGTTTAGTGCTTTTGCAATCAAATTGCCAAGACATACTTTATTGTTCTTTTATGGGTACTACCAAAAGAGTTTTATGACAGGAGCATTTTCTAAATAATGAAATGAACTTAATGGCTATTATGCCTTGCTCAAGTTAAACTTTGCCTCCCAAAATATACAGTTTACTTAATGTGATTTAATTAATGTTTTGGAAATGCAGAATGCATCCATACATTATACAGTTCAGTGTAAAACATTACGAAATATGAGGAAATATTCCTTATATGACTTCATCCCAGAGTTTACATAACTCATAATAATAAGACTGCTGAATAACAGTTGGTATATAGGAATTTACATTTTTTATATAACAAGTGTTTGCTTAGTCTCTTAAGTGGCAAATATGGTTCTTAACTCTTCTACTTTTATGCACATCTGATGAAAATCTTAGTCAAACGGTCGTTTCCTTCCTACAGTCTTTCCATCCCTTCTGATATCTGAAATCACATATCTGAAATGACAACATTAACAATGAAATCACAGGAGCAGACAAGGCAATCAATCATATTTACCCAGGTTGTTTTAGTAAATAGACTTCCCTCTGATGAATCAATCATAAAATCAGCTAATTGAATTAATTGAATTGTACATGGAAAGTCTGCTGTGTGCTTTGTATATAAGCTAGGTTTTTGCCTATAGAGTCACTCTGCTAACATGCACATAGAGGTTTTGTAGAGCTATGTGCTAAGCAAGTCGCTAAAAATTAACTGCCACCTTTCCACTGTTCATTCTTCAGAGCTGGTTGAATCTGATTTTGTAGGGTTCTCCTCCCTGAACTCCCAGTGAGCTGTCCTGCCCGACACACTCTTTTTCCAAGTCACAATATCATGAGACAATGGCAGTAGCAAAGCTGCAAATTGAATATATATGAGTATAGAAAAGATATCTGCATTGCTGTAAGAATTGCACATATAATACGTGCATGGACATACATGGATTAGTTATGGGGAATTTTCTGGAGCTCAGTTGCTCTCTTGATTAATCCCTGTTCAGCATCTCTACCACAGACACAACCAACAACTGTTGCTCTGACCTAATAGTAACAGCTCACTAGATTTAGCAGTAATTATATTAAAAAGAAAAGAAAGAAAGGAAAAAAAGGAAAAAAAAAAAAAGAGAAACTAGAGAGGCTGAACAGTGAATAGGAATTTCTGACAGTAAGTATTGGGTGTGTGAGAGCAAAGGGAGCTTGAGCAAGATGGAGCCTCTCCAAGCCTGAATGCACTAGCCCATTTCTTCAAAGAGACATAGCTCATCGGCTGCGCCCATGCACCAACCCTACTCTTCCCTTTAATTCTGTCAAGTGTAATAAAAGAGAAATGAAACACTTTGCTATCCCCATCCACTGCTTTCAGATACCTCGTTAGATTTCTACCTGACGGCTTCTTACAGACCTCGCCACGTTCTTCTTTTCCTTTCCCTAAAGGAATAATGCGCTATTGTTACCCTGCTCCTGAACGCTCTCCAAGATGATGTCAGGTGAGTGCACAGCATTCACCATGCCAGAAGTCCTCCTTCCCCACATCATGTAGGGTTCATTGTCAAGTCACAGACAATTACTTTATCTGATACTTGTCAACATGCAGTCAGACAGGAATTCTTTACCTCCAAAACTGCCTACTCGGCACCATCCTCTGCTGACTTTGTCCTCCTTTCAGCCTGTCTGGAGGGGATGGATGGAGTGGGAAGGGAACAACTTACTGCTTGGTTTCAAGCTGCTTTTCCCATTTCTTTGTCCTGAGCTGGAGTTCTGGACCTCCCTCAGAGCAGCTCCAAGAGCCCAGCACCAGGGAAGGCAAGTGGCTGGAAAACCACTACTTGAGAGCCTTCAGATTTCCTTAACAGCAGTGGGAGAAGTAAAGTCCTCTGTGAAACCCACCAAGCAGTAGCCAGGGTACAGCTAGCAGCTTGCAGGACACACTCCACAGCCCATTTTGGAGCACTACTCTGACAGCACTGTGACAGGTCCACTACCTGCGTCACCAGTCAGCAAGTGGCAATGGCAGAAAGGCCAAGGTCCAGAATTTACATCCCCCAAACATGAATATTCATCATGCTAAAAGTGCTAGGTCATCCAGCTCTAAATCTGTGCAGACAAATAGGAAAAACTTGGTGCTTTTTTATCCTCATTCTAGCATTACTTTTCTGTCACCTGAAATAAAGTCAGATGATTTGTGTTAACTCCACCTTAGGATAAGCTTGCAGGTAACGCCCTGCCTCTTACACAGCAGCATGTGAATTGGCTAGACATCTAATGCAGACCTGAAACATCTGTACCAGTGGTAAGAAGTCAGTATATCTATTTACAGAGTAGTACATTACTCAGTTAGGGGCAGAAGGGCAAGGAAGGAGGCCATGCAAAATCTGAATCATTTACCTATACATCAGCTTAATGGTTGGGAAGATATTTATTTACTGATATTTGGCCACAATCAGCAAGAGAAGCAACAAGAGCAAGTGATTACAAGACTGCTGGATTCTCAGGAAAGGTTAAGGTTTCGTGTTGATACTTCGCCACACAGGAACGAGCAAATTTGTTTTCAACAGCTTTTGCTCCAGGTGATTAGATGGGGTGAGACAGGTTTGTTACTAGTAAACCATTTATCTCTCTTTTCAAAAGCAGTACACAACATCTATGAAACATAACTGATCAGACACACCCAGCAGGAGATACACCCTTCCTACCCATGTAAGCCAGCAAAATCTACATTTTCATCTCAGACCAATAGCGTGAAGCATGCTGGATGCTCAGAGCCAGCATCTCACCACACGTAAACCAGAGCAGCTCTTCTCTAGGCAGTGGAGAAGTGCCAGCTGTACTGTTTCAGATCAGATCTACAAACCTCCATACATGTGTCAGTCTGCCTATAGGAGCAATTTGAAGTTATCTGCTTAAAGAAGCAGGCCTTCAAAACATGTGCAGAAAACATATTGTAAAAAAAATAATAATTTTTGCTGTTGTCCAGAATTGTGAATACAGGGGTCTTTTACACCAACAGCAACTTTTACTCAGGCCTCTTGCATAACACAAGCCAGAAAACATCAACACATCCTCAGTTAAGTGCAATGCATTGTACTTCAGCCTAGTTTTGCTTAACTAGATTTGAGATATCTATGCTAATATCTACAATTACTATTTTATGTATTACAATGTCTTACAAGCAGGTACAAATAGAAGAACCATGAAACAGAGACTGCTCTGTTGGTAAAACAGCATCCCATCCAAAAAATTACCGTGTAGGTACTGTAAACCTCTCAAACCATTAAATTATATTATTATATTATTTTATTGATGTTTAAATTGTTTTAGCACATTGACCTGCCATTCCACTCAAATATAACCAAAAGAGACATAGTTCAAAAGAGTTCTCCCTCTTTTTTTTTAATAAAAAGGGGGTTGCCTGTGTAGCCAGTTCAGACACCTGAGGACCTCTGGTTGTTTGAACTCTTTGGAGGAGGCTGATCAGCTCCTGGTTTCAACCCACTTGTCTTCTCCCCTGGCACAGTACATCCTGGTTTCCCAGAACACCACCATAGGTTATTGGAGATTCCCCAGCTCGGCACTCCTTGATTACAGATCTGAGGTAGGGAGCGGTAAGCCTGGTAATAATTCTCCATGAGTAAAACCCCTTTTCTCAGAGGAGGGCAGTACTGTGTCTCCCAGAAGGAAACCAGCCGATGGGATAGCGCACAAGTCAAGGAAGAGTTCAGCCCCACCTCAGCACCTCAATTAATGCTGGAGGTGCATCCAGCAACCTATAACAATTCCTCAGAGGATCAGATGCTCATCTGCTCTAAACTAGCAGGGTTTGCTGATCCAGCATCACAAAATAACGTGCATTAAGTATCTTGACAACATTGTGCTTGACATCTGAAAACTTTGAAAATGAGTGTCTGCCCACACCTTAATGCACAGAAGATGTTTAAATAGTATTTTCCCAAACCAATCAAAATAAAATTAACTTGAAATTCTGGGTTTTAGCTATTATACTTTCTCATATGTTGTTATCTTGTTTTCTGTTATCATTGGTCTTTAAACAGCCCAGGTAACAGCTCAGGTAATAAGCACAGGTAAGCAACATTATTGTGGGGACTTGGTAAGTGCAGTTTGCTATTAGGAATATTCTACATGTACCCTTTTCAGAGGTTGGCCTTGGTTTCTTTGCTGCACCTGGTTTATTGCATACTACCAAGCACTGGCTCTTCCCAAAGCACCAGCATCCACTGAGACTTCTGCAGGGGGAGTTATCCCAGGATATAGCCTGGCTGCCTCTTCCTCCAACATTTCCAAGGTTCAATCATATATTTGATATTTGGAAAGGTCTGAGACTGAAGGAGGAAGTGAAATTGGATTATTTTTTTTCCAGTACTTGGACATGGCTGATAATCGAGTTTTGTCAGGCCTTTGTACTTAAAATTTTGAAAGTATATATTATATAGTAATACATCTATGGTTTACTGGGCACGTATGTATTGTGATACATCACACAAACTATATGTCATTTACCTGGCAGACCATAAGGACTCGAATATTGATCTCGCTAAGTTACCTGCAGACTTTCAATGTCACTTATGTCCAGTTGCCAGCTGTGCAAGCGCACAGAACCTCTGTTCTCCTCCTCAAACGCTGCACAGGAAACCTCCAGCAGCCGGGCTGGTGAAACAAGTGCAGTGCAGCCTGCTACTTCTTGTATGTCTTGGTAATACAGTTCAGGAGTGGCACTAACCCCAACAAGAGATTTATATTCACTAAGCACGCAAAAGCGAGTTCCTAGTCATAAAGAGCAGCATGGGTAATACTGGTAGCCGTACAGCGTGAGGCAAACAGTCCTGACAAAAAGGCCATAAGGCGTCGGCCAGGAGGCTGACAACTTTATAAAACTGTTCTTAAGAAGTGAACTTCAGTCAGTAAGGGAGAGCCTTCAACAAAGTCTTATAAAATATATTACTTTATTGGTTTAAAATTTCACACTTATGTGAAGGAAAAACTCCAAAATAGGAGATTAAATGACTGACAGAGCTGTGCTACCTTTTTACAGCCAGGCGTCTGATAACTTCTTTAAACTGTTCTCAAGAAGTGAACTTCAGTCAGTAAGGGAGAACCCACAGTAAGGTCTTATAAAATTAATTATTTTATTGGTTTAAAGTTTCACACTCGTGTGAAGAGAAAATCTAAAGTCAATAGCAGATTTAATGACTGATAGAGCTGTGTTGCCTTTTTACAGCCGCAAGGATGATAACTTTCTTAAACTGTTCTGAAGAAGTGAACTTTAGTCAGCAAGGGAGAACCTTCAATAAGGTCTTATAAGATAAATTATTTTATTGGTTTAAAGCTTCACACTTATGTGGAATGAATATCTGAAGTCAATAGCAGATTTATAGAAAGTAATAGAGAGTAATTTAAAGTACTATATATATACCATGACCTTTCTTTATGGTGGGAATACCAAACAGTCATCTTCAAGAGGACCATGACAACAAAATAAGAGGGCAGCTTAGCTTCTCATGGAAAATCTTAGAAGCACGCTGCTCTTAAAAAATGCACGTTCACAAGGTGAAGACATTTTGAATATTTTCATAACCCATTCACACAGAAGGAACACTCAGTAAGAACGTCGTGCCAAGGCTGCTTGGGCTACGGATCTCATCTGAGTGCTTCCTTTTGGGACCCACCCAATTCTGTTACACTCCCCACCTCCCACTGCTGCGTACAAGAGCAGGAGAAGAAGCTCTGGGCTGGGGCTTACCTTGTTGGTAGAGAAAAAAAAGGCACGTCAGAACCTGGGCGAGTAGCTCTGCAAAAAAGCTAGAATATGGCCAAATATAGATAAGTAGGTTAAACGACCAGAACACCACTAGGACATATGATCCTTAATTACCACTTCCAGAACACTTTGATGTTCTTAGGGAGAGAGCATATGAAGTTCAAAATTAGTGGTTAATAAGTGAGAATTTCAAAAACATTTAAATAGCGAAGGAGTTCCAGAGACCGCTAAGTTCCATAGATAGCTCTGAAAGTTGCCCCTCAAGATAATAAATGTACGTCCCACTACTCGTTAAAAGACCTTTTTTCTCCAGTGACACTGCGTATTTCTTATACATGTTCTGTAGTCATGTTTTTGTTCTCTGACTAACTGAAAGCATAGCCTCAGTGTATCTCTATGTATGTTGTGCAATAGCAGATTTAGGATTTGCATTTTTTAGATCACCAGACAATAAAAAAAAATAGAGATTGTACAGATATGCACCACCCTTCATTAGAGGCAGTGATATTCTCTCCCACCCAGTCCTGCCCGACCAAGACAATATTGCACATACGCCTCCAGACAATGAGACTACCACACCTTTTGCCTCTAATTAAAATTATTAAGTCGAGAAGGAAAGAAATGAATTTTAGTCTGTGCTTGTTAGCCAAATGTCTTGATAAAGCTGAACATGTTCTGCTGCTGCCCACCATCTGTTCTTATAAATACTTCTTCAAAACACTGAGCAGGAAAATAGATTTGTCATCACTGACTTTCAGCATTTTATACCAACTCTACCCTCAGCTTTGCCTTTATGCAGACTAATAAACATCCACAGAATAGGATAAGTTTTTTTTCCTACTAAAAAAAATTAATGCATTTGACAAATTTCAGTAGAAAAGATTCCAACCCAGTGCATGTAGGAAGCTGGGTACATATAGGAATAAGGCCATCTTTAACAAGGGCAGTATTTTAACGAGGCAATCTTGCTTTTCCTCTCTTGACCTATTCCTTACTTATTCTCAGTCATTTCACTGCTAGCGAAGTCACCGTAGAAGCACTGAAACTCCCCGTCTTTGATGAAAAAGTAACTTTTCATAACACTTCAGCCTTTGAGGCATCAAAATAGCATGCATCTTCTCAACTTCCCTTTGCTGCTGGGAATTCAAATACCTGCAAGAAAATATGCCTTTTCCATTTCTGAGCTAAAAAAAAAAAAAAAGCAAAAAACAACACACCAGACTTAACCATAGCATCCAGTCCCATCATGACTCCCAGTATATTGCACCTGATACAGTGAAGAAACGCCAGCTGATGCAATACAGCAGCCCAGCTGTTGATAAACAGAGGTTGACAAGAATGTCGCTGCTGTTTCTCGTGCAGACTCCCCATTGAATTTTATGTTCAGTCATCATTCCCAGGCTCACACTGGGCTATTTTAATTAACTTGCCATCAGTGCCTTCTGTAGAAGCAAGTGTAATGTTACAGGTACAACGTTATAGTCAGGTACAGTGTTACAGCTAAAAGGTATTTGTAAGACAAATGAAATTGGGGTTTTCCCGAGGACAGTGCTCATCCTCATCTCCAAAACTGCCGTTCTTCATTGCCTGAAAGACAGGTACATATCCTACTGTGTTCAGGAAACAATGTGAGTTCTCTTTCCATAAGTATTTGCAATTAGGTTTTATTTTTTTGTAACAACACAGATAGTCCTCGCAGTCAAGACCCAGTTCCCAGGAGAGAAGTGAGAATTTATCTTCACAAGAAGGGTGAATGAATGGTACCAGTTATCCACGTTATCCCAGCACAAGCAAGTCAGAAGGGGCTCACAGGTGCAGGTATTAAATTCCCTAGGGCTTGACTCTAGGCAGAACAGAGGCCACTGGTGTTTCTGGCGAGGCAAAGGCTGAGTATGAAGATTTCTGGAATAGCAGAGTCGTTGAAGAAAAAGCTGCTCGGCTTAAATGTTATAACCGATATTAAATCAGTTGCGGGAGTGTTGGTACTGATCCCATCAAAGACCCGTGGCATTCCAGGTCGTGTGAGGCCAGGGCTGCGTCTGGGGTGGTGCAGCTTGGTGAGGAGCAGTTGTGCCTCCTCCTCAGGCCTGTGTGCTGCCAGAGGGCAAAAGAAGAACAGGACTAAAAAATATCTAATGCCAGCTGTAAGGAGGGCATGATTGTTTTGAACTGCTAGGTGTAAGGATATCAAAAAGGACACCAGAAGCATGTCTTGAAATAATAATATGTATATATATCTAAATGGGTTCTACCATACAGCATGCACAAAATGTGCCTTTCCCAGTCTTTCATGAATTAAACTCCACCATCTGCAAATTCTCCCTAGAAGTATTTAGGAATAGGCTTTCCTTTACAGTTTCTGGTACCATCCATTTCAGGTTAGACTGGAAATGTTGTGAAAGAGACTCCTGACTCGCTAGCATACCAGGCTCTCTTAGGCTCTCGATTCACTCACATTCAAATCCACAAAACATGTCAGTAAGTACAGGTATATAAGTGACCAAGGATGTTATCTCGTAAGACAGAAAATATTAGGCCGGCTTCAAAAGTCAGAAGTGAAACTGCATCATTGCCAAGGCTGCACCTATGCCAGCCGAGGGGAGAACAAAGAGAAAAAGTGAAGATGAAAGCAGACGCTGGATGGTGATTGAGATTTGTTTCTGGTTTTTCTCCACACATTTGGTTGGCATTTTGTTTTTTTCCCTTCCTTCCCTTGTTTGCAGTTGCATGCAAAGTGCATGCTAAAGTGAATATTTTAAGCTACCCAAAACTTTGTGAGGGCAATGGGAAGGAATTACACTGACTGCAACCATGCCCTGGGTTAATACGGCCTTTTTGGAAATAAAAGCATGTGGGTTATTCCAAATTCAACTTCATATACTTCAGTTACTTTGCTCTATACGCTATTATTGCAGCATATGGGCATCTCACATGTTGCTTAGAGTTAATAGTTTCTGCCTAAAAATCTCAATAAGCACAAACAGAATTTTGAAATTTTGTTTCAAAAAGGAAAAAAAAAAACCAACAAACCTCTCAAATCTCTGAAATTCTGGAGTTCTTCCAGCTTTGCCTCCTAGAACCACAAAGCAAGAAGCTGAAAGTGCAGAAAAAAGAACACAGAAAGAGACTGACACGTTTTCCCTTCACCTGCCTGAAACAGATACTTTCTGACATTAATTTCTAATTTAGAGATTAATTTGTGATTCTTTTATACATATACATACAAACACACAAAGATATTTATAAATGTATAAATATTTGTATGTACATACGTATGTATTTATATATACACAAGTATCAGTACAGAAGAGTTGGAATCAAATATGATATAAACAGTACCTTTGGGGCTTTAGAGATACTCTGGTGCCTTCTACCACTACTCTATAAGCTCAAAACAAAATTTGGATAGACGTGAGCAGAACAAGAATTATTCTGATCCATGTTTGTTATAAAACTGGTGTTACAAGAGGTTTTTTCCTTTGTTGTTGTTGTTGCTTTTGGGTAGGGGTGGGGGTCACTTTTCCTTCTCTCTCTTCTCACCCTGTTTTGTTATTCTGCAGCCTTTCAAAGTTTCTAGATCTTTGGTAGTATTACAGCGGGAACAGGGGGAGATTTAAGTAATGACAGAGTAAACTCCATTAATTTCATTTTCCTTTTGGGCACTTAAATTTTTACAAAGTCACAAAATGATTTAGAAAAGTTACAGAAAAATTAAGTTTAAAAAAAATGCATGTATGTGCTTGTTGCAAGAGGGAAGAAAAAGCTTAACCTGCCAGCAATTGCCCTCTTCTACTTACTGAATAAGAAATTAAAAAAAAAGGAAAAGAAGAAAATTTAAAACTAATTCAATGAGAGTGCAAAATTTTTCACAAGTTGAAGCAGTTAAATACCCCCAAGTGGTTCCTTTTGTTTAAAATTTTCGCCCTTATTGCCTCTACATGCCCAACATTTTTATTTATTTTTTAATGAGCGTCATTAAATACATGCAACTCATCAGTGATGAGGGTTTAGCTTGGGACAACTTCTGTGGTTTTCACTCCTAGTTTTCTGTCCTGGCTTTCTCTGGGCAGTTCTTCCTCTTGCTCCAGGGGTAGCTCAGCAGTACATAAAGCTCCATCACCAGCTGAGTTTGGAGGAAACCAGGATCGTTTTCAATTTCCTTTAATATACCTGCCTCTAATTTATGGCAGCTCAGCAACTGCTCCTGAGCAGCCGCAGCACCTCAGCAGTGAGGGAAGAACCTTGGGGAGAAGGACAGGGCAGATTTCCTGGCTGAAACCAAGGCACAAGCTAGGTATGTGAGCACGTGCCGTGTGTTGCATTAAGGAAATGTGAGGAGTAACACACTCAGTGAAAACCAAATAGAGCCTGGCAACAATCCAGATACCTGGGGAGGGGAGGGAAGGTGCTACAGAGCCATTAAGAGGGTCCAATCATTGTTCGGATCTGGGATAAAATATCTGGGGGAAGGCCACACAGAGATACAAAATTAATCCTTTACATATATATTCAGGATTTGCAACAGGACAGCAATCATGTCTGGCAGACTGGAGCCTGTGGGGAGTGGGAGTTTGCTGATACGTGGCCATGCTTGGGAATCTACGGTGTCATGGAAAAAGAGGATGGAGGCAGGAACGTCTGAAGCTCTGAGCAAAGCAGAGATACAGCATTTCAATACAAATGACTTGGAACTGATCCTCCATCTTAAGGATCACACCCACAGAAGTTCTCCTTGTCCTGTGGCAAAGTATAAAACAAAGCCACAGTCTGCTTGCTCTGCAACTTAAAATAAAAAATAAGGGAAAGAAATAAGACTGCTCAACTGGTCTTATAGATTTTAAAAATGTAGTCCTTTGTTTACAAGTAGGCCCAAAAGAATTAAACAAATGCAGCAGAAGGGAACATTCTTTGGAGATACAGCTGATTATTTTTCTAACCTGATGTGTCATCAGCAGCCTAGATGCTACACTTAGAAAGAATGTGGCCTTACAGCACTTATCTTTGTACATCCAGTTCCTTTTTTAAGAGCCTTTGTTTTCTCAAACTGATATTTGAATTGTGTTAAGCAGCCGTCATATTTCATGATAAAACAACAACCGTGTGTTGGTTCAGAAAGCTAGGCAGGTGACATTTTGATTTAGAAAAGAGTAGCAGAAGAGCTGTGTAAACACCACTTTAAACATTGGCTCTTTGAAGCAAAGAAGGCATAGCTTTGCTCATATTGCCATATATATATATATATATTTGTCTATCTTATATTTTATTGTCATTTTCTGGAAACAATTTTTCTAGGAGGTTCTCCAGGTAAGCCAGAGAGTACGCTTAGCATGTCTTCCGGGGCTCCTGAGGATGTTTGTCAGCAGGCTTCTGGTTCATCAGCATGAGTTTAAGCAGTCTGTGGGGTAAGAGGGATAAGAATAAAACAGGATGCTAGTTCCTGTTGTCAGGATAATCAATACACTCTGGACTGTAAATAATAAACTTCCCATTGGAACCCATCCATGCTTATCACTGGCAAATTACTAAATATCACCAAGAACTGAAAAGCAAAACCTAGAGTTGTGTCAATGCCGAAAACTGGAGATCTGCAGCTCTCTAAAACGATTGACAAGATAAAGTAAAAAATGTGTTATGAGTTGGTACCTGTCAGTTTCTTCCTCTGTAGGGAAACATTGCTGGAAATGATGGCCACAGCTAGAGGTGGTGTCACAGGAGACCTTTCTCCTTCTCTTCCACCTGGCATTGGGCAGCACTGAGCATGCCAAAGTGAAGAGGCTGCTGCATCCACCAGCTCTTGTACTCCAAGCATTGCTGTCTCCAACAGCAGGGCTGATGTCCCTAGGGAATTGTGCAGGCCCAAGCAACAGCACAAAGAGCCACAAAGTGTAATTTAACATTACAAACACATTCAGCATGGTAAGTCAGGTAAGAGCATTTGTAATTGTGTGTTATATTAATATTGGGTTGGGTTTCTTTGAGGAGTTATAAAGTTCTGGCTCAAAAAGAAAAATGCAGTACTTGAAACTGCATCTTTAAGTGCTGAATCATCTCAGACAGAGAGTCTGAAGAAAAGATTGCTGTCAAGTGCTTGTATATATTGACCTGGCCTTGCAAACGCCTTAAGTACAGAGCAGCCACAGGATACCACAAGAAGCAAACCAATGCTGCATGCCCTATAATCCGGTCTTTAATCCACTGTTGATAAATTATGCAGAGAACTACTAAAGTGAAAATTAGCAAGTTAACCCATGTAAGAGAGAGAAAGAAACAAACACGCAGAAACACTTCACGTTATGGACAGACTTGCTGTCATGAAGACTGTTTTGTATTGCTTTCACCACCACTTGGCAACTCTCAGCCATGCTTATACAAGGGGTTTTGGCCTGGTCATTTTTACATTCCAGGTAATCTCTGGTCCTTTGTGATTTTTACTTTGTCTTTGATACCATACCAAATACATCTTATTCTTCAAAACATCAGAAATTGGCTAGAGATTTCATTAGAGACCAAGCATTGGCAGACTCACTTGGCAGAGAAACTGGCTTCTAACCTTGCAGTAAAGCAGAGGAGAGGATCTGGTTGAACACACCGTAGGAGACGAGGTCCTGCTGAGACACGGGAGAGCTGGAAAACTGTACAGCAGCAGAGATGTGAGATATACTGGCTTCTATTTGGGGATCCACAATGTGTGTTTGGTAGGAGTGATGAAGCCTGCTATCTTGTTAGGTTTACGCTCTCAAATTCTTCCTCTCATGACAAGCTTTGCTGTCCTTAAGAGAAAGATTTGCTTTAGGTGGCTGCTACTTTCACCAAGCCCCACTTTTAACAAAGGGGCTCAGATTTTCTTATGGCTTCCAGCTTCTTTATAAAGCTTCAGAGACAACAAGGAAAAGCCCATGCAGTCAGCTCTTCACTATCCTGGTCACAGGAAAGGACCATAATGAATTATTTTAAATGGGAAATTTAATGGAAAAAAAGATTAAATTAGTTCAATGGAAAAGGATTTTTAGCTCAAACGTAGCAGTGCATAAATACATAAGCTGGCAGGTTTAGTAGCAGCCAAACCTGGTCCTGGGTGGTACTGCTGGTCCTTAAGAGACCTGAGCTGCCCCTGCACAGCACCACTGTCATGGCTGCAAATAGAAGACACCAGTGTACAGGGGCTCATTAGTGCCGGCTCCATAAAGACCTTTCTGGGCCTGCCACACACAGAGCCAGCTCAGGTGCTCCTGAAACCACAGTCCAATTTCCAAAGAACCTTATTCAGAGGCAATGGAGATGACTGGTCCTGTTCACAACGTATTATATGAGGAATCTCTGCATGCATCAGAGAGGGAAAACGTACAGCACATCTGTTGCATTTTTACTCTACAGGAGAAACTCCTTTTCCACATGGCAGCCCACGTGTTCCCTCTATAATCTTTATAGAGGGAACTACGTACACAGCTGGTGTACAGCTGCTACCTACAAAGGACACATATCTCAGTGCAAACAAAACAGTAAAATGTTTAGCTGTATAAAGTGACAACCTAATAAACAGATCCTCTGTTCCTCTACCTTCGTTCCTGAGTATCTGTTTATATTTGGAAAATTTTATGGTGTTCAGAATGATTTATAATTGTTTGACACTACCTGTTTTAAGGCCTATCCATCTTTCAGGAAAAAGCAGTAGCTGACCACTCTGTGTGTCTCTTCACTCAGGCAATGTTGCAGATTTAAATGGAAATTGGGAAAACTGCATGGGAACACTGAACCTTTAGATGAAAATGTAGTGTGATGTTATATAATTAACCTACCAGAGGGCAAAATCCCTCACAAATGTCCAGGGTTGTCTCCGCAGATCAATGGCAGGATGCTGTGCTAGCTGCATAAGTGCAGGCTGCAGGGAGGGTTGGGCACTGCTGAATGGCAATGAGCTGGGAGCTGTGCCAATGCAAAACCCTGGCGACAGGGAGGCCTGATTCCTGCCATCATCTACCTAAGGTAGGGTTACAGAGAAAGGCTTTACTCAGAGGTGCATGGTGAAAGGATGAAGGCAATGGTCAAATGTTGTAGCAAAGGAAATCCTGACTGGATACAAACATTGTCTCAGCAAGGGTGGTCAACAGGTTGCCCAGAAAGGTTGTTAAGTCTCCATTCCTGAAGATACCCAAGACTTTGGCTGATGTGGCCCTGAGCAACCTGCTGTACCTGGCTCTACTGTGAGCAAGAGGCTGGAGGGGATGACACCCAGAAGTCTGTCCTGACCTACATTATGCCATGTTCCTAAGAAACCCAGCCCTCTCCACAGCCCGGGATGCTCACCAAGGAATGCAGCTAGGAATATTCATTTAACTGGAATCCATATCTAGCGAGTCTCTCCTGAAGAAAAGTCCATCAGCCATTTCCTAAGAAAAGAAAAAGCAAGAAGTACAGTTTCTTTTGAAACTTAGAGCTGTGGCGCCACCACTACCCGAGTCCTGTACGGCACCCTGCTGGCTAAAGCACTGCTCAAGAAATAACTGTCCTTAGTGCCATCCTTAACCTGAGAGGTTCAAACATTTATATTGCAGCAACTGAGAAATAAGGATTCTTTAAAGTGGCTGAGGTACACAAAGGAGCCTGGCTCTGTGGCAAAAGGTTTTTTTTTGTTGTTTTGTTTTGTTTTTTTGTTTTTGTTTTCTTACAAAGGGAATCCTTACATTTGGTGCTGGACTTACTTTTGCATGGGCTCAGGTGCAGAAAAGGCCATGGAGCAGCAGCTATGCCAAGCCTTGGCCCTGTTCAGGCTCTGCTGTAGCCACTGGGCTGCAGTCACTTTGCCTCTGGTTGCTCTCTTTCTGGCCCTTTGAGTGATATATAATTTATTCCACCAAGACCCACCTTCAACAGCAAGCTCTGAGTTTCTTCCTCTCCCACAGCTGTCCTGTTCATTAGGCTGCTTGCTTGGGAAACGTCAGCTTGATCTTCTCCAGGCTGAGGAAGACCTAATACTGAGGTTTCCCTGGGCAGGCACCCTAACCACCTCGCCATTAACTAAAAAAATGAATAAATAAAAAATCCCCATAACCACCTCCATCATAACCAAGGTGCGATTTCAAAGAGCGTGGCCGCTGCTGAGCTCCGCATGCAGCGAACGCCGCCCGTGGGCGTTAGGCGTGCTCTGGGAACATCGGTGGGCTGGGCCCCAAGGGAGCCGGCCGGGAGCTCCATCTCCCCGCATCCTGCCCTTGCTGGCACCCCAGCAGGGAGCCACACAGGCTGTGGTGTTTATGGCCAGGCTGTCTGTGCATTTTTTCAGCAGCTCCTCCTACTCTCCAGCCGCTTCCCCCAACAGAACTGATCTGCAACTGGTACTTCCCAGGCAAGCTCTTGTCGTATGACCAGGCCTCTGCAGAGGCAGGCCTGGCACCGCCATTGCTAGAGCAGCACACGTGGTCTACAGCCTGCTTTGGAGGGACCCCGAGGAGTTGATGAAATAGCCTCAGCTCTCAGCTGAGCAAAAACACCACCTCCTCTAACACCTCCAGCGCCTGACCCCAGGCTTTCTCTGTCAGCTTTGCCTTTAGGCATAGGCACTGCATGCTTTCACTTCTTTTCTTACTGTCTCTAGACTTGCTCCAATGCAGCGCTACTGCAATCCTGTGACAAGACTGGCATGGACCAAAAAGTGCCACCTAAGTTGTTTGTAACCATGCCTAAGTATTGAAATTTTGATTTTATCTGTTGTTCTTCAGAGGTGAAAATCATGTGTCTCAAATAATAATTCTGTCGAAACAGTATTGACATCTATTTGCAGACTAAGCCTCTTGTTTTTCCACTTCGGAAGACATGCGTGGGTTGGGACCAGAGCACTGATCCCCTCTCCAGGTTTCTTTTATAGTTCTCATGTGCAAATCCTGCCATCCCTGAACACTTGAGCTCTAGCAAAGCAGGGAGTGAGTCAGGAACTTAGACTAGGAAATTATCTAATCACCTCACCACAGAGCATGAAGTGACTTCTTCAGTTACTTTGTCTGCCACTCTTCTTGACAAAACTGATATGTCTTTCAAAATATTTTAACATTAAAAAAAAAGTCAAAGAAACTTCTTTTGTCTCCTACTGCAGTTTCTTCCTTCAGTGTCACCCTTTTGAAAATATTCAGAATCTTCATGGGCTTCTCTTGTTCTTTCTCAGTGATGAACTTTTTATGGAACAAAAAGTACTCCTTGCATCTTACTTGGTACAATATGTAATAAAATCCCTTAGGTTAGATTAAAGTAGTTATTATGGCCATTATTAGCATCATCTTATGATTATGTATTAATATTTTAATGAATAGTTTTCTCTTAGTATTGGAGGCCAGGAGATGACAATCTACTGTACTCCAGCCTTTCAGGCTTTAAGTAGAACACTAGACCGAAAATTGATTTTCCCTCCAGTGCATATTAAGGAGAAGCACACAATTCAAAGAAATTGTGGGATGAAATGGAAAGGCTGCAGTACCCCAGACAATGGAAGAAACTATATAATACAGGTACAGGATTGGGTGACACAGGGACATCCAGATAGTGTTACCCAGAGACAGCACAGCACTAAAAACACTGGCCCTTGGCCAGAGATAAGAAGCCTCCTTATCCCACTACTGAGCAAGTCAAGTTTCTCTGAAGCATGTTCTCTTCAGCACTCAATAATCTGGCTGGATTTACCATTTGGGGCTTAATGCCAGCAATGCCAGACATGAGTATGCCTGCTCTGCAGTCCTGGTACTGGGAAATCAATAGATGGGAGCTGAGGTGGCTCTGCACATAGTCAGCTAGAGCCCAGCAAGTGTCCTTAAAGTAAAAGCTTTACTATTACCAAGGTGAAAATGAAGAGTGAGAGGAAGGAAGGCAGGAAGAGCAGGACTGCCCCATTTAAAGCTGATGAGCTCAGTTTAGCTGTGCTACTTAATTTGGTCCTCGGACCTGGGCATACAACTGCAGTGAACCCAGACCAGAGCTGTCTCTGGGTGATGTTACTTCTAAACCAGTAAGTGCGGGTTGGGGTGGGGGGGCTTCCCTCTGGACTTCACAAGGGATCAGGGCTGTTCCTTTCCTTGTTCACAAGCCGCTGTGAGCACTGAGCTCTCCCCACTCCTCCAGCGTCAGGCCACAGGGCTTAGTCTTGAAAAGCACCCCTGAGAGTGCAGGTGCTCACAAGCCTTCCTGTAACACAACCCATCCCACAGGCGTAACTTGAGGAACACCCATGCACCACTTTGTGTCAGTCTTTATTCTGTGTTACATGGAAAAGCATTTTCCCACCTCAAAACTGTTCCATCCAAGTGGCCTGAACAACACAGGAATACGCAGGAACTGTAACGTTCTTCTCAAAGTACAATTGTCCCGATCCCCTTCTAATGCTGCCTGCTGATCCCCAAATCGCACACAAAGCAGGAGGCTGGGCATGCCAGGACAGAGAATCCTGCAGAAGAGAGGCTGTCTGAAAAAAGAGCCATTAAAATTTGCCTCATGCAGTACTAAAATACTCATAACTTCTTAGAACAAATGTTGAAGGACAGAGTAAGATGGAAGAATATATTTTTTGCTTTAATGTGCTTAGCAAAATCTTGATCATTGAAAGTGCGTACACTTGTGAATTACAGTCTTATGATACTATGAAGTCTCTTCTGGGCCTAACATTTACTCTTGATACTAATTTATGTCAAAATACACTAATATCCTCTCTTTAATCTTGACTTATTTTCCATTAAAACCAACGGAAGCTTTTCCATTGATTTCACTATAAAATGTCTTCTGAAAAACTCACACATATCTATTATAGCTGCTTAATAGCTAACTACAGTATATGGTTATATATTTTTATATAGTTTTACAGTAATAACTAGATGCATATATAGCGTCGTTAACTATAATAGAGTTAAATAGCTGTTATAGCTCATTTTAGCACAAAAAGGAATATTAACTTTTTACTGTAATGATTTAACATCTGCTGGTGGATTCCCTGGAATGATTTAAGAGCACTGCCTGTCTTCTGTCCTAGCTATGCTCAGTAATGAAGTGGAGGCTGAGAAACTTTGCCTGAATAACACGGAGGTTAACACATGGGACTGAACCGATTTGCAAATCTTCTGGCCTGTCTTGAACAGGAAGGAAGGAGTCAGAAGTGTTTTGCTAATCCCATAGCTGTTTCAGTGCTGAAGTCCATTTCTGCATGCTGTGCAAGCACTGAAGAGATCTCCAGAGCACATCCAGCTCAGGCCCTGCACCAGGGCAGAATCCATCCGTGTGTGACAGATGTTGGTCTAATCCATTCATACAGACCTCCAGTGAAGGAGATTTGCAACACAGCCTGCCTGCCTGTTGCTTATCCCCTAGATAGGGTGTTTTTTTCATGTATAATGTAAATCTTCCTTTTTTGCAAATTGGGTTCTTGGTTTATACCTTTCCCAGTGGACATTTTGAGCATATAATTACTCAGTGATCTCTTTAAAACATCCTTTAAGCAGTACCAATACTTTTCCACTTCACAACATAGTATGCTGATTTACACTAGCTGAGCAGCTGCTCTACAGTTTTAAAAGACCTGCTCTGTAAGCACCAGACGCTTTAGGGGGTGGACGATGGGAAATCAAGATTTATAATTTTATATTCAAGTGTTTCATGATTCTGATGCAATCATGTTTGATAGTGACAATAAGTCATTGTGAGCTTACAGCTGTGATGGTGAACTGTAGAAACCAGCTGTCTGAGGACAGGTTGTGCCAGCTAATAGTAGACAGCAAGATGGGTATTGCACTCTCAGAAAAAGCACTGGGTCATTCTGCCATCATGTTCTCAGATTTGCTTCCTCTAACACTGGTAAATTCATGTAAAGAACAAGGGAGAAAGAAACAAAACCAATACTATTTTTTTTTCTCCTAAACAACTTCCAGCAGAAGATTGTTGAAGTTTTTCAGCATCACACAACAAAAAGGATTTTTAATTCCAGACAAGATCTTAGATGGCAGATTTTGCTTTCAAGAATGATCTAGTCTGTTTTTTACAGATGCCTGATACATTACTTTTATGTGAGTGGTCCTTCTGTAGGTAATTCTTAAAACCATTCCTGGTTTGGCATGGAAAGTGACTGCTCCAGACCATAAAACAATAAAAATAAATAAGTAAACCCACTCGTATCAGCTTGGAAATCAATGCTCCTGGAAATTCTGTTCACAGAGAAAGCAAGACAGCACTAACTGATTTCTTCTTAATGGCTTGGAGATTTATCCTGAACTCATTACCTGAAATAACTCAAGACCAGATGGCCTGGATACACAACTGAAAGTTGTGTGACCAAGATTAGACTCCACCACACCTCATGGCTACCGGCATGGGTTTGCCTGTATGGGATGTAATGATAGTGCCTCTGGTCCTTGCAGGGAACAGGAAGACAGGAAAAACTGTGGGGAGAACAGGAATACAAATAAGCAAAAAATAACATCAGTACAAGATTCTTTTGATATAGTCAGAATTTCAAAGGAAGAAAAAAAACTGCTTCTCTCTTCTGGCCTGGCACAGCTTGTGATAAAAAAAGTGAATAAAACGCTTGTGAATAAAACACATAATAACAGTGAATAAAAGGCATAAAAATGGAATGAAAAAAGAAAAGGAAGACCCAAAGGAAAGATAAGGAGACTGTGTCTCAGGGTTAGGACCATGCAAAGAAGAGACTGGAACCCAGACCGGAATAACCTGAAACCCTGGAGAAGCAGAGAAATTAATTTAGCGCTGAGCATTATCAGAGGTATCACCTCATTAGCTGCATTGGGATCCTGATGCTTATCCCATTTGGGATTCACAAATGAAGCACCTTTCTATCTGAGTCCCTGCAGGGGCATGAGCCATCAGACCAGCTGTGACTCTGCTTAGTGCCACCCTTGTCGTTGCAGAGCTCAGCACGGACCACGGCCAACACAGCCACAGCCTCTGGAGGACGCACCTAACGGGTGAATTGGTGGTGTCCACCTTTTGTACCGGTACTGTCCCAGGACTGGAGGGCTCTGCCAGGAAACAGGAGCTCTCAGAGCTAACTGCTTCTTAATTGCGAGTGCTCATTAGAGCTTGCAGCTACTGGTTCTCCAGAGAACATATGAGCTGTGAGGCTAGTGCCTGGGCTGGGGGCACCAGGCCCTGATCCATACTAGCACCCAGCAGTTGGTCTGTGCCCTGGTGAAGCTGGGAGGTACTAGGAGCAAAAAGAGCAGTCCCTCTTCCATGGCACTGCTCGTGTAGGTTATGACAAGACGCAACAGGTAAATAAGGCAAACATGAGGTAGGAGTGGAAGCAGTAAAATGAGGCAACAGTGTCACAAATGCATCATCAAAGAAGCCTCTCTGCCTTTCTAGGCACCGTTACGTGGGACTGCTTTTGAGGCAACAACAACAACAAAGGGGGAAGCAGAAGGAGTAATTTGGGAGGGAGCAGTTTTACAGACTTCACCTGGGAGCTTGCCACTGGTTGCAGCATGGGAGATAGCATGGAGCTGGCTGACAAAGAAGCCAACAGGGAAACAGCACAAGGAAATGTCATCTAAGAAGCTCACCCCTGGGCCACTGATAACCTAGGAGGGTTAAGGAACGGGGTTTCTTTTGGGCAGCTTGTGCAGATTGCTTACCCTAGGAATCAAAGAGTGAGCAGAGAAATCAATATAATAGGTGTATTTGCTAAGCACTTTAGGAAAAAAGGCAGGAACACTTTGCTTATGTATATACCTGAAAGTAGACAACTGTTACTTGATTTTGCCTGAACCAGATGTGCCAGCAGGGTACTGGAAATTGTCCCCAAGATCAGTGTGAACTTCTTTGAACATCCAGTGCATCTACGTGTGATAACATGGTTTCTCAGATAACAAACAGGCTTATAATGAGCACTCAGGATGTCAGTGCAACACAGTAGCTCGAAGTGTTGAAGAAGTAGATCAAGAGTAAAGAAGGCTTTGATGCAATTCATGGCCTGGGAGTAATGGAAGAACTAAATAATAAAGCAAAGGGTAAGAACACTGCTTAAACAAGAGGAAGGGGAATGTGCTTGATGAATATCAGGCTGATAAACAGGTATTTTGTTAAAATGGTTGAGCCAGAACTGATGGCCACATAAGGGGGGAGCAGAAGCAGAGGGAAGCCTAATTAATGAGAAATGGTCTCAGGATGGAAGCACAAGTCACTGAGAGTGAGTGAGAAGAGAGCCAGAAGGCAAGGCAGGGAGGTGCTAAGGCTGGGTGGTATCAGGTGTGATGTACATCACTGCAATGTGAAGGAGGAAAAACAGTCAGAGGGAGCATATTAAGTGAACTGATAAAAGCAGGGAGAAGAGGACAGCTAGAGGGAAAGGAACCATTAGCTTTCATTCAGCTTGCCTCCTGTGGAGAGGCTATCACAGGAATTTAGCATCTGTGTTTCATGTGTTTGTTGCTCAACTTGTGATATGTCTTCACAAGCAACAACTTTGGTAAATGTTTTTTTTTTCCCCCTCTCTCATTAATCTCTGTGCTGCTGTTGCTGAGGATCTTCACAACATGAAGTGGAGTGGTAAAAACTTCTAATTGCCATGCATGCAGGGTGAAGTCACCAAGCAGTGTTGTTATTGAGTGGAGAAAACACAGACCGTGTGGGAGCTGCTGAAAATCAATCATATTTTAGTGCTTTAATTCTGCCGCTTCTCCTGGTATTAAATGCCCTCTGATAGGCCACATTTACAGAAGACTACCAAAAAAAAAAAAAAAAAGTTGTAGCCAATTCCTGAATTGACACAGAACAGAATTAAAAAATGCAAGTTCATAACCTTTGTCATTATAATTGCGTAAGTTACGTTCCTGATCTCATCAGATGCCCTCTCTCCCGGTCCCAGGCTGCTGGCTTCCACGTCTCCTGCAGCAGAGCCCCGTGACTCTCCCAGGCTCAGGTTTCCTGTGGTCAGCCAGGATTACCTCATGGTCCTGAGTCATCTTCAGCTCTTCTGCCTCCAGGAGCAGAGCCGTGTCCATCACCAAACAGCCTTGCTAAAGCAGAGCCTGATTTGCTTAGAACAAAGACAAGGCAGAGAAAATGGACCTACGACAAAGGAGAGATCTGTTCGAGTCTATCTGCATGCCTCCCACTGAGGCTGGCTGCTCCTCCAGTTTCCCTCGGCAGAGCCTCTGCCCGCAAAGTCCTGTGCCCAGTAGCAGCTCCTGACAACTGCCTGCTCCATCCTGGGAACAACTTCTTAGCTGTTCGCTGATCTCTGGATTTTCAAGCATCTAAACTGGCAAAACAAAGCCTGAAGCTTTTCACTTGAACCGAATGTAGGATGCTCAAAGGAATCAGCTTTTCAGTGCCTGCCGGGATGTTCTTGTCTGGAAAGTCACTGTGCAGACTGACATGTTTTCTTCTTCCCACAGTCCTGCTTAATTAGAGCAATGCTGGCTAGCCAGGAAGCATTCTCCTACCCTTCCAGAAGTCAAACAGATTAGCTTAATTTCCAAGGGTACATTTACATTGCAGAGAACATGATGCAGAGATCCCCAAGCTAGCACTGAGCTGATTTGGCAAGTCCACACAGCACAGCAAAGTACTGTGCAGATACGCCAAGTGGGGCTGAGAGGCAGAATAATCATGTTCAGCTGGCACAGCACTCAGGGCTATATTGCTTCTGTTTCAGTGCTGGCTTGCAAGGAGCCTCTGCACTGCTTCCCAGTTCTTCAAGCTGTGGGAGTGAATTGTGCCGCACCAGCCTAGATGTCTTCATGCACACCCTAAGTTGCTGATCAGATTCATAGATTATTACATTGCAACTCCGCTCCATCCATCACAACCTCTGTCTTTTAATCAATGAGAAAATGATCCAGTTTACATTCATTTTGTTACATTTCTGGTGTGAGACACTTTGAACGTCTGCTTTGATGCAATTATTTTTTTAAAACGTATACTTGAGAAAGTCATATAAGCACTCAAATGCCTGGCCTTACCCTGATCTCTTTCTTCCCTCCAATGTATCCTGAAGTCTTTGTAAGAAATAGCTACAAAAAAAAAGATTTTCCTAAGATAGAATTATGATTTGATACTGAATATTATATGATTAACAGCTTTGGCATCAGCCTATATCAGTTACCCTAAATTCAAGAAACCACTCTTTCTAGCAGGTCCTAGCAGTGCAAAGAACAGCCAGCATGAGAAAATTTGCCATCTTGCAAAGTTTTTGTAGCACTGACTGTGTTCTTGAAAAGCAGCCAGCGCTCCATCCCATCCACTTGTAAATGTTCTGCAGTTATTCTCTTAATAACTGAAGGTTGATGGATGAGTGTAAGGTTGGGCAGCCTTGTTTGATAGCCTAGGGGAGAGAGAGGGAGGGAAAGAAACAAGTATCAGCAAATAGATTGTGCAACAGACAAATAAAAAGGGTTACACAATACACTCTATATTTTAAATAAGCCTTCTGGAATGCTGTCATTGCCACCAGTTGATGTTGTTTAGAAGAATTCATCACTTAATGCTGCTACAATCCTACCAATAATTTCATTTGAAGAGAGACTAATGGGTGCAAATCATTGCCCCCTGCTAGTGTTTAAAGGAGTGTCAACAATGTCGAACAATATTTTCAACAAGTTGCATTTTCTAAAGAGAGAGATTCCCTTCTAAAGAGAGATATTCCCTTCCTTTCTGTTTCCTTCTCCCTTCTCAGCTTGAGCAGCACCTCAGGAGAACAGGAGATTTCAAACAAGAGGTGGAAGGGAGTCTTGAGATTTTTCCACACCTCAAAGTCACTTTGCTAGTGATTCATACAAAGTTTTTGTTAATTGTTTAGTTCAGTGATTTTCAACCCACTTAGAGACACAGAGCAAAAAGTTCCATCCCAAAATTTTCACAATAGGTATGTGAGAAATGCTATCACTATGGTCAGTGACTTAAATTTGGTAGAAACGGAGATTGCCCCTCAACTTGGTGAATACTGCCATTGTCAAGATTGTCGTAGTTCATTTTATGAACAAAAATCATTTTATGTTATGAAATCTGGCAAATATCAAGGAATTACCTCCCTCTTGAAGAAAGAGATATAGGCCCTTTCATTTTCACCTCCTGCCACCTCTAATTCATTCTTGCTCCCATTCTCTCTCCTTGCAGATTCACCTGCTTCCCTCTGTGATCAGTAGTCAACAAAACATAAAAGTAATGAAAACATCTCGAGTATGTATTTATTTATTTTTAACTGGAGTATGAATTTTGCAACAAAGTGTGTGGAAGAATTATGGGAATCGCAATGATTTCAGATCTATTACGTGTATAACTACAGTCAAGCACATGTTAAGGACAAAGTGTATGGTCACACACAGTATAGCTCATAGATCACTGGGTTCCTCAAGCAAGTCTCCAGTGAGAAAGTGAGCACCTACAAGTCCTTTTGATGTTTGGGCTGGGCTCAGTGTTTCACATAATTAATACACTTTTTTTCAAAACCAGCAAGCAGAGTATTCATGTGTTGATGAAGGAAAGGCACAATAGCATATGCAATGGGTACTCAAACATACACTTATTAAAATCAACATTTAAATGCCTATTGACCTCAGTTGCGATCAGGTTTTGTTCGTATGAGAACAGACATCTGAAGAAAAAAAAAAAAGAAGCAAGCTTCTGATAAATGGAGGAATACATTTTTTGAAGAGTTTGAGGCAACTATGTGGCTACCTGCACAGGTCCACTATTAGCTAAGTCAGTCCACAATTTAGCAGTAGCTCTGACTACTACTGACTGACAATGATTGCACAGAGCAGCTTCTGCAGGGGACATGTGTGAGACTTTCTTCTCAGTAAGAAGACTCTGCCTGACTTTGCATGATTGGGGCCTGGGAACGTGTTCTTCCTCATCCTGCATGTGATGATACCAAATTCCAGATGTGACATACAGAACATTGCACTAGAACAAGAGCTGCTCTGAATGAATCCAACCTGTCCCCTGCAATCTATCCTAGCCATCCATGGCTTTTCAAGTCTAGTTCGGGCTCTTCACTCTCGAAGCCCTTTACAGTCACTGCAGAAGACCACAGAGTTGCACAGTGAAGACTGTGATCAGCCTTGGTGCTCTCAGCCACAGTCCTCCAAGGTACTGCAATCTCTACGTTCAACAAAAATTCATTTGTGCAGAAGGTATAACTCTTTTTAGAGCTCTGAATCTGAAGAATAAATTTCCCAAGGGCTAAAGGCCACTACAAACTACCAAATTTTCTGCTACCACTGTATTTGACCTTGTCTTTCTAAAATAGCCAACAGAAACGTGCTGACTGGTACCCACCAGCACAGAGTGCTGCAGAAGACCCACCCCAGAGGAATGGCTGGCAGGGCACATCACGGCATGTGTGCTCATCCTCACTGCTAGGCACGGTTACCATACCCACGCCTGGGGAACCTATATAGAACAGAATACAGTGCCCATACGAGCTAGGTGAAGATGAAGGTGCATGCACAAACAGCAAATACTCAGAACAGGTCGATGAGTAGGCAAATATCCTTTAAATCAGTAACTCCTGAAAGAGAAAAGTGCAGTCCTGTTCCTGCTAGAGACTTGCTGCTAGCTTGCTATTTCTGCTATTTTTCAGCTTCAGCTTTCCTCTAGAAAAATCAATTTTATCTGAGAAAGGACTGTGAAAAAATTAGCTCCACATTTGTCCTGCTTGAAGCAGTTTTTACACTGTGACACTGAAAGATCAAAACAATTCGTGCTACAGTGCATCAGTCACACCAAAATGACAACTGGTTTTACTCTTATTTTTTTCATCTATGCAGTTTGAGAGTAGAGGTCAAGAGTCACATCTACTTTTTTGGGGTATGAAACCAGAAAGATTCAGACAAAATGTTGTCACAGTACTTAAGTGAGTGCCCTAATATATTTCCAACTGCCTTCTGCTAAGTATCCAATTAAAGCCTCTGTGAAGTTGAGTTTAGAAGGCAGAAGTTCCTCAGTCCCATAGCATGGTTAGTTCATCCCACATTACCATAATATTGAATATTACAGTACCAAGTAATCCAGTAATTACAGTTTTCCTTTTCAAATCTACAGGAGTTCATTGGAGCAGATGGCATTAAAACAATCCTGAGATTTCCCAAAAGCAAAACAATGTTTGCTAAATGTCTTTATGTGCAAATGCGCACTCATATAAACAGCTTAGAGCTAATTTCTGAAAAACATCATGTGAATTGTATTGTGTCAAACCTGAAAGACGTTTGAGTGCTTCACCATTAAACACACAGAATCCAGCCTGGGTAATAATAATATCATCTTTTTCTTTCTAAGGAAGCCTGTTTGACTTGACAAAACATGTATTGTCAAATATATGACAGATGATTCACGAGATAACAAGCAGTCATACAGTCTGCAATTCAGGTGACTACTAGAAACACCCATGAAATCCTTATTTTTATGCTACCTTTCTTGTGAACTTATTCTTTCAATACATTTGTTGTTACAGAATTAGTTCATCAATTGCTAAAACGTCAAGGTAGGAACATGAGAAGGAGTGACATGGCTAAGAAATGTCCTGCCATTTGTACACCAGGCCTCAGCTTTCCAGGCTATCACACTCTAGGCTTGGCGCAAATTGAGATTAAAAGAAATAGGAAGGAAAAGAAAAAGGCATAGGAAGTTTGCATTTGCCGGCTACCTGTAGCCATATTACACACATTAAAAATGGTCATTTTGGAGCTGATTTACTTTGTAGAAGTTAAGCAGCACTCAGACTGTGAGAAGAGCACCAAGCTGGAAAGGCCAGGGAAAGTATAGCATTTCTGAGAGCACATCTGCAGACTTCCACTTGGGCCACATAGCCAGGTTGGTCACAGGTGAGCTGCCTGACCCCCAGAGCAGCTGTAAAGTCACGTCGTGACTGTTTTGTAGCCTCACTGCTGTGCCTTTCCGAACAAATTCTGTTGTGTCTGTATGTGACTACCTACCTATAAGCACTTGTACATATGCATATATCTAAACAAATCCAAAGGATCAGCCTGTGTCCTTTGTGTGAGAACATTTGCATATGGATGTATGCATATAGACAGTGTGTCTCTTTTCATCCTTCCTTGTTCTCCTTGTTTCCCTCCTTATCCCTCTTCATTTACCTACCATTTAACAAATCCCCAGGAGCATGGACATAATAAAAAATAACAAAATCCTGACAATAACCTGACACTTTTAAACTCTCATTGTTTTTTGTTGATTGTTTTTGTTTTGTTGTTTGTTTGTTTGTACATACCTTTACCCAGATTTCTTTAACAATCATAGCTAGCCCGGGACAGGTACAGTTTGGGCCATACACATGATTGCATGTATATGACTATATGCTGACCATTGTTGATCTTGTTGGAGACCTTTAAGGTAATTAAAATACAAGTAATAATAATTAATATCTACATGTCAGATATGGCCTCTCCAGCGAAGAACTAAAATCAAAATTACAGCTCTTGCGGGAGTATGCCAAAACTGAAGGAAAAGCTAGAAATACACTATTCTGTAATCGGGTCAACTTACCTCATAGCACTAGCTGTAAAAACATGAATTACAATATGTTCCCTTGGTATTTCTGCGGTTGCCACTTTTTTATATTCAAACATTGTAAAAAACCTTGCAAACAATTAGGATGAATCCCTAGCTCCCAGTAAGAGTGGCTGTACCCCCCGGGCAGCTCTGTGCCATGGCAAACTCCTCTGCATTGGGGGTGCCTGGCTGCGTCCTGGCAGTGCTTTAGGGCAAGACCTGGGGGCCACCATCTCCTGCCTGGGGGAAGCCCACAGAGCAATCAGAAAGGGAAATACTGCAGAGCACAGCCAGTCCGTAGTGGGCTGCATGCAGCTGCACAGCAGTTATTCCCTCAGGAGCAGGACCAGCCAAATCGGCAGTTCTCAGGGCAATGATGGGCTTTGGGTTTAGGAGGGAAAGTGCTGGTGACAGAGATATAATGGAAGAATCCATCCTAAATAAAGGACAACTGTGTGCTTTATTTGTCTGTTTTGTCGGTATACATCAGTATGTATATGGAAAACCCAGACTTTCCATAAATAGTCTAATTTCTTTAAAGGGCTGGAGACCCCAGAATTTTTTATTCCTTCAGCTGCTGCAGATACACAACCTTGGATGGTTAGTACCTTTGTAAATCAGGTTGTATACATATGATAGGTTTGTTAGGACCTAATTTTCAGTTATCTTTTTAAAAATTAATCTAGGTTATAATCTTCAGAAGTAGAAAAATACTAAGAAGTTTGGACTGTCTTCCATCTGACGTGGTATTTTCCATAGGTGCACACATTCGCCTTACAGCCAATCTGAAACCAATGTGTTCAAATGCACACAACACTCAAGGACATTGCTGTCCTATTTGGGTTTAGGGAGTTATGCTCAGGCCCATGGGTGTACTTAGGTGCTAATGACCAACGTAATCAATAGGAGCTAGGTGTTTAAGTATCTTCACACACTCAGGACCTGCATCCCTCCCTGGACAGAAAGGTATAACACAGTGAAAAAGAGCCAGCTCAGATTTTTTTAATCTATCAAGGCCAGTGCTGAAAACTGTGAAATGTGACACAAGACCCTGCTCAGCACTGCTGCAAGGTACGGGGTGGGTAGGGTGGGATAGGATGAGAGGGCAACTAACATCAGCTGGGATTGTCTCCTACAGGCAAACACGGCCAGAGCTGTCAGACTCCTCAGGACATGCACAAAAGAAAACCTGCAGCAGCATGTGCCCAGAGGAGCCCTGCCGTTCCCAAACACGCAGGAACAGCTGCGAACGCCACCCAGGATGGAGCTCAGGGCCCATCTTTTTCCCTTACCACATGGTTCCAGGCCCTGCTGCTGCTTGAGGCTGCCCACGTGCTTGTACAAACCTGTACTTCACAAGTGTTCTGAGGTAATATGTGCATGAATTATTCACAGGTATCTGTAAAATTAGTTTTGAAAACTGTACAATAATGGCCTGACAACAGGCCGGTTGCATCTTTCATGGTTCATTTACCTCAAACGAAGCTGAAGAATCAGCAAATGTTTTGTTTTAGTTTCTTGTTGAGCCAACTTGGTTAAGAAATCCGTCCTTCCTGATGCTTCATCTGGGAGCAGTCAGGTCCCCACACCGCATTTCTGCCACTTCCCCGAGCTACAGAAGGGCAGACACCAGCAAAGATGGACAACACTTGAATATTGCCCATGATAGTGCCAACAGGGCTGCCCTGTGGCATCGGATTGGGTGCAATTCTCATTTGGGGCCCAGTTCTGCTCCCACTGAGTTCACAGGAGCTTGTGGTGGGCTACGTTCAGGCTTCCAATGTATTAATAATAATGCCAATGATATTATACGTTTTGCCTGCATTACGATCTGGTGTTTAGAAAATAAACATCTTGGCTTTGCCTCAGTGTTTATCTTCAATAAATACCTCAGCTTTGCCTCAACAATTATCTCTCCACAGCAGAGACCATTATCCAGTAGCAACATATAATTCCATTAACATTACCGTTTAAAATATATCCTCTTTGTGCTGCAGAGAAAGGAGCTGTGTGTGGGAAACATCAGGGGCCTCATGCACATTTGGAATTAAAACAGAAATTAAATCATTCAGGCTATTTTTTAATCCTCTCAGTTTTTGTTATTCTATTTCTTGTTTTCCACAATACAAGCTCTCTCTGGCTTATGAGGAGATTGCAAATGGAGAAATTTGAAAGGTGCCCAGGGAAAGCATATTTCAGGGCAATCCTGTGCCAGGGGCTACTGCAGGTGATAACTGATAAAGGTCCAACACACCACCTGAATCTGCTTTGAACTGACAATAGGACTTAAGGAACACGTAAGTGCTGGGCTTTTTTGTATCTCCTAAGGAAGGTGTATGAGAACATCCTGGTGTTAATTGTTAAATATTAACATCACATTGACATTTAAATCACTTAAATCATTTAAATTGCACAAAAGTCAGCAAAACACCTAGAGTTTAACAGGGTGTTTAAAGAAAAAAATAATCATCTCAGTAATTTGGGGTCTAGAGTAGGAACACTGTCACTGCCATGAGTACGGGGCTCTGTGCAAACAGCCAACGCAGCGGCATCTGGAGAGTAACAGCTCCCTATTATGGACAAGTCTTTTTGTCCTCTGTACAAAGCCAGCTATGCAGTTAGCTCTGAGCAAATATGCAATAGGGCAAATTAAATGGGACAGGATCTGTTCTCATGTGCATCAATACAAGCCCAGGGGAACTCTATTAAGTTTGCAGAAGTAAATGAGATCAGAACCTGGCTCATTGTGTTAATGGACAATTGTGTTAAATGTTGGCAAAGACCTCAAATAGTAGGATCACTCTGAGAGAAAAAAGTTGCAGTGATGGGATGTGGCTGAAGAGGAATGGACAGTGGCAGAACTGGGCAAAGAGAGCCCAGCTGTGGATGGGAACAACACATGGGGGTTGCAGTCAAAATCTCCACTGCTAAATCCAGTAAAGGATACAGGTGTGGTGCCTAGGGGTTAATAAATAAATAAATAAATACATAAATACTTTTTTAAAGGGTGGAGGGGGAGAAAGGGCAGGGTAGTTTGAGCTATTTGAGACAATTACAACCAAGCCTGCCCTTTCCCATACTCATGTAGTACCTCACTGTTGGACCTCAGCATTCCTGAGCTTCTGCACAGTCGAGGCTCACCATTATCTCACATGTGCTGAACCCTCAATGTCTGCCTCATGGACATGTGGCATCCCAGCACCAAGGTCTCCTGAAGGACTCAGTCCAGTAAGTGCACTCTGAATACACCTCAGCATCAAGCTTCACAAAAAGCACCACAAGCATGGTCCTATGCCTTGTGAGAGTGCCCAGTATATTTTAAAATAACCACTAGTTCACTTTCATCAGCCTTCGGGACCCAATACTGGTGGCACAGTCTACAGGAGCAGGCAGCATCCCCCAAAGCAAAGAGCCATCACTACCCTCAACCATCATTAGCCACCAGACAATGTTTCTGCACTGCTGAGGTGAGGTGCTGGGAAGATGCAGGTGGAGGCCACTGGCACAGCTGAGCAGACTTGCCAAATCTGGCACTTGCTCATTAACTAGGTTACACGAGCTACAGGCTTCTTCCACAGCCCTGTTACCTCCACAGGGCAAACAAAATTAAAGTAAGTCTAAGAAATGTAGTTCAGTTTGTGGTTCAGGACCTCAGGTGGGACAGGAAGGTCTTTGTTCCTATTCCTCTTACGTATTTTATCTGATGTGAAATGCATGAATAAGCCCTGCAAGCATGGATAGAACCAAAGTCACATGAACTGATGGAGTGGTCAATAATGAAGAAATCAGGTCCCTGATAAGGAGCAATGTGACATGCTTGGCAAAGCTGCACACAAGGAGCCAATTTTTTAATATGAACTTCAGCACAGCCAAAAGTAAAGTCATTCAGCAAAGGGCACATTATGCAAAGCATCCACACAGGCTAAAGGAGCTGTTAGAGGCAATGAGTCTGTGGGTTGGCCAAACCAGATAACTCAACAGAAGGAAATCTTTGTTTTAGCAAAAGGGCTGGAGGAATCCTTGTGTGTATGAACCTGGGAACTCTGGATGCTATGGGCAAAGGCTATAACTGGTCATGGTTTAAAAGTGTCCTGGCCTCGTGTACAATTCAAGAAGAACGTTAATAGATTAAGACATTTCAGAAACAAGTCCAATGAATGACTGAGGATTGGAAAATATGTCTCACAGCAAGAGTTTCCAAAAGCCAAAGAACTTCACTAGAGCAAGGGGAAGGGTTCAGACAGCTATAATATAGGACTATCTGCATTTGCAGCAAAACTTTGGAAATGGGCTCTCACACATCTCTATCTAGATAATCCGCCTTGGAAATAAGGTGAGCGGTTTCAGCAGAGAGGGGAAATTAACTGCTGGAACAATTTACATGGAGTGGAGGGTAGATTCTTCATCACTGGGAGTGGTTAAATCAAGTTTAGCTGTTTTACTCAAAGAAAAACAGTAATTCAAACAAGAATGACTGCAGGGAAGCCCTTTGGTCTGTGTTATAGAGAAGGTCACACAAGACGGTTCATTCTGGCCATCAGCCAATGAAAAGTGCGTCAGCCTGTGACCGGATTCCCCTTCACCCTCCATCTCTCATCACTGTGTCTGCGAGTAGTGGAAGGGAAGTAAAGCATCTCCAGCACTGTCTTCCTCCATCCTGGGATGAAGAACCTCAGGAACTATGGGAGGGAGAGAAAGAAATGGGCAAAAACTCTTAAGTACAGGAACTGAGCGTGGAAATTCAGGAATTAATAGCATATTTCTTGGGGTTGCATAACTAATTATTGAGCAAGAGAAGAGAGCAGATGTGGGCTGGTAGGATGTAGGATAAATTCATTAGAGATGAAGAGTCTCATGGCCAGCTGGAAACTTCGTAGTCTCAGGAGGCAAGAGAGAACTCTTACAGAAGAGGGTATCGCTCTTTGTCCACCTAAAAAAAAATAGTAAAACTTAATGTGTGCCTTTCTCTCTTACATACACAAGGAAAAAGAATAAAAAATAAAAAAGAAAGAAACACAGCCTTTTTTGAAATACCTCATGATACTAAAATTATTCCCATAGTTAGGTGAGCTCTGAGTTTTCTTCATTTCTGGGGTTATTAGTTCTGTGCAAGATCCAAACTCTATGAGGCAGGCAATGGCTTCCTCAGACTACCTTCCCGAGTGTGTTATCTCATCCTTTTGTGAACGTATTCACTGAGGATGCCGCAGTGACCTCTCTTGGTCATGCTTGTGTCAAATTGCAGGTATGTCTTTCTTCTCAAGCTTCTCTTTGCATGATGTCTGCCAGAAGACCAAAAGAGAAATCAGCTCAAAAACAGAAACAAAAACAAAAAGCACAGTGTTAATTGCCTGAAAGTTAAAGGCAGAATGTTACCTATCATAAAAATAAAATAAAATAAAAAATTGTCTACCCACTTTTATAGTGTTAACATATTACCAGCATAACAGTTCAGCCAACAAAATTTGTCACAGAGCCAGACCAGATTAAACGTAAAATATTTGATCCCTGAATACTCAAATCTCCTGCTCCTTTAAAGAATAGCACTCACTAAGAGTCATCTTAAGTGCATTAGCCTCCCTTGACAATGATTTTATAAATCCCATCACAAAATTAAGATACAATCCTATGATGCTTACACAAACTGTGAAAGCTCAGGCCAGTAGTTACTTCTCCGACTTCTCTGTTTTTTATCCTGGGTAGAAGATGTATTTCAGCCATCTGAATTTGCACTCCAGGCTTTATCACAGTATTCCTCTCATCATCCCCACCCTGGCCTGAAGGGAATACTGTCTTTAGGACACTGTACAAGTCACGGATAGTGGTGCAACACGCAACTCCACCTACCTGTGGCTGGACAGGTAGATAAGGAATCTAGCCCATGCTCCCATCTGAATAAAGAAAAGCTCCCTGATAGGAAGGAAAATGAAGCGCTGGAACGGGCTGCCTCGGGCACTGGTGGAGGCTCTATCAAGTCTTTAAGAACTGGTTAGGCAAGGATCTGTCAGGAGCAATATAGGTGCAGTTCATTTTGCCTTCCAACCCTATTTTTCTAGATCTAGGATGAAATTGTGCTTCTGAAGAACTGTTATGATGATTTGCCTGTTCCCTGCATCCTGGGAAGTTAAGAAGGCACAGTTTGGCAACTGGCATTGAGGTAAATGGATAGCAAGTCGCGTTAATCATCTTAGAAGACTATCTACTCTTGTCCAGCTACTAGAATCCTTGGTATTGATGGACATTTGGATCTTCAAATCCCAAAGTGAACAACAGCTTCCAGACTTTTATAACTAGCATTATTTTTAGCCTGTTACACAGTCCTCATGATTGATCTGCTGGAGGTGGCTTTGCTGTAAGCCCTGAGGAACGGGAGAGGAAGGGGTTTGTGGAGACATAATTTCCAGGGGGTGATAAGCTTGCATCTGTTTTGAACTGTAAAATGGCAGCTCGTTGTGAAATCCTCTCTGAGCATACCTTTTAAATGCCAAACAAGCACAGCACCAAAAGCACATAAAGAAATAATTGAAAAGCTCTGGAGGGAAGCCAAGAGGACGTGGCTAATGTTTCACCTAATCTCACCCCCTCGCTCGCTCTCCCCCAGCAGCCCTGCCTGCATGACGTGAACTTCAGAGCTTCAGCAGGCAGCTGCTTCTTGACTGTGCACACTGTCTGACCCGTTGGCAGCAGGACAAGAAAAACAAAGAGGCTAAAAACATAAAACAGAGAGAGATTAGGAGCTGTGCGGCCCGGAGTGCTCTCCTTTCACGGTGGGGCCGGGATTGAAGTCCCTCTGGAGGGCCTGCCTGAGCTGGGCTTGGAAGGCCCAGCTCGGAGCTCTGCTGGCAGCCGTCCACCTCACAGGGCCCAGCTCCTGTGGGTCTCGCTCGTCCTGCCAGGGGAGGCCCAGCTCGGAGGAGATCTGGCTGCCTCCCAGCCCTAGGTTTGGTGGTTCATTCATGTTAGGCTGGAGTTCGTGGCGGGGAGCAGTGTGGGAAGAATTTGTAGTGAAACCTGTCAGGCTTTTTTCCTTTGGATAAATCCACTTTGATTCCCCAGCCTCCAGTTGCTTGTCCTTTACATGCACACGGTCATTTACCTCCTCCTTCATGCCCCCAGATACATCTCCTTTGCACAGGACAGTTTATTCTTCAATAATCTATATTAAAATAAATTATCCAGAGGCTCATCCCAACAGTCCTGCTCTGAAACTCCTGCTTTCTCTGAGTAACTTCCAGTTGTGTGCTTACTACATAAATTAGTACCACAAGCAAAGGGTAGCCAGGACACAAAAACTGCAGAACCTCACCTGTAAGTGTGTTGCTACAACTTCCTGGGCAGGTTAAACTGAAAATGAAGCTGACAAACCTGTCGCACTAAGAGAAGCAGAGCTATTCTACATGCAGGAATTTGGACTCAGTAGAAGCGAACAGTGTTAATTATTGATTGATCGTATTCATTTCCCTTCAGGTGAAGTTTTCAGGATTGATCTTTCATTTGGCCTTAAACTATAAACTGAGATTAGTGGGGCAGTGGATCCACAAAGCTTTTCAGTGGTTTTAGAAAAACTCTTCATGCTAACACCAGCCTAAGTGACAAAAATATTTCAGAGCCTAAATGAAAGAAACAAGTAATATTTTTTTTACTAGGTGCTGACCAAAAACCCCTGGAGTTTCAGTCATAAATCACCAGACCTGTGGCCTCCCAACATAAGCAGTAACATAGCAGCAAAGCAATTGCTGAATGGCAGCACAACAGAAGTGAAGATCAGAGACTGGTAGGGGGCCGAAAGCAAGTGTGACTCTTCTTGCTAAGAACATATGAACCAACAAGGAAGAAAAGACCTAAAAATGAATGCACAGTTTGGCTAAAAACAGATACAAAATTAAAATCAACTGGGTTTCTGAAGATTTGGTTTTGTTTGTTTATTTGTTTATTAGATTAGTTTTTGATCCGGCTGTTTTTCATTTTGGTTAGTTTCATTTTGAGGCCAAAGTGATGAAACGCTACAAGAAAGGAAGTTCTTGTGGTTTTTCAGGGCCATCCAGAAGCAGAGTAATGGAAAACCAACAACAGGCAGGAAGGACTGGAAAGCATGAGAGAGCTTTCCTACACAAACTGCCGAGCTCTGCAAAGTGAAGGTATATCACAGTATCACAAAATGGTTAACGCTGGAAGGGACCTCTGGAAGTGACATACAGACTCTTTCTTGGGGTTGTGCAGCTGTGTACAGACGTGGCACAGGCATAGGAAGATGTGATAAATTCAGAGAGGGTACCAAAGCTGGATTGCCTTTGGAGGCACACTGGTCCATCCATCCCCTTTCCAACCACCCGCTTTCTGCCTCCCCAAGGATCTATAGTCTTTGTGCTCCATCAGCCATAGGACTCACCTTGTGTTTGGCCAGCAAGGGTTTGAGACGTGATCCTGTGCTCTCTTCACTGCTTGGGCAAGGTCATGTCCTTCCTTGTCTTAGCATAGGTCAGAGTTTGCATTAGCATTGCGCAAACTTGAGCCAAAACTCTGTAGAACTAACTTTTTTTTCTTCCTCTTCTCACTAAAAACTTGTGAGCTCCAGGGAAAGTGCACAGCCTTGCTCTAGATGGTGTCTTACTTAAGCTGTCTCTCTTTGCATAGTAACAGGCACTTCCTGTAGCAAAAAACATGCAGGTGTGAGTCTATCATTTCATTTATCTAGTTATATTTTATGTTTTACAGGCTAGTCAACGCAGACTTTTGAACAGTCAAAATCATCCTCACCCAACCACTCACTGTGCATAAGCATAAAGAAAACTGAATTAATTCTAAGTGTTGAACTGTTCAGGCCCAATTGGGTACATTTAGTGCACTGTACTCCCACCTGGCCTCAGAAAAAGTGAAAAATGTTCAGGAACTCACATCTGTCCCATCTGCACACAGTTACAGAAGAAGCAGGACATCAGGGAAAGGCAGTGCCTGGAGATTAGTTTATACCCTGAGAAGGAAGTTTCATATTTTTGACCGTGTAATTTGTGGAAGTGTTTTAAGAAGGGAAAGAAAATGACTTTGTGTAGTGTCGTTTCCTTCTCTCCCCCCCCCCCCCCCCCCCCCCCCCCCCCCCCAAACAACAGCAACTAAAGCTGAACCCTCTGTTTCACTAAACATGCGAATTCCTTCTGCCTTTGATACAGGTATAGCTGCCGTCGTCGCTCAGGTATGTGAGCGCTTTGCGATCTATAAGGCATGCCTCTTCATGATCTCCTGTGAACAGAAAAGTGAGAAAAGCTCCTACCTTCATTTCACAGGAGGAGGACTGATTTGGCTGAAATCCTAAACCTCAGAACGAGCTCAGCCTCGTAATAGCTAAGTAATAGCTAAGAGATTAGCTATCTTTTTATACTGTGTATTATTGATTAAGTAGCTATGGACTGAATCTTCTCCTGGCTAAAGTCAACTTGCCCTCAAATCTTTGAGGGAATGTTTGCCAATTTGCTCCTTCTCTGGATTTAACCTATAAATGTCAGACAGATAAGCTTCTGGAGTTGTGCAGAGAAGTATTTAGAGACCCTCCCATCCTTGCTGGCTCCCCAGCAAGCAGCAGAGGACACACGGGTATGTGTCCACCACAGGAAGGATGTCCGTGGGGCGAGTGCTGGCTGGAGTGGATGCAGGGGCCAGAGGGAAGCCTTGGGGAGCTCAGCAGATCCCTTTGGGCATTAAGGAGCTCTCTTGTCCAACCACCAACACAACGCTACAACATACAGTGGTGACATGCTGGGTCACACTGAAATTGCCTTTCCAGCTGCTGTACACAAGAAAGCTTCTTTTTATACCACTCTAATATGAATAAAACAATAGAACAGGATAAATCCTGCTTTCCTTTACCCTAAAATAAGTATGAGATGACACTGTTGGTTTCAGGAGAGGAGCTTACATTCCTTCATCTTCCCACTCCCAGAAGAAAATGATTTTCTCTTAAGTAGGGAGCAGAGAATCCCAGATGTGGCTAGAGTTGTGTGATTAATCAGTAGCTGATGTTCAAAACTGTAAGAGGAAAATATGAGGGGACTAAAAAGTTAAAAATCATTTGAGGTGAAGACACTCAAATATGATATTTTGTTTCATTTCATTAATAGTTTTAAAAATAAATATAACAATGCAACCTTCAATGGCTTCCTTTAAAAAGGCCCAAAATATATATTATTGAAAAAATAAGAGCTATTTTAACCATTTCATAAAGATTTCTTAAGGTTGTTCACTGAATTCAGTATGTTTCCAATATTTTCAGTCAAATTAGGACTGTATTTCACTACAGCAAATATTAATTTAAAAAAAAAAGAAAAAAAAAAGTTCCCTTTTCATAGACCTTCTATGTCCTAATTTACTGTCCACTGTACAAATGCAACCCTCAGTCACCTTTGGGTAAATTTGTACTATTTCTCAAAGATATGACAATGAAATTACTGGCAATTTTTAATGAAAGCAACTGAACATATTTTGCTTTTTAATCAATTGTTTGTTTCTTAGACTGCTTGTTCGACTCAATACTCAGCAAACATTTTTAAGGGAAAAAATTGTTTCCTAAAGATTCAACACCCTGTTCCATCTGCTATGGGTACAAAAACTCTGAGACCACCCAAAAAGTCATGGAGAAAAAGAAAAGGCATACAAGACTTGTCAACCTTCTTCTGACTTTGTGTTGAGAGTTTTATTCATGAAACACAGAATCTGGACACATGAAAAGTTTACTATGCTCTCTTGGAAACAAAATATTAAAATGTATTTAAAATGTCCTTTATGGGATACAAATTAAGAGCTGGTTAAAAGATGTATTTAGTTATATTCAGAAGAATTGTCATTTTTCCTGTCAGCTAGTACCAAGTGACATTGGACATTTTACTCTATTGAAGAATTTCCTGTTTTTATTGAGTCAAACTCTAGTCATGTTTTTCATCAGAAAAGATAAATAGGAATTTAAGAGGGAAGACCCTGCATAAAGGAACCACAATTTATCAGCGTAAAACCTACAGTAAATTAAAATCGTGTTCTTTGAGGCATTTTAGCTAATAGAGGGGCTTCCACACCGTTTTGTCATGCTAAGATATGCTCCTCATTAATCACAGCGTCCACGTGGTCCTGCCCTTGTTCAAAGGAACTGTTTTGGACAGCCATGTCCTCATGCACAGCTCACCCTTTGCTCCCCAAGCTTACAAGCATTTAGTGGGATATTTAGAGAAGAGAAAGGAGTGCAAAGCATCAGCATGAGAGTGCTTATGAAACTCTGGGGGTGACATTGTGGTGCTTTCCAAAAAGGTGGGCATTTTGCCTTTTTTTTGAGGTTTGCACCTCAGTTGTGACAGAAAAGGAGAAAGGCCAGACATGAGATGGGAATAAGAGATGGGGGTTTCCACAAAATAGTCCCAAGTAGTCAAAAATCAACCAAGGTCAGAGCCTCATTCCATTCATGTTCAAAGAGGGGAGACGGTATGAAGTGACCCTGCCCTTTTTGAGACCTTGTGGTGCCTCTTCACTGGTGCAGAAACGAAACGCTGGACCTCCAGGCAGCCTCTCCCCAAAGACTTGTTCTGCCTTGCAATGTGTGGACTGAAATCGAGCACGGTTTGTGCTTGCAGTTCTCCTCCGAAGCTGCAGCTTGCTCTGAGATGCACTGCAAAATGCACGCAGAAAAATAGTTGCTTGTTCTAAGGATAAGCACCCCAAAGTGCCGTAAACTCCGTGTGTTTTGAAATGTCTCTGTGGCTGGATCTGGATCATTTACCATATGAAAGATCAGTGGTGCTTTAAATGAAGGATGTTAGCACCACGGTGAGCCACTGTACCTTTCCTATTGATTTCGTCTCACTATCTGCAGCTACAAAACTCTGCTTTCCATACCATGCATTTTATGCGTCCTGAAGGCTGCAGTGCTGACATCTTGGGTGGAGACCAAGCAGCCAGGGGGAACAGGCACATGAGAAGCATCCTGGCCAAGTGACACAGATGTGCCAGATGTAGCCAGAGGTTATGGGACAGGAGCAGAATGTTAAAAGCATGTTTAATTCTTGCACAGCAATGGGTAGGGGTGAGAGGTCCCTTATTCCAAGGTTCAGTGAATGTATGACTTGAAGAAGTAAGCCGGGCAGGCAGCACAGCACAGGAGAGGCTGGAGGCAGGAGCACTACCAAAAGTCATGGTTCTGGTCCCCACCATCCAGGATGCCTTCGCCTGGTCTTGGAGCTGACAGCAAGAGGGCAACACTTCCCTTCCATCAACACTGCTACCCCTCCACCAGCAGGGACCGAAGGATCCCTTCCCAGGCTTTAGGAACTTTGGTGAGGTCAAGCATTAGCTTGAACAGTAAATTTTGCAAGTCCCATAACCACAGGCATCTGATACCAAAGCTATTCCCAAAAGCCCCATTGGCTCATGTAACTTTTAATTCCCACATTATAAACATTTCTCTGCAGAACTGAATCAAGCAAAGATTTTTTCTTCTGCTATTTGTGATGTCTAAAAGATCGTGCAAGATAGGAAAAGGTCTTTTTGTTTTTGTTTTTATTTTAATTCTGGTGAATTAAGAATACAATCAACCTCTGAAAGTGAGTCAGGATGCTTTGTTTTGACAAAATTATTTTGGCTAATGAAAATATTTTAGCTAGAGTTTGACTACCTCAAATATTTTGAATGTTTTAACACTAGGAAACTAGGAAATAAAAGAGCGATGAGTCAAAAGTATTGAAAGAAAATCAGTGTCAATTTAGTATTTAACAAACCACCAAACATTTCTGTGTTACGCAACAATTCTGCAAAATTTCCACAGATTTGTGAACTGTCCTAGTGTTGTTACAGCAGCTGTCTCCATTTAAATAAAGTTTCTTTTTTAGGTTTCATGAAGCCCTGCCTTATCTCATTCAGTCACATAGAGTGGAAACTACATAGAGTGAAGCAGGGAAGTTTGAGGAAATAAGCATTGAAAAAATAGTTTTGGATGACCTTGTTTTTCTCTCTCTTCTTCAGTTTTCTCCATGGAAAAGATTTTTGTGAAAGCAACAAACATCTTAGATGTTCTAGTCTGGGGGAGTTCAGTGATTGCTTTTGTCTTCAGCTGCTGAGCAGCAAGATTTCTGTCTTGTTATTCTAGTCTGAAATGAATTGAATAACTCAAAGTGATTCTCATAACACTGAATTTGGGGCTGAAGTTACGTGACTCATAATAATGTCAACCTTTCATTAAACTGAAGCTCTCTTTCACAGACATAATGGAAATAGGCAGCACCTTAAAGGGTTGAATCAATCCCCATGGACTTGATGCTGATTTCACAGAAAAACATTGGGGATATGTCAGCATTAAACTACTGTAAGTGAAAGAAGGGCTACGTCCTACTTTTTCAAATAATAATAATAATAAACAAGCATATTAAGAATTGTATTCAGATAAAAATATTATATTGAAAGTAGTCATCTTGCTTTAAAGACAACAAGATTTTTCACAAAGTCCAAGAACTGGAATATTTTAACTGTTCTTGTACCTTCTGTGACCTTTCTTTCTAGCAGATGCTGTTCGGTATCTAATTGTCCTGATTGTAAATACAGACAAAAGATAAAGCAAATGGGAAAAAGTAACTAAGTGTATAGCTATGGTTCAGGAGTTGAAGAAAAATAAAATTTAAAATTTCTAAAGCTGAACAGGAGAAAAAAGAAAGCAAGCATATTACTCCATCCACATCATGTCAAAACTGAGAGAGCCATTCTGAGCTACAATGCTATGTCAGTAAAGAAGAGACCTTATCCTTCATATGGAGGGAGAAAAAAAAAAAAGAAAAAGAAAAAAAAAACACCTAAATTAAGAAAGTGTACCTTGCTAAATGCACCAGTGCATGCTTTTGCAAAATGTATGCAAAAATATTCCATCTACCAGGCCACATGCCAATATTTCTAGTCTTCTAGGAAGCAGTCCCTCAGCTGAATCAGGATGACTGTGTTTTGCACACCTTCATCAAGTAAGTCAAATAGGAATCACCACACTTGAAAATAATCTTCAGTTGAGTTAATCGGAGTGCTAGCAAAAAGTAGAAAAAAAATCAATCCTGTAAAAAATTTCCAACTTTCTATCTTTTCCAGCAATGTTTCCCCAAATCAAATTTATTAGCACATAATAATGAAGTATGTATTTTTAAAAGTTTAATACCATTTAAATTCTTTTAGAAATTGTTTAGCATGCCCTTGGCTTGGTGGTTTGGTTTGTTTCTTTTTCTCCTTTTCCTTTTCCTTTTCCTTTTCCTTTCCCTTTCCCTTTTTTCTTTTCCTTTTCCTTTCCCTTTTTTCCTTTTCCTTTTCCTTTCCCTTTCCCTTTTTTCCTTTTCCTTTTCTTTTTTTCTTTTCCTTTCCGGTTCCCTTTTTTCCTTTCCCTTTCCCTTTTTCTTTTTCTTTTTCTTTTTCTTTTTCTTTTTCTTTTTCTTTTTCTTTTTCTTTTTCTTTTTCTTTTTCTTTTTCTTTTTCTTTTTCTTTTTCTTTTTCTTTTTCTTTTTCTTTTTCTTTTTCTTTTTCTTTTTCTTTTTCTTTTTCTTTTTCTTTTTCTTGTCCTTTCTTTTTCTTTTCTCTTTTTCTTTTTCTTTTTCTTTTTCTTTTTCTTTTTCTTTTTCTTTTTCTTTTTCTTTTTCTTTTTCTTTTTCTTTTTCTTTTTCTTTTTCTTTTTCTTTTTCTTTTTCTTTTTCTTTTTCTTTTTCTTTTTCTTTTTCTTTTTCTTTTTCTTTTTCTTTTTCTTTTTCTTTTTCTTTTTCTTTTTCTTTTTCTTTTTCTTTTTCTTTTTCTTTTTCTTTCTTTTTCTTTCTTTTTCTTTTTCTTTTTTTTTCTTGTCCTTTCTCTTTTCTTTTTCTCTTCTTATTTTTTTCTCTTTCTTTTTCTTTTTCCCAGTGTGAGCATTTCACAATGAAAGGCATGAATCTGATCTGGATTTCATAGTGTCCCACTGAGCTTGGTTCCATGCAGATTTATGCCACTGAGCAGTTTGCATACAGAAATTATAGTTTTTGAGTATGCAGCTATGAAATATGAGCCCAGGAAAGCGCGGTTATTATATGTATAAGGTGAGAGCAAGATTTGAGAAAAAGATCTGAGAATGTTTTAGAAAACCAAGACCAACTACTGCTTTCTCTCGTTTGCCTCATGTTAGTACATCAGGCAAGTAAACACTAAGAGTGAAGAATATTTAAACTAGTGAACAAATCTGACCCAAATACAAACAATTATTTTGGGCCAAAATTTGGAAGTTTTTATGTCATGCAAGTGAATTACTGGAACAACCTGTCGTTAAGAGCAGCGGGAGGAAAAATCCTATCCAAACCCGAGATCAACTCTGATAAATACATTGAGCTGACAACTGCCAAAATCCACTCTGAGCTTACAGCTTATGCTCCTGTGCTCCCAGCAGAGTTCAAAAGCTGGTGGAAATAAAAGAAGAAACATGAAATGCAGGTGGAAGTGTTCTGGTAAGTTCTCTCTGTGTCTGGGCATCCCCTTTTCTCAGTGTCCCTCTTGGTGGTGCGTGTAGCTCTCACAGACCTGGCCATGTCACAGAGTCAAGGAGGAAAAACTTTGCAAGTGTTACACCCCATCGTAATGGCAGAAAGCCTCCGAAAGATGCCAGCCACAGGTCTGCCAGCAGCTGCAGGGAGCAGTGAGCAAGCTGCAGTTCAGGCTGGCTGCCTGGAGTTCTTGCCTGTGATATTTCCACAAATGTGCCTCACCGCTTTTGTCCTTGCTGTTGCTTCCATTTAAGCGTCAGTCAGTTGGAGAGAACAAAAGCAGGCCTCCACTTTTCATACTAGAAGCACATTTTTTGTGCCTTGTTTTCCACTATTCCACCTTTGGAGCTGGAGAGCTGGAGCTTTTTTGTGAACATGATGATGCTTGGCTGAATATTTCATTCTCGTTAGAAAGCACAGCATCCTAGTGAGTACCAAACACCCTCACCCTTAAACAATACCTGCTTTTGATAAAGAACCAGTACAAAGGACTATGTGGCAAACATCCCCTCCTCTGAAGCCTGTCCTCAGGTCCGTCCCTCTGTGTGTCTACATCACGAATAACAAATGGGAGGACTAGGTCAGAAAAAAGGTTAAAAGGCACAAAGCTACTAGTTTCCCAGAAGCAGTCTTTCAGCAAGCTCCATCCGTGACAATACAGATATGGGGACAAGGGAAAGATAAGGCTTTCTTCAAATGTTGTTTGGCCCTTAGGAGAGAGGAAAAGGAGATGAAATACATTTTACCAGCAGCAGGGAGGGAGAGGCACCAAGCAGCCGATCCCTAGTAGACAGCGTTAGCAGGGAGGAATAGATTAGAGCCCCTTCCTGCCTGCCTGGGAGGGGGAGAGTGCTTTTGTGGTTTTATCTGGAAGGAGAGGATGTGCTTGGCATGACGTTCTGGCAGGTGGAGCTGGGCTGGTAATTCAGCCAGACACCAGGCAGACAATGACAGGATGAGAGAAAATGGCACGACTGGAAGCCAATAAACGCTTCTACTGCAAAGCAGCCATAAGGGAAGAGACAGGGTCTGGGGTTGTGGGAGGGTGTGAGTAAAGGAACTTAGGAAGGTATCAGGGAGTGTGAGGGAAAAGGGCAGGCCTTGGAAGCTGTAGTCTGGATTTTAATGCCATTAGAAAAACACAGTGAATAGTTGCAGTAAAGAGGAAATAATAGGAACATGGGCGTGGATCTCTGTCAATCATATTGCATTTCAAACCCTCACTAAATAGGCATTTGCTTACACTAAATACCAGTAGATGACTGCAGCAGGCATTCCAATAATCCCCAAAGCATTTTCTATCTATAGAAATTCACGCTGAAGTCTATGTAATATGGCCTTCATTTCAAATTGAGCAGAAGAATTTAATAGACTGCAGCCTTTTGTCGAAGGACAAAGGCAGGGAACTGTGTAAAGCTGAGCACTACAAAATACTCAGGAGTCTGCTTCTGGCTGGTACTTAAGTTTCTGTTTTACAGTCCTGGACTTTGGGGAAATGTGGTATACATAAAAAAAAAAAAAAGAGCAGGAGGTACTTTTCTCATATAGTCTATTACTTCCTGCAATTCATGAGGAGTCTTTCCTTGTGCATAAAGGTCACCTTTCATTTATGGACTGTATCTGTTTGGTTTGTTGGAAAAGGGTGTCCTGACAACATATTAAAAAAAAAAAAAAACAGGGAAGGAAATGTAAAAAGTAGGGGTAAAAAAGTGTCTGTCAAGACAGAACTTCTAAAAATAATGACTATTAAAGAGAGTTGGTCATTGAAACTACACCATATAGAAATAACCCAATGGCACTCCATATTACAGACTGAAAAAAATGGCGTTTACAGTTACCACGCAGAGAGTTTAAAACCTCATGCATAACCTCCAATGTTATGCATGGCCAAAAAAATGTGAGGATATGAAGAGAGATGTGAAATGTAGCTGTGAGACAACCAAAAAGAAAACTGGGCTCACAACAGCTCTGCTGCGCGTCCCCCGCGGTGGCACCACACCGGGACTGAGCCCACGCCTGCTGCCCTTCTGGCCCTGATGTCCCCACAAGTCCCAGCTGACTGCTAGGCAGGGCAGTGGTGCTGTCACAGCACCCACATGTGTGAGCTGCTAGGAAACAGGTGGATGGGGCATGAGAAGGGATCAAAAAATAGAAATTTCATGCTCAGCACGGGCGATTTGGTGTGTCTGAGTGGAGTCTATCCCCAAAATATTTGGGTACACCTGCATCAGCCTGTTTTGGGATACCCACCCGCACCAGCAGCAGCTGGCTGCAGGACCACAGCCCACCTTCAAGGGGCCACTAGCAGCAATGTTTTAATTTTGATCGAAAACAAGTGATGGTATTTTCACTTTGATGGTGCCTCTTTGGGAAACACCCCCTGCATCCTTGCTCAGCAAGGGGAAAATGTGACTGTAAGCAGGGGCTAGTGCAATTCATAAGCCCTTCCACAGCCAAGGGCAATTAATTTTATTTACACGCACTCCTTAGAAACCCTGATCAAAATACGGCCAATGATTAACAACTAAAACTAAACCTACGTCAGCCCATTTCCATCAGCGTTTCTATACACTCTCATGATGCATATGAAATAGTGCATCGAGCTTATCAGTGGTGAGATCCGGCCACTGGAGGGACAGCCGTGACCCCAGCTTTCTTCTCGTGCATGCATGGGTGTGCTTGGTCTCTCCTTGCCCTGAGGTATACAGACAACTAAAATATCTTCCAGGGCTTCCCCAGCTTGCAACCCCTGCCCAGAAGACCCTAAGTGCTCAGAAATAATTTACGTAGAAGTGAATTTCTTAATGAACATCAGGAATCGGAACAGGACTGGAGCGATGCTGGTGAGCAACCTGGCAGAGCAGGGAGGACTACAAAGAAGAGTAGATGCTGAGGGCAGTCAGGACAGTGCAGGGCACAGGCTGGGCCCTCTGCAGGTGGCTGAAGGTGCACAGGGAGGGATGGAGGGGGAAAGAAGGAGCTGGCGGTGAGCAAATGGCTCTCCAGCCCCTGCACAGCAAAACCACTCAGAGGCTGTGGGCAACATGGATGTGCAAAGGTGAGAGTGCCCAGGTAAAGAGCATTAGGAAAAAGTGTAAACGAGGAAAACCCTCAAAATCAAGATTAACATCAAGCCCACATGTTTTAGAAAGTGTTGTGAACATGCGATTACTTCAGCTGCAATAGCAGGGAGGGTGTTGCTGGGGTGCTCTGTGGGAAAATGCTCAGCATTTCCTACAACAGAAGGTGCTAAGACCGGGCAGCTGAACGGGATCTGCACAGCAGAAGGATATCGGGGTGTGTCAGAAATGCGAGCGATGGGGGGACAATACAGAGCTGCAACTCCCTTCCGCCCCTGCCCCCTCGCCAGACATCCGGATTCCAGGAGCAAAAGGGCAAAGTCATTTTTTTTCCCCCTGAATAGCCTTCTGGGACCCTGGGAGGCTGCCCTCGGGACTGTCAGAGCGCTGCTGCTGCCCATACAAGCCGCTAGCACTCGGTTCAATTCATCATCCTTTCTCGGCAGTAACTGGAGTTGCGCTGGAAGGAGGCATCATAGTAAAATACCTTGGGTCTGCTTCCTCTTTCCGTGTTATTTCTGTAACACAGCTGATGCAGTTTGTCACTTGCAGGTAAAGGAGCCGTGGCCCCGCTATCAGTGGGACATATTTCTAGTGTGATGATGCATTGCGCACTGTGTTACGTGTATCTTAACTGCACTTCTTCCTCCTCTTAATTTTTCTTGAGGCTTTTTCTTGACTAAAGTTTCACTTCCACATTTAAAAAAATAAAAACAAAACAAACAAAAAAAACCCACAGAAGTGGAATTTTGATTGAAACAAAACAACAACAACAACAAAAATCCCTGACACTCAGAGCTTACTGAACAGTAAGTTCAGTAGGCAGTTTCCCAGACAAACAAACACTCGTCATCGCTCTGTGGAGCTCGTGCATGCCTGGGACTTCCACCCTCCTGGACACCATGGTACACGAGGTCTTTGCCTGGAAAGGAGCTGCTGCCTACGGCAGAAAGTATGAAGTATCATTGATCAAAACCTTGCAAAAATATCAGGTCCTGATATCGCTGAAGGGGAATAAAACCAGGCAACGTTATCATGCAGATTTTTTTATTTATTTGATGAAGCATTACACTAATAAATATATATATATGCTTCTCTACCTGCTATACTTTTTAATACTCATTCTGCATTGTTTTCATTCCTCATTTTATTCAAATGAGCTTTATGCAGTTGCTGTTGTGATGTGAACTTTTGAATAGTTATATTGCATATGTTATTGTTTCCAGGGCACAGAACTCCATAGGACGAATTTCTTCTGAAAGTGGGTTTTGGCTGGCTGAGATTTGGCAGGCACTGAGAGCTCATTGATGTTTGCAGGAGAGGGAATTACATGAGACTGTGAAGCAGGAATTGGGGCAGGATTTGGTTTTAGGGTCAAGAATCCCCTTCAGTTTGATTATAAGATTTACTTCAGTGCCAGTTAACTAATCACATTATCCTTCTGAGGAGAAGGAGGTGAAATTGTGAAGGTACAATTCCTCCTAGCTCTGTAACCGTGCTGCCCGCTACAGCGGGGTGCAAAGTGCATGCATGCAGGGAAGACCACGCGGTGTGCAAGCCAATGGAGAAGGCCCATGGAAATCAAATACAAGAAATCAGAAGTTATTATTGAACAAGACTTAGAGATAGATTCACCTCAACAGGATGGTGGTGACAGGACTGTAGTGAGGTGGCGGTGTGGGTTAACTCATCATGCAGCGTTCAGAAATCAATATTTATTATTTTAAAAAGTGAAAAGAAGGTCCTGCCTCCAAAAACTGGATCTTCCAAATACTTGAAAAGTTTAAAAAATGAAGAGGAGAATTTTCTCTCATGTGGCAGACTCCATAAGAGATAAGCATCTGTACTCATTGAGAATGAATGAGACAAACAGACCATTTAGGTCTGTAAATTTAGTAAAGTAAATTTATTACTTTGGTTCAGCTTTTTAGAAGGTGGCAACCCTAAAATTCACTCTCAACCAAGATCCTCATTAATTAACTTGCTGTAACAATTTAATGAGGAAAGAATCCATGTGCCCTCTGGAATTGCTGCAGTTTGACTACACCATTTATGCAAAAGTTTTAAAGCCCATTAAGACCAGTGAGGCCAGGAGAGATATAAAGGAAAATGAGTCTCCCTAGCTCAGAGTAAGGATGATCCTTGCAATTGTCCATGTATTGTCTTATGTTTACAGACCCACATCAGACAAAACACTGAGGCCCCTAATTCTGGTCTTAGGCTCCTAATTTATCCCTGTTTCCTGGAAATTATAAGCCTAAATATTCTTTCTGTTCATTTTGACTCCTGGTGCTCAAAGTTGCTCAGAAAATTGTATTTTCTTTTTTTTTTTTTTTTTCCCCTACTGGTTAGCTTTGGACAACAACAACAAACTTTTTTCAAAACTTGTTGCTTTGGATGGAAGATGTTGTTTCTCCATTGGGACCTTCTCACTCAGAACCAAAATATTCCACATTCTGCCACCACAAACCAAAGCAAAACTGAGCCTTGCAGCTCCCAGCCCCCAGGAGTTGCACTACCCACAGGAGAAGCCTGGAGAAAAAAAAGATCCCAAGCTGCAGGCTGTTCCACTACTGCACTTCATTTTGCATTTCCTATCTTCTCACGTGGCTGATTCCCAAATGGTCAAAGGGGTCACACAAAGGAAACTAAGTACTAAAACAATTTTCCTTTCTAACATAGCTCTGCACTAGTGATACACCTTGTGGAAACCAGCCCCACAGCTAGGCTGGGCACAGTGTAAAGGACAGTGTCTTGTAAAATGTTTTAAAAACATATCACCTTCCCATCTTCACGGTGGAAAACTGTGTCTATAACTTCCATATTATTCCCCGTGCCAGAAACTACTGCTGCCAGTTCTTGCCTGCTAACCTCTTCAGAAAATCTTGTGGGGTGTGAACAACATCTGCAAAATATCAGCCCCCAGCCCTCACACCCAGGTAACCCCAAAGCACAAAGAAGGGCTGGGCCTTCCCCGTGGGGAGATACGCCTTCACCCCCTCTGATCTGTGTGTTCTGGTGACTGAAGGAACAAACAATGCACCCTGGGCAAGGCGCTCATCTTCTGAGATACCCTAATCAGCTGCGGCCACATGTGCCCCGTGTCCTTGGAGCTCCTCAGGCCAGCTGGGCCTGTCAAATTTCTGGGTATGCCCTGAAAAAGAGCAGCAATGACCTACAGCACAGATCACCCAGGCCCAGTCCGCCACCTCTGTAGTGCGTCCCCTGTACGCTGTCACTTAACTTCACCTCTGCCAGCACTCTCCGTCTGCCTCTTCATCTCTGCTCCACTTTCCTACTGAAATTCCCTTTATAAATCCAAAAAAAGTCAATGCGCTCAGGTATATTTATGAATGCTCCTCTTCACACGCATGGAAAAGTTCTGCTGCCACATGCATTTCCAGGCATATTGCCTCTCTATTCAGCCCAGGATCCCATTCAAAAAGGGCTTCTTGTTTGTCTCACTCCACAAACTTCCTCATTACCTTACCTCACAGGCTTTGCTTTTTTCTCTGCTTGCTCTCTGCTGCCTCTGCTAGGACCCTTTCTTTCCTGGCCATTTCTGAGTGCAGGAATAGAGAAAAAGGTAGACACTTTTTCTTCATCTCAACTGCTGACACAAGACAAAATGTCAATGCTTCTGTTTGCCACGGGGATATTCAATGTTGTAATTGGCAAGCTTAGATTTATTTTTACTTTTAAATGTAGCTCAATATTCTGCCTTGTCCTCATATTTAGAAGCCAGTTAGCAACCTCTGGACAGGAGACTATCCAACCTGTGTTAACAAAAATGCTATTAACTTTACAGCTCTGGCATGAATGGGTAACATTTTGGAAGTAAATGACCTTCTTTTGTGAAATTCATTTCCTTTTTTGTTCTTTTCTCTCTGTTTCTCTCTCCACATTTATTTGTACCTTCTGCACCTTCCTCTTAATTTCCCCTCTCACATTTTCATTTTTCTAGATTAATTTTTTGTTGTTGAGAAATATCAGAAACCTGCAATTTCCTTCGTAAAGGCCACAGCCGTTCACATCTGACTGCTCCTTTAAAAAGAGACAACTTGTGTTCATTCGACACTAGCAGCAGAAAGTAACAGATAAGAACACGCATAACTGGAGCCTGGGCACCCTCCCAAACGGGCTGTGCACACCCGTACTTGGCCACAAGCTGCAGATCTCTCCTGCCTAGGACATCTGTGCCGTTTAATGGAGGGGTTTGTGATAAAACTGAAGTCCCTCAGAAGACCAAGCTATTAAGTCAAATCCACAGCTCATTTTTATTTGACCCAACTTTCTAGTCAGCCTTTTCTTGTCCCAGATGAGCTCAGGGAAATCACCTGCATCCCCTAGGGTTACCAGTGCAGCTGTGTAGACCTCGGTTTCCATGCTGAGTTTTCACTAGAACTCCTCTCCCGAGCATCTCCAAGGCTTCCATAAAGCTCTGCAAAAAGCTGGTCAGTGGTTCAAGCTCCCACTCACAGAAGAACATTTTAAAAGTCTGGTTAGCCGGATGCAGCACCTGTAACTCTCCAAAGATTCAACGACAGTAGGAACACAATTTTTATGAGAATGGAGCATAATGGGTAAATCAAGGAGCCTGTTTATCAGTCCCATTCATGAGTAATGGGGGGATATTAACAGCAGAGGCTTGAGGGACGTTTTATGGTTGAATGCTGGTGAAAGAGTAACTCCTCATTGTTTCTGACCTAATGAATATTTAATTCAAAATGTAACAGCACTACGGAAGAGACTTAATAGCCTGGTACACTGAATATTCACCTGAGATACGTATGTCACGGATTTTAGTTCCCTTCCTGAACTAGGAAGGGCCAACACACCTGAACACTGCAAAACCAGAACTTCAGTCTGGACCTCTTCTGCCCCAAAAGAAGACTCCGAACATTAGCATAGCTTTTACAATCAAAAGACTTCAGGACATTTTCAAAACAAACAAGGCAAAAATCCACAGGCTGTTCTGTATTCCATTAGGCTCTGGTGGTTAGGAGATGAGGGAAATTGTAGAAAGAGGATATAAATAAAAAGTTATATAAAACAATTGTTTTACAAATTCATAATTTTACTGTTATAGCTAAAAACATTTTAATTAAAAATACTGGTAATTCCTGCCAGCTCCCGGCTATGTCTGCAGTCAGGCATTAGCAAGAGCTGGAGCCAGGAAGTGTTTCGCAGGCCATTTCGAAATGCCCTGTGCCTCGACAGTCATCCATGGAGCAGGACAGTGAACCTGGCCGTCACACACTTACCCCTGTGGTTTCTCAAAAGTGTCTGAAATGTGCAAGTCTTGCTCTGTATCAGACCAAAGCCAAATGTCAACGTCCCCCCACAAACGCTGACAAACCGTGGTGTTGCCTGCTGTACAGCTGTAGCTGCAGTACCCTGTCCTACATAGCAATGCTGAATTTCATTCAGGGAGGTCCAAAAACATTGATAAGTGAAAACATAAAATAGACAGGGAAAGCTGTAAAAGAAACCGCTGAACAAAGCAGAGCCATAAGGAATCAATCACTATTATTCATTCCATAATTGAGATCACAATAATAAGCAACAATGAAGTACTGGAGCCATTAAATAAATCAGCAAAATTTGTGAGGTCCAGTCTTACTGACATATTTAATTTCCTTGCAACTTTTCTATACTAATGCCAAAGGAAAAAAAAAAAGAGAGAGAGAAAAGGGAAAAAAAAAAGCTTAATAGCTTAATAATTCTGAATACAGTGCTGAGGTTAGAAGCTAGTCATTTCCCTCCAGCTTGCAGGAGAAAAAATGGGATAGACTATTCTCTGTTCTGCTTGGCTGCAGAACGTTAATGATTAGGTACCTGCGGATAAATGCCTGTTCCAGAGGAAAGGCAAAGCTGTGGCCCTGCCCTGCAGCAGAACTCATGGAGAGCTGCTGAACCTCCCGAGAGCCCCACAGACCTCAGCAGAAGGCGAGCAAAGAGCTGCCTCTGCTGGCAAGGGGCTAAAGCATACGTGAGGGATAAGTCTCCAAAAATCAAATACTTCTTACACAGGGGTTGCTACCACTTGGTTGAATTTCTTCTACCGGTTCTCTGCTTCAGCCATTTTCAGCTCCTTTTCACTCACTAGGCCATGAGAATCTGCGCAGGTCTGCAGATGATTTGGAGGGAGCGATTAGGAGAGGTACAAGCACTGGGTACGGCGTTGCACTGTCCTCATCGCTCCTCAGCAAGCCTTCATGGAGTGCACTGTGACTCACTTTGTACAAATAATAGTTCCACAGACAGGCAGGAAGAGCAAGAGCATTTGTGCTTCACCACCCACTAAGGACTATTTTTGTGCATTTACATTATTCTGGGTTTGAAGAGCTTCAGCCAACCAGTAGAGACCAACACGAAACCTTTTACTGCCCAAGCTTACTTGACAAATAAAAGTGAGTTTCAGTGTGAAAAGTCCATGACCAGTTTGGGGGCTAAAACTCACTCCTCTGAGATGCCTTAAGTACTGCTAATTAAGACACTGGTAGGAATCCAGAGTATTTCACAAGTGATCTGGAAACAGAGGGGAAAAAAACAACACCCCTTAGAGTAACTGCTTAGTGTGCTTTTGTGATTTTAAGCATATTTTTAAAAAATCATTTTAAAATTTCACTGTAGCATAAGACCTAAAATCTGCAGCAGGACCTACAGAGAAGGGGTGAAACTCCACTGCAAAAACAACATTCAGTGGAAGCCTACATTTACAAACTGACTGGAGAGCAGTTGCACAAGGGAACTGGAGTTTGCATCTCCCAGCACATTTTTGTTTAGCTGGGGCTTTCTCACAGACATAAGCTCCACTGCAACTGGCTTTGAAGTCCTGTGCACACCTGCATAGATTACAAAGAAGGGAAGGCAGGTCCCTCCACACCCAAACTGTAAATTAACAATGCAACATGTCAGGTTAAGATATGCCCTCCAGCACCCTGTTTTAAAGTCAGACCAATGGTTGACAATCTCCTGATACGGTTAACCCTTTCCCTGGAATTCATACCCACCTTCCAGACTCCTGAAAGAAGCAGCAAACTTATGCGACTGTGATTTTTTTAAAGTAATATATCAGTTCAAACTTGGGCCATCTGCTTTAATCCAGGGTAGGAACTGAATTATACTAATTATTTTTTCTTCCACAAAGCAGAAAAAAGTACCAGTGCACTGGTAACTTTATTTTTTGCAAACTTCCTGGTACAGCTGTGTGGAGCAGTAATTTCAGCCTGTGAATATACCACAGGTTGAAGAAAGCCAGCCTTTACCTTTCCATTTCACCTGTTACTCTTGGAACAACCCTCTGCTATAGGTCAGTCATGGCAATTATTGTGTGTTTTGTGTTTTTTTTTTTTCTCCAAACCTCTTCATGAGGCTTTGCTCTTCTAGCAGAGAAGTACACCAACAGGCAACAAGAGCTTCAAAAGGAATTTTCACTGAGCCAAAACCAAGCATACTCACCCAAGCTACAAGATCTCCCAGCCTTATGATTGTAATCCCTCGCCTTTCTTTCTCTACTTTGCCATGGTGGGCCATTAATCATACTCATCACGTCCCATCACTTCATACCTAATGGTAGGCAACAACCCATTCCTGTACCATCTGTAATGCTGATCTTCTCCTGACCTGGTGTCCTCTTGCCTCTATCTCATCTCGTTGCTCCTGTCTCTAACATGAAACAAGCATATGAGAACAAAGAGCCCCGCTGACCTCCTCGGCGTGATTTCTGTGCCCTGTGCTCAGTGCCCATTACCACTCTGCACTCCACTACTACCTTCATTCAGTACATACAGCCCCAGAACAAGCCTTACTCACATTCAAACTTGCAAATATCTTCACAGGGTGGACACAAGCTGGCATTCAGGAACAGGGTGAAGGTATGAAGCGGTGCACTGGGGATGAGCAAGGGGTGCACTCTCCTCTGTGTGGCCATCTCCATGTCTCCGACATGCTCTTCCAGGGAGCTCATGCAGCCTTCTCTGGCCTTTGGTGCTACCTGGCAGCATCCCAGCACTCTCTAGGCCAAAGGTAAGAGCCCGGAGACATTTAGGTTGGGCTGCCATTTTATAGTATAGGTAGACTGATCCAGCAAGGGACCAGCCTGCAGCTCACCCCCTGGTCCAAGCCCCAAAAGACAGTGATGATTCCTGTGGCCAGGTCCTGGTTCTTACAGGGTAAGACCTGAAACATTCCTGAGCAGCGATAAGAAAGATCAGCTAAGTATCCAGCAGTGCTACTTGAAAAGTATCACCACCTGACTCCTGTCAAAGATATATATATATATATATATATATATATATATATATATATATATAAGGGGTTACTTTATCTCCCTCTTTTCTCACATACATCTCCTTCCTTGTTGCAAGACCACAAGGCAGAGACCCAACCATGCTCTCGTGAAAGCAAGAGGGATTTATTACAATTAAAATGCTGATTTTCAGAAGTTTTTTGTCTCAGTGAAAAAGAAATATACCTCTGAAAAACATTACCTATTCGTGTGCCTATATTAAGTGATTTACCTTAAGTATCTAAAACCAGCCACTTTGGGGCATACTCTGAGCTGCATCAAAAGAACACACATATCCCAGAAGACAAACAAAAAGGAAGAAAATTAAGAAATGACAACCACCAGAGACTTTTATTTAAAATAAATAAATAAATAAAGAGAGAGAGGCATCTTCAGCTGAAAGCTGAACTGTGCCTTTCATTCAAAGAGCACCAGATAACGAGAGCAAACCATCAGATTGCCCAATGGGTGTATGAAAAGGAATAAGGAAGAGAGAGAACTGACTGATAGGAGAGATGTGATGGCACACCACAGCGCGTGGTGGAGTCTTTATTGCTTTCACCTGGATCTTGAATTGCAGGCTGCTTCTCCATGCAAGGAACCCTGAATTCAGATGTAGGTTGCTGTTGCTTTCCTTTACAATTATGCAGTGAAGTTAACTGGAATAGTCAATGTCATGCATCATTTTGGAGCACCCCAAAATATTATCATTTACAGAGAGCAGATAATGTAGGCGAATGTAAACCGTTTTTTTTTTCATAAAAGGACACAAGTTGGCAGTCCTGTAGGCCAAGCTGAGACTCAACCCATGTTTAGAGTGATATTTCAGGCACTCTCTGCCTCCTTTTCTCCTGCAGCGGTTAAAAAGGGCTAACGTCCCACACCCACAGTGTGAGAATGAAAGGAAAAGGGCCAAGATATGGAACATTCAACATCTAGATGAAAAGCCAGTAAGACAATGACTTGTCACCTAATAAAATTGCTAAAATCTAGGACAACAGAGCATCCCAAAAGCTTTCTCAGCAATGCCAGAATGGGGAATCTAATTCCAGATGGTTCCAGCAGACTGAAGATATCAGTTGTCCTTCATGGATTGTTATGTGCGTTTTCAGCTTTTTTAAAAAAATACCTCTTCCACGTGACAACAGATCAAAAAAGCATGTATATACAGATTCAGAATGATATTTAAGATGTATCTGTGTGTGTTCATATGAACAACAGGATAGAGTGCATGCAATCAGCAGCACTCAAATTCTCTGCTTGATACAAAAATTACTTTTAGAAAATGCTTCAAGTAATGCCAGCACCTGACTTTAACTACTTTCCCTCCTTTCTGCTTCTCTGCTTTTCACTTTTTGTCTCAAGAAGCTTCTATCATCAGCATTTCAAGAATCTACATTTTCAAACTCTCTCAGGAAGAGAATACAGTGAATTAGCCATAATAAGCGCAACACTGAAATGACTGACTACCCTGGTATTGATCTTCTCATGTTAGAAATGTAACACAGAGAATGCAACAAACACATAAAATGTGCTTTTTTCAAAGGAAGGAGCAACTTGGTCTAATCTGAAAATAGCAACAGGGAGTGTCTTGTTTATTGTAATTCGCTGGATTTATAGGCTCTATCTCAGCTGAAAGAGAAACAAAGACCCTCTGATAATACAGGGGAACTTGAACTTTTGTAAGGAGAGGTAATCAGTCCTTCCCTGAGCTAATCTTAAAGGGCAGAGTACCTATACACTCAGTAGAGAGATATCTCATTAATTCTGTGAATTAACAACACGTAAACTGAGGGAAGTATAATTACCTGCCCTTGAAGGCCATTGCAAGCAAGGGCTAGGAGTTGCTATTGTCAAAAGTTCAAGCTCCCTTCCAGTGAATGTAATTGAACTTTTATCACACTTGTATCACCAGTATCTACAGAGCCGCTGCTCAGAGAAGAATGCTACCCAGGTTGTGTCGAGGTGAATGGACTCCTAAACCTCCTCACTTCCAGTTTCCACTCAGCAGCCACTCTCTGACACACCCAGGTCTAAACCCTCTACTGTTTCAGAAACTGTTCTCTTACAGGGACCTTAGCAAATAATTGGTAGGTGTCCCCCTTACAAACATCTCCATACTGTGCTTCAGTATCAGAGCCGTCACTGGTCAAATCTCATTCAGATGCCTCTGGAAGACACATTTCTGCCATCATTTCCATGAGCAGTGAGAGCAGTGGGCACTCACATCCCTTCCTTCACACCCTAGCAGAAGTCACCCCTGTGCTAGCCTTATTCTTCTTCCATGAGCCTGCCTGACCATGGAGCCAGGGGTGCTGGGGCAAGCACAGAAAGAGTTAATATCTCAGGGTCTGTTATTGCTCATTAGTTGATAGTAATGCAGAGGGCCTGGGTGCCCTGGCAAACATCAGGACTTTACGGGCCAAAGACTGTACAAACAATAAGGGACAGTGCATGCTTGTCAGGCCTGAAATCTAAACAGACAGAGCAAACGGAGGTTGAGCTCCCATCCCCACTTGGCAGGTGGGAGAAGGTGCTACCTCCCCTCCAACCACCTCCTCCCCGTCCTGCCTGTGCTGCAGCGTTGCGGGGCCTTAAATGCCCCTGCCCTGAGCATGGCCAGCCTGGGGCACACAGAGGAGCTGAAGGTGGGGTGCCACCCCATCCACACTGAGCGTCCCCAGGAGCCGTTTCATAAGGGCACCCACAGGGATGTTTCCTCCCACTGCTGCATGACGTGGCTCACGCTCTTCATTGCGTGATGTGTCACACACCCTTGAACTCACCCGTGTTGTACTTAACACTGGAAAGAGTCCAGTTTCCTCAGGCCCACGTGTGTCACTAGAGGTGGTGAACTTCCCTGCCTGGGTCCTCCTCATGGCACCACACCACCTGAGGTCAGCTCTCGAGCTTGGCCTCACAAGTGACTCCCCTCACATCCTTCCTTACCCGTTCGGGGCAGGACTAAGTAGGCTGGCTGCATCCCACCTCAGTCTGGCCTCTACCAGACTGGCAGACAGCCTGGCCAGTAAATGATAAGTCACTAAATTCAAGAAAATGGAAACTGCAGTGGTAGAAATGAAGTGAATGAGAAACAGAACCAGGCTGAAAGCATTTATCTGGGGGTGCTTGGTGTTTCTCCTGAGCCCCGAGAGCAGACTCGTAAGAGTTGCTCTGAAGACAGATCACAAGAGGATGCAAACTTTAAATTGCCAAATAATAAGGGTTATCCAAGTATAACTTCAGAATTTCTCCTCAGAGGATAAAACCATGACTGCTGGCAAATTGAGATGCCCTTAAGTATAGAAAATCAAATTAATTTAACAGCCAGGTTGCCATAGCTCTTTCTCTGGGATTTCCCAGATGGAAGTACGTGTGAATGAGTTCCACAGACCATGTGTTATCAACCCCACATTTCAGGAAGCATCCAGACTGACTGAATATACTCTGCACAAAAGATCTGTGGATGTTCAGAAAATCTGAGAGCTTGGGAACATGTCTGGTTGGCTGTGCCTGCATGACTCCATTGAATAATGTGAGCATGGCACATCCAGAATTCTGGATGCTTCACTTGGACCATACTGCTAATTCACATGAGCAGAACAATGCTGTCTGAAATCCCCAGGACTTTCAGGGTGGCTGTGCATCCGCTGGGTACTTTGTGCAGACATAATCACAGAATCACAGGATGGTGAGGCTGGCAGGGACCTCTGGAGGCCATCTGCTCCAACCCCTGCTCCAGCAGGGACACCCACAGCAGGGTGCCCAGGACCACGTCCAGGAGGCTTTTGAAGATCTCCGAGGAGGTCTTCTTCCATACACTGTGGAAACATTCTGGATTTCCCGATCTGTGGCCCCTCAGTCAGGGCTCTACCAGGCAGTCACTCCATAGGCCTGCCCAATGGCCCCAAACCCTGGACCAGTGTAAAACAGCACGGCTGCAAGGGCATCCCCTGGGGAACCCAGATGTGTGAGGGCTCTGTGTTAACAGCGATGCCAAGAACAAGGGCTTGCTTCTGTCCACTTCGCCTCCAGCAGACAAACGCTTGCTTTCTCTTACAGAACCCGTGCCTGGTGCTATTATTTGGAAGGCTGTGCTTCTTTGCTGTAGCCCATCAACAACCAGACGAGGAGCCCATGCAATGATAATTATATGCTAAATATTAAGCCATTTTATAGACAGTTGTGTGTCTTTATAAGGGACAAGCGCAGCAAGTTACCTGCACATGAGGTCCGGCTTAGTGCTGCAGCATCCAGAAAGGACACAGGAGAGGCAGATAAGCCAGGGAGCCTTTTTCTCGGGTGCATGGCGAGGCAGGCGCTGCTTGCTGAGGAGGCGGCGGTGTCTCAGTGTCTCGTTAGTGCAGCCAGAGGCACTGCGCGCCCCAGGGCCCAGCGCAGCCGCCAGCAGCCGGGTGCAGCCCAGCCCGGGCAGGATCAGTGCTGCACCCAGGGCAGCGCCCGCGGCAGCTGCACCCAAGCCTTCCCCTCCCAAATCCCCAGGGCCGGCTCCCTGCCCAGCGCCGGTGCCTCCTGGCAGCCCCAGGCGAGCACAAGCCCTGACGGGGAATTATCTGGAAAGGAAGTGCGTGAAGGGAGAACTGAGAGAGTGAGGGGAATGGCCAGGGAAGTAAAGCTCGCTTCACCTATCACCAAGCTCCTGGATCAGTGTGATTTCCTAAGGGGTATCCCACACCATACCACAACATCAGACCATGAACACATGTTTATTAACAGGCGGTGGTGCTCATTTGTCTACTGCAGTGCAACTTCAGCTATGACGATCATTGAGGGCAAAAGCTTGGCAGTATTTTTAGGACTTGAACCTGTCTTGAACAATGAGGAATTCAGAATTGCATTAGATAAGGGCTTTTTTAAAAGACTGGAAGGCTGTAGGCTCACCTTACAAATACAAGACAACAAGTTGCTGACAGAGACAAGGACAGACTTTTTCCAGAGGCTGTTTTTTTCATGAGTGCCCTCTTCCAGATTCTCCCATATTTCCACATTTATATTAGTCACATTTGAAAGTAAGAAACTGGACCATAAATTATGTTTCTTCTTTATTAATTCTGATGATAATCTGGGAGGGGGGGACACACAACAATGACATGACTCAACAAACAGAGGTCTGATTTAGATTCCATTTACTTAAGCGTATATATATATACACATACTTCATATATTTGTATTATATATGTACCTAACTTTGCTGACCTCCATGGAGCTAATCTTGATTTGCAAATACAATGTGCTTGGTCACCTCTTGGCAAAGTTTTCCTACCACAGACACCATGATGCCACAGCTGGCAGCAGCTGTTGATGCTGAAGGCAATCCCAACCATGGGGTAAGTGCCCCCTAGAGTGAATTACCTGTTCCTCCTTCAGGTGGTCGTTCCAGATCAGCAGTGAACAAATTAGCAGAGCATCACAAAAAAAAATCCATCTTTGGGAAAGACAAAATTTCAGCTTCTAAGCTGGTCCCTCCATAAAGCTGAATGAATGTATGTAAAAGAAACAGATCTCACAGAAATCCAGAAAGAGCAGCGTAAGATGGAGGAGTCATATTCATTGCATGTTACCAGTGCAGGCAGGAATGGTAGACATTTCCAAACCAGACACAGCTACTGAAAGGCCCACACTTCTCTCTATGCCATCTTCAGCTGCTTCAGTAGATGAGCAAGACCTAAGCTAAGGGTTGCAGAGCGTGGCTCGCCCACGGGAGAACCACCCTTCCCTCCCTCCTTTCCTCCAGGCCAGAGAAACCTCCAGGGATTAGATCATCCCTTGGTGTAGGCTGCGGAGCTGGGTTGCCAGCCATGGGTGGGTGTGTGATTAGTCACATTTACATGTCTAAAACATCAGCTCTGCAAACACCCCAGGGCATGGCTATGAATGCACGCAGAGTGCAAACATGATAAAGAAGTTCAATAAGTAGGAAAGCAGTGCCCGAGTTGAAGCACCCCTAAAAGTAGGTCAGATCTACTCCAAGAAAGTTGGCTAATATGGTTTTCTCATCTGATTTACATTGTAACATGCTTTGTTATTGAATGGTTCTTTCAATTTTGTTCATGTTGTTTTGCTGGATACACCATGTGCTCAGTAGACATCTCTAAAACGTAAAAAATTATGTTGGAGAGTCCATCAAAAGGGGCAGGTGTGAATGCACATCTCCAGCAGACATACTCTAAGCACCAACGAGAGTGGTTAAATCAAAGGGACTTCATATACGGTGGCCATAGAGAAAACTTGTTCCACCACCTATCTTGGGGTTTGCAGGCAGTCGCTCTGATGTTTTCCAAAGTTCCTCTCTCTCTGGTGCTAAGGTGTTGCTGTCACCAGAGAGTGGTAAAAACAATGAGGAAGTCCAGGCAGACTAAAATTTGAAGCCAACCTCAGAGGAACATAATAGAGTACAACCTGTTGACGATCTCTGAAAACATACTGTAAACCCATTTTAAACATTTTCATAGAAAAAAAAAAAAAAAAAAAAGGAATCCATTTTAAGTTTTCCTACTCATGCTTTTCCTTATCTAGACAAAATTAATGGCCACAGAGTCAAACGTTGTTGGGCAAACCATGCATAGGACATGAGGCTGGTGGAAAACAATTTTGAGGTGTATCTATACCACACTACACACTATCAGAAGTGTGGGAATAAAATGGCTGAACTGAAATGTTGCCCAAAATCTCACCTCCTGTCCATCTAGCTCCAAACCAGCTGTCAAGGGAGGATCTGTGGTCCTTTCTCCTCCTACAGCCCTGGGAACAGATAAAGTGCTCGAGATAGCAAAGCTTCTCAAGGGAAAACCTCATGGAATCCAGAAAAAGTCTGGAATAAAGAAACCTTCACATGGCTTTGGGGGTACGAGGCTGGGAAGTTAAGTTCGGGTGTCTGGTTGTTTTGCTGTACCCTCATCTGCACCCATACACTCCTCCTCACCCCAAGCACAGCCCTGACAGCCTCTCCCCTCCTTCCTTCACAGCCACGGGCAGCTGACCTGTGCCCGTCTCCAGAACCAGCCCTGCTGAAACAGGAGTGATGGAGCTGGCCAGATGTGCACACTGCCATGTAGCCAGGCAATCGCTTTCTTGTAATCCCAGACCTGGTGCAGCTCAGTTCACCTGATTACATCACTTTTGTTCATATTTAATGTTCATTGTGAAACGTTCTCAAGACAGGAAAAACTAGATAACAAGGGAAGAGCTCTTCTCTGGAGATTGCCACAGATGACGCTTGTGAGACGTGTCCCTTCAGTGATGTACACTTCATCTGAGTTATAGTCAAGAAACAAGCATGACATCCAAAATGTCCAAGAGTTTCCTTGAGACATCCCAAACATGCCATCATTTTTTACAGCTAAGCTGTACAAGGAATAAAATATATATTTTATTTCAGTTTGAATTCATAAAAAAGCACAGTGAGAATCCAAAGCAAGACACACAATGCACACAATCCACCACCCCTGGGGAAATAGCAAGTAACGAGATTTTTTTAAAACAAAAACCAAAAAAATATTTTGGAATAAATTGACTGTACAGGAAAAAGGAGACCTAAAACAATTCCCAGGAGTGATGGGCACACCTGTTAAATTACACAGATACGGTCAAAATCAACAACCTCAAAAATAAATGAAGATGATGTTAAATCTCCTCCAGCTGTTGCCAGAAAAATAAAGAGACTAAGTACACACTTCATATCTCTTTTCAACAACTCTGATCATAACCTGGGGCCATCTCTTACATTATTTCTGCCCTCAAACCATTATCCCTCCACAGCAACAACACAGGTCTGGCCCTGATTTCTCTCTTTTTTATTTCACCCATCCAAATACCCTCCCTTCCTTCCTATCTGGGTTGCATTGGCAGGTATAGTGAGGAGAGAGGCAAATTGCATTCTGCCTGCAGGGAGAGAATATTAATCCTTTCCTGCTCCATGGAAAATTGGGATTTGCCTATTGTGCTGCAAGACAACTATTTTTAAATATTTCTGTCCTGATTTTTGGTATTCCAGGTATAGGAAAGGCTCTATCTGATCTTATCTCACTCTGTTTTCCTTGATGACCTCAAATTATGAATCTGTGATCCAGAAAGCACATAGCAGTTGGTATCACCTTACAGAATTATACATGCTGAAATGCTCTCTGACCTGCATCCATGCATTTCTCTAAGATTAATTAATTCGATCAAATTGAAACTTTCTGGTAGCAAAGATCTGTTATCAATTGAACCAAAATAAACTACTGAAAATATAATTACATTTCATTCTTTGCACTTTGCTAATGTTTTAAAAGCCTACAAGTAGTGTTAAATACAAAACTATTTGCTTAACAACTTTTCTATAAAATATTCATTTGTTGGTTTTGTAAAAGCAAACTATCAATTTCTAAAAGTCCCTATTTGGACTTATTATCTAGACCATTTATTACAGTTTCTCCTCTGCTTGAGTAGCATAAAAGTTCTAGATTTACATAGCTAAATTAATGAGAACATATCATTTAGGACTCTGTCCACAGGTGATTTGCAATACCTAACTGTAAATAGTCTCACCAGTTCAGTGGAATAACTTGTTGCTAAGCACATGCATACAGGCTGTGGCTTGTAAGCTTGCACATAGAAGATGATGGACATTTTATAAATCACTAAGGATTGACAGTATGTGCTGGAGAGTTTTGATATGTTTTTTATTAAATGGCTTTTCTGATAGGAGGCAGTATTTTTATATAAGGAGGGTATTTGCCTTGTATCTATGTACAGTACTAACAAAAAACATAACAAACCAACAAAGCTACGCCAGCAGAAGGGTCATTGTTGAAACACATTTCTAAATCTTTGAAGAGCCATGTTTTATTGTCATTTAAGACAATACATTGGTAGAATTAGAACTGTTTTGAAACCACACCTAGCAACAGTTCAAGAATGAGTATGTTGAGCAAAAAACTTCACTTACGCTAAGGGCACAATTTCTTTCAATTTTCAATATGAAAAAGTTTTGAAGTAAAATTGAGTTGTTTGCTGTTTAGGTAGTTGAAGTTTGCTGCTCTTTCACCTTAGTTACTGCACTGACCTCAGGTGGCCCCAGAAAATGTCAACCACGAATTGCAGCCAAAAAAACACTAAAGCTCTGTCCTGTCCAGTGAATGTCCCATTGATTACAGTGATGCAGGACTCATCTGAAAAGCTTTGTTGAAAACGGTGAGGTGCAGTGTCACTTGAGGATCCCTCTTTTAAGTATAGCATCCTCAGAAACATTTAGTACCACCAAGAGAGTAGACTAGCCTAGGGTTTGCCCCAAGTTTCCTTTTCTCCTGCATGACTAAGGAAAGACTTTTGCATTGTTTCATGTGCTTTTCATGCAGAAAGTTTAGCCTATAAAGCGTACCTCCTTCTGTTGGATCCTAATGCCTCAAAAATGATAAGCTGCCTCATAGCTCAACCTAATAGAAGAGCTGCCATCAGCTTTAATAGGAAGCAGATTTGGACTTCATTAGTGCAGTGCAGATGATTTTTAGTACTGTTCCAGGAAAGGAGATAGCTCTATCAGCATATATGGGACATCATTGTCATTTCTTTGTGTGAAGAAGCAAGTGGGTCTGTTGCAGGGAGACTTTTGATGATTTACGATCCACACAGACTTCAGAAATATCATTCCCTTAACAAGGACTGAGCCACATCTTTGATTTGTTTCCTCCTACTAATGACAAGTCTCCAATGAAGTTCATCATTCTTCAGTAATATTTCTCAAAGCATGGACTAAGACTCCTTTGAAGATCTGAAAGGGTTCAAAAGAGGTCACGTAACATTAGAAAAGCAGAGTTAGTCAGCTCATTTCTTCCAGGCAAAGAGTTGTGTTTACTGGCTACCAGTGTTTGCACCAGCCAAGGAACTATGATCTTCCTCTCATTGCTTTTAATTGGCTGGCATTAGTTAAGTCCCTTCAGTACATGGACATGATTGTTTATACTTGCAAGCAGTAATTACCAGCAATTCTCATTACCCCATCCTAAAGGGACTGACCTGCTGTTAATTCAGGAGGTTGTACAAAAGACAGATAAATCAGTGGAGGCTACATTTTCAGAAATCCTTTGTCTCACACTCAAAGGAGAATAGATGGCAAATAGTTCCCTAATTGTTGCAGAGACAAATAATACATGGGCTTGAAATTTTGAAACAGAGGTAGAAAGGGCTGGGCATTCAGCTGGCCTCCACACTTGCAGAAAAACTCACGTTTTTAGAAGACAAGTTCACTGGATGAGCTAGGAAGGTGGTAAACTAATAAAAATGGAATGAGTGAAAAGGGAAACTCAAAGAACACCCATCAAAATCAAGATGTTGGGAACAAAATTAGTCATGAAGCCAAAGGACACAAAATGAAAAAAATATAATTGCCTAATCATCAGCATCAAGAGCTGGATAATAGATGAGAGGGACTGAAGTTACACAACTCTGAGCAACATGACAGTCTCACAGAGCCCAGAATGAAGAGGATGTTAAAGTGAGTGGCTCGGATCTGCGTGGGCACAGGGAACAGAGGAGATGGTGTTGCGTATCATGTAAGATCCATCATTACACGTGTGCAGTTCAGAAATCACTCACAGCTCAAAAGTTTGGCAAAGACCTGCTCATTTGGTTTGTGTGTTCAATGGCAGGCTCTTTGCAACCCAAATGTTCTCTTTGCAGATCTGTTAGAGGTGTATCACCTAAAACTAATATCTGAGTTGCTGTCAGTAAAGAAAATTATCTTGAAAGCTTATGAATTAACATTGTCACATACGAAGTTCAAGATGAGCAAGCAGGTGGTCGGTTTTGCAGACTATCAAATCAAAACAATTAGCTAGGTGTCCAGATCCATAATCAGCTATTTGTCATGCCAGAGCATAAAACTGCATCATGCAGAACTACAATCTGAATGAAACATGCTGGATATCTTTTGTTGCCACTAGAAAATGCAAAAGTATACATAATCATTTCCTAATTTGAAAATGAAATGCATCCAATATAAGGTGCAATTCTACTAGAACTTGACTGAAGAGAGTTTGATAATAGAACTATATTTTTTGCACAAGGGATTGTATGCCATGCATTATATTGCAAGGCAATGAAGTCCAAGCCCATAATATATTCAGATGGTAATTTTAAAGGACAAACATTACTAAGTAGAAAATAGTAATGAGCTATATCAAATACGATTAAAAAAAAAAAAAAAAAAAAGTGAATGATAACTGTGAGTTCCTGAGAAACTTTAGTAGACATTCAAGGAGCCACAGTTTCAAAATGCCAAGGGCAACCATCCCTTCTCTTAGGAAGGGAATGTGAGGGAAGATATTAAATAAACTCCTCTGAAGGAGAAAGGAAAGGGATAGATAATAATTATTACTAACCAGAAGATAGGGACTGATAGAGAAATGGAAGCACAGAGACAGGAAAAAAAAAAAAAAAAAAGACAACAGTTTTTTAAAACATGTTAAGAAAAAGAAAAGTCTTCTATAACAAATAGATTTTACAATTTGTCTATAACATATAATGTGATGAGAATGGTAAATTTTTCAATAAAAATACATGAAAGGCAGAAGTGTTAACTACATCTTTCTATACAGCTGCTGGGAACAATCCCAGTCATATAAGGTGGTGATGAAAGGTGAAGCTTTGAAGCTCTATCAGTCCTTCTGTTCAGAAAAAAAAAAAAAAAAAAAAAAAAAAGAATCCAAGTGCCAAACTCTCATTTATATCTCAAAATCTCATGAATTAATTCTAAGATTCAAAGATTATGAATCTGTTGTGATCATCTAACCTGCCCTCCTACATAGCACAGGACATTGGGCTTGCATGAATCCCTTAAACTACAGGAAGTCTCCTAGGAAAACACCCACTCTTAAGACCAGAACTATGAAACTGGAAGCTTCCTTCTTGTCAAAGCTTGTTTTGATTCAACGTCTAGTCTTCGGGTCTTCCTACCTTTCTGCAACACTGATGAATTCATTATAGAAGAATACTCTTGATAGCACTGTTTACAGACTACAGCCAGGTCCCTCTTTTACCTTCTCCCCAGTAAAGTATGAACATTATGAGGCACATTTTGCACATTCAGGTCTTCCTTTGCACCCTTGCTAACATGATAACATTCTTCTTGTCCTGTGAATACTCAGACTGGATACTAAATGCCAGTAATTGCTAAACCAGTGCTAAACATATAACCAACAGCAGTGTCTGCATGAGAAAACTAAACACGAGTGCAAGTATAAGCACACGTTTGTTCACGCTACATAATGGTTAGTTCCATAGCACATTTGGGGAATATATGAACTGGCCTTCAGCCAGACTATACTTGAGCATTGTTTCAGGGATAGCGTGGGACAAGACTGCTTAAACAAGCAGTATGGATGAGGCCTCTGTGTTTGGGGGAAGTCTAGGTGTAGGGAGGCAAGCTGTGCTATCCGTCACAGGTAGAGAACTGAACCTGACATAGCCTCTGTAAGCTTCTCTAAATAATTTCCCCATATTTTTAACTTCAAGGGTCACAAAAGTTTATTTTTCAGTGACCCACACTAGCAACTCATGCTCAGACAATTATTCATCCTGCTTACCACGTCCCTCTAAACATCACTCTTCCCCAGCACGGATTTGTCAATTCCATCTCTATGACCTAAGATTTTTGTTCTCGCTACAATGGCGTTATATTAGCCCATGTTAAAACAAGCATGCCAAGGTCACTTGAATTATAATAGTAATGTTCCCCTTTGACATTGCTAGTTTCTTCAGCATTAATGTCCTCTGCAAACTTCACTCACCCTGGTTATGTGCTTCCTCCAGTATATTTGGAAAAAGACCTGAAAAAACATTTCTCAAAGAACCTTGCTAAAACAAATCTTTTTAAGGAAGAAGAACTTGCACCCAAACAAGAGATTGTGCAACCTCCACCTGTGGTGGTATCCCAAAATCAACCTGACATGACCCTGGGCAACTTTATCCGTCTCTGAAGTTGCCGTGGCTTTGAGCAAGGGGCTGTATTACATGATCTGCATTTAGCTGTCTTTCAACTAAATGATTCTGTGGTGACTCTCCATTTGTATTCCAAGACCTGTCAGTTGGCCAGCTTTCAGCCAATGTAACATGTGGCATGTTAATTTTATACTGATTGGTTTTCTTAATTGCAGTCTTGTGATGTTGGGTCAAATGCTTTTTGTAATTTCCATTATCCTTATCAAACTAACTTGCCATCTTATCAAAAAAGGTGGCAAATAAGTTTTACGGTATAGATTTCACATACAGTAATGTTGACTGGTATTAATTATTTTTTTTTTCCTTTCATTTTCCTTTAATCTAGACCTGCATCAGCTGTTCACTCCTCTGCCCAGGATTCATAATAGGCATTATTGTATCTACCTTAGGTTATCCTGGACTCCCAGCTCATCCAGAGAGTTTCAGGAGTTACTGAATATCAGCAGGAGTGGTTCAGACACTCTCCAGATGACTCCGTTAAAACATTATGCAAGTTATCTGTATGATCTGATTTTAACGTTTAACTTCCCCTTAAGTTTCTAAAGGAAGGGAAGTTGTCTCATCCCCATCCAGAGACACGAATGCCACTCCTGACTTCTTTCCAAATAAAATGTTCACCAAAGCCCACCGTCCGCTCTGCTCGGCGCTACCGGCAGCTTTCGGGGCCAGCCCTGGCGTGGCAGCCCTCCCGCCTGCCTGGAAAGCCAGCCTAAATGCCGCCTTCTGCTGCCGCTGCGGGAAGGGCCAGGGTGGAGCATGGCATTGAGGTTGCTGGCTCCGGCTGCCGGGAGCCACCCAGCCGCGGGAGTCGCTGCCCTCGCCCTTCCCGGCCTCCTCCTGCTGTTCCTCCGGGAGCAGCCGCCCTGCTCTCCAGTCCTCCCCGGGGCCGCCTCTCCCTGCTCCTCCCTTCCCCTGCCACCGCCGTCCCCAGGGCCGAAGCAGCCCAGCCCTTGGCACAGCTCGGCCTCCTCTACGCAGGGAATAAATGCGTTTTAGCTTCCTCTTCTGAAGAGCTCCGCGAGGGAGCAACGGCATCACCGGGATGCTTCTTGCTCGCCGCGCAAATAAAAGAGCTTGTTGATTAATTGCATGCAACTCAGAACGGGCACTATTCGGTATTAAGGTGCGTATCAAAAAGTTCCATTTATTACACATAGCCCAAATCCTATATATTTTGCATATATATATATATATATATAATCACAGTAAATTCCAGGAGATTCTCACTTTTGCCTGCTTACTCCGTTTGTGAGTAAGTAAGGCGCTGGCAATTTTTCGCTGTCTCCATATACTTGAGTACAATTTATATTTGTCAGTACCTGTGTCACATCCAAAGCCAAACGCCAACACCCCTCTTTCCACTTACATCATCTGCCAGTATAGACAGTGGACTAACAATCCCAAAATATCGCAAACTGACAAATTGAATACTGCTACTGAAAAAGAACAACTGATATTTCTGTACATAGTGTAGCAGTAAAGAGAAAATAAACCCTTTTCATCATTTTTTTTTCTGCCAAAATGCTGGTTAGTTTTGAAAGAGAGTTTAGTAGCCAGCATGACATTTTGGTGACTGACATTAAAAATGACACTCAACATTCCCATTTCGAACTTGTGAGAAAACTTGTAAGTGTATCTCACTACTAGTTGCAAAATCTGCTTTAATTTTTCTCCCTGTCAGCCCTATGGGCTTTTCTGTGGCAAACTGTGTTCTGCCTTTTGGTCTGGTCTCCACCCAGTCTATGTGTGTTTTGAATCCCAGTTATTACATAGAGCAAAATAAAGGGATTTTTCATATCAGCAGGCATCTGCGCTCATCATCTGTCACTTCCTGAGAAAGTAAATCTACCTGAACCAATCTTTCCACTCTAATTTTTGTCAGCGTTTGGAGTACAAAGCTGTCCTCCAAAACACTGCTCTTAGGTTCTCCTTAACTGGTGGAGGTCACGACTGATGCCTTAGGAGGAAGCCATGGGGAGTTTTCCCTCTTCGCTGTTCTACATACCACCAAAAGTTAGGTGCCTTTAATAGCAAGTTCCTTTCGCCCGAGATGTCCTTCACAAACAATATTTAAAAGTGAATGATGAATATGAGGGAGATGAGCACCGTTCACAAGCCCTGCAGCTATGGCACACTTAATAAATCATTGCTTTGGGCACTGGGACATTAATCCTTCCCTCCCTGAGAGACAGTGAGACGCCCTACCCTCTGCACCTTATCTCCCATCACATCAGGTTTCTGTGCCATGGTAGAAATCCTGGGACTGAAATGTATCCCTTTCATTTGTGAAGGATTGTCTTCAGGAGCAGAAATGCTGAAGTTTCATGAAAAATCTCATCTTTATGCTATTGTGGGGAGCAATATTCACAGTTCAGCAGTATCTCTGCTTGTGAAAAATGAATGTGGAACGATCGAGAGATTACAGGACAGGCCTGGTAATCAGCCAGCTTCGAGTGACTAAGCGGCCACATGTACTTATTATCCAAGGCCCTATCCTGCAAGAACTTCAACATATCCCAGAAGAGTCCACTAGGTCCTGTTGAAATCAGGTTATGTTGATATCACTGCAAATGTGGAGCACAAAGGAAGACACAAACCCTACACATAGGTTTACAAAGACAAATTGAAACAGAGTCACAATCCAGGCATGCAGATCTGCATATATCAGCACACACACACAAAAAGCATCACAGATAGAAATGGGTCTCCAGAGAGGAAAGAGAGACAGATGGTCCTGGTTCAGACATGAGCGTGGGACCTGTGAGAACTCCTGGCAGTTCCCTCCATTTTCAGAGACATCCTGCGTGGCTTAGGCAAATCACTAGGGTATAAATATGTAAAAGGTTTCATTCTCATCCTTTGGCACATAGGCCCACATCGCCTATCACACTCCCCAAGCTCTTCATTTGTCCCATGAGGGGAAGGAGATGCTCACGCAACAAGGGTGCAAAGAAGCTGAGCGTGAGCTAGGAAATGCCCTGAGTGGAATGAGTATTAAGTCAGGCTTCTCCTAAAGCAGGCTTCTCCCGAAGAGCTGATGCCCAAGTCCAGGCTGCAGGGAGGTGCTTTCCTCCAATCCTGAGGAAGCTAATCCAGGTCAGCAGAAAGAGGAGGAGGAGGATGTGGCAGCAGAGATGCCACCCAGTAGCCCAGGAGGGGCAAGGGAACGCACCTGGGAGGTAGAAAATTCAGGTTTGGATGACTTCTCATCTGCCTGATTTAGAGCAGGGAGTGAAACTCAGGCTTTCCATCTCCTTAACAAGTGCTTTAAGCACAAGCCATCTGCCACCTGGGTTCCTCAGCGTCAACTGTAATCGTTTGGATGTTATTTTTAAATACTCCTTTGGTCAGAGAGAAAAAACATGCTCTCATGTCCTGGTGTTAGCACAGTGATCTGAGATGAATGCTCCTCATCCAGCAAACACTGCAGTACTTTTACAAACTGAAACAGCAGGGACCTGCTGCAGAATATCCTCCAGTCTATTGCGTTGGGCACCTTCTACAGGACAACAGGGTTTAGACAGCAAAAGAAGGATCAGGACCTGAATTTCTACTACCTCCATGCAATAATCACTAGGTTTTGGAGCACACAGAGGCAGGGACACTTGCTTCTCTTGCTTCAAGACAGGTGCAGTGCAGAAGGTGTGCTCTAACAGATTGCACATTTCAGGCAAGGTAGAGAGATTTGGAGCTGTGAATGCCTGCAGGAAGCAGATAGCAGCAGCTCAGAGGCATTAGCCGGGGAGGGAAGATTGCGTGCATGCCCACTGCAAAAATACAGGTGCATTATGGCCTCGAATTTTGTCATCATCAACACCAAGGACACGGGTGCCTCCCAGGCTGAGCAGACCAGGCACAGGGGGTTCAGGTGATCTCAGTATCACACAAATATCAGGTTAGCCAGATACCAGCCTAAATGTTAATCTAGCCCTTAATCTCTACTGCATCTATGTGGCAGCATCACAAAAGACGGGGCTCGAGGCCAGACTCACTTCCCATCCATTTTACTCACTTGTAGAAGCACCTTCAGGGCTGGCTGTGGGGCAGCCCAGCTGGTACTCACAGGGGTGAACTCCACGTGCACCCCGTGCATTACGGTGCTCTCAAGGGCACGCTTACTTATGTGTAGAGCAAACAGGCCCCAGGACTCTGTGTGTAACGCCTCTGTCTGGCCTATTTGCCCTTGCAGTCATATGCTATGACCTTTACAATCACCACTGTAATCAGCAAAGACAGGGGTATTTCAGAAGAGGTGGGAAAGCTAATCTGACAAAGAGAAAGTGGAAAGCTAGAAGCTCTTTCCTAGAAGTACACCTGAGGAGCATAGTATAGTATAGAGAATAGGAAGGAAGAAAAACTAATGATAACGTCACTGGCAAATCCCAGCACACCAGAGTCACGAGTCAGGCCTCAAAGAATCATAAGATTTCAAAGCAAAATGACTTTTTTGTTCTTTCTAGTCACCACCTGATTTTTGAGTCCCTGGGGCTCATATGCAAACTTTCCCACTAGAAAAATTAAGATGAGGTTTTGCCTTCATCACTTCTGTCCAGAATATGCAATTGTATCAAATACACCACAGAGAGCCAAGCTCTCAATGAAACCACCAGAGCTGACACGCGTATTAACCAGAGCACTGGAGAAAGGAAAACTGGGAGCAACAAGCAGCAGAGAGCTCATGTGGAAGAGGAAAAGGCTACGCACACCTCTTTAAACCCTTCCTTAAGGCAGTAAGACACTGGAAGATGGGATATAAATTAGGGAGAATTATAATAGTCACATCTCTTGGGAGAAAATAAAATTTTCCTCACTTTGCCTTCTACACTAAAGAGACTGCAGAAAATGTTGCATTTAGATAAGCAACTTAAATGCTGAATGTTAGCTAAGGAACTGAAAACTCAGATGTATGGTATGGATAATCAGTGGCATGGCTAATTGGTGACTTCCACAATCTGTTCTCCTGCTGTGAAACATAAGATGTTTTCTTTTTGTTTAGACTGCAAGTCTGAATGGAATAGCACAAGAAACATCTGAATGTTTGCAAACATTGCATTACTTCTTTTATCAGTCAGGGTGCTATTAAGAGAAGAAATGTATTCGAATGAGTTCACTGAGGTTTTTAAAGCTTGCCAATGCATGATGCACACAGATGAGGATATGGGAAAATGTAATGGGACCTTCACCTTGTCTTCCCAACTACATCTGCTACGCCCACATCCTTTCTCTGCCCCTGCACGTTCAAGCTCTCTGCTATTGTCTGGAAGAAGGCCCTGCAGACTGCGTTGCTGAAGTACAGAGCTGAGAATTTTTACGAACATGGGCAATCAAAACGGAGTTGACGGCTTACAGGAAGCAAAATAAAGAGGGTTTTGTGTCCGTGTTTGCAGTGTTGCTAATAGGCGACTTTAATATCAGGTGTTAAATACATCCAGGTAATAAATCACACCACAGTAAATCAATGTCTTACTGTACTGTGAACAGTCTTTTTTCTAACTCGTTCTTCTTTGATATGAAGTCTTTGTTCCCATTATGAAACTTGGTGTTTCTCAATGATTTGATTTATCAGTTTGCCAATCCAGTTTCACAGCAATAGAAAAACATCGGGATTTTAATCCAGTTAAAAAAAATGGAATATTAAAACCACAGATCTCTAATAATTAATTAATGAAATGTCAGTTCAAGTCCCTCCATTTTAACCAAGGTTGTTCATTCAGATCCAAACCTTTCTTTCTTTTTGTATGGTATCCAATACAAACATACTACAAGAGCCCCAAGGAAACATAAAAGTCTCAGTTGTATCTACAGGTAATATCTTTGGGACTTCCTAAATTAGAGGAGTGTGCAGGGAAATGTTTTTCCTTTACACATATCAGAATAGCTAGCCTCTCCAAGAGGTAGGAATTTTACTTTAAGGTGTTGCTCCAAGTCTTCTGCAGCAGCTCCCCTGGAGAGACTGGAGAGGGTGAGAATGCTAACAAAGAGATTTCCATGAATAAAGTGCACAAAACCTCTATGCTTGTTGTAGATTGCACTAAAGCTGAAAGCATGCTGCTGTCTTACCATGCCCAAATGGTCTTTCATAGGGCAATGCAGATGTCTGCATGGGGAGCTGGACTGAGACCAGTAGTCCATGGTGCCAGCGATCCCACAACCTCCCTCACAACAGGGATCTGTCCTTTCTTTGTCCCCGTGTCGCCTACAAGCTTTTCCCTTAGCTCTGCTCAGCCTGGGGCAAGGCAGAGCTCACACCCACTGAGGAGCAACAGCCCCTCACCCCAGCCACCCTCCAATGCATCTGGTGCCTCTTCTCTTCCTCAGCAGTGCTCCCCCCATCTGAAAGTGCTACAAGTTTGGAGAACACGTTTCTTGCAGCATCCTCACCCAAGGGATGGTCTCTGCTTGGAGGAGACATGTTGATGGTGTCATCAGTCAGACCAGCAAAGCAAATGTCTAGAAGCTCATCTATATTCAACCCAGCTCAACTGCATTTTCCAACAGTCACGCCTCTGTCTCTGAGAAGCCTTTCAGCAGTAGGGAACCTCTCTGGCTTGCATTTGCCTCAGCTCATTCCCAGCTAGGGCCCTTCCTGAGTGAACACAAACATGACTCAGCTTTTCCTTTGAAACAGAAGAAATTTGGTTCTCTGTACAGTTCCACTTTGGTGTGCTATGACAGAACACAGATTTCACTTTGTTTAGAAGATGTGACGCCAGTAGCAATTGTGGATTTAATTATATTTCAGCTGCAAGAGAATTTCAGTTATGTTTTTTATGTCTCTTCTGACCTCAAAAAGCCAGCTTTAAACAGGCAGATCATTCTTTAATATCACTGATTGTGGCTAGGTCTGACTTAGAAAATAAATTATTCCTTTTTGTCTGAAATGTTCATTTTGGCAACATCAAAAATTTCTCTTCCATATGTATATATGCCTGTAAACTGAATATATGTCATTGTATAGTTGCATAATGAATTGTACAATTAATACCTGAATTTCATAATGAAACTACATAATGAATGTCTTGCGTATACATATGTATATTGGCACATAAATATATGTCAATATCCAGAGTGTCTCTCATACACATGCATTGACAGTAAAACTTCTCAGTAATCCTTATTTAGCAGATCCATGACAACCTCAAAAGAAAGCAAATATGCTTGCAAAGGCTGAACCCTCCTGTCAAATGTCTCTCAGAAAAAAAACATTTGTGATAGTCTTCATTCTGTTATATATTTAATAATGTTCTTTATATCTCATATATATTTTCTATAAAGTATTGCTTAAAGACTCATATCTGAGCAATATCACTGTCCCCTTGGCTGAGACAGAAATACATTAGCAATGTTCCATCCTCTTAGTTCAAAAACATGGCACCCCTCAGCGCTTTTACAAAGTTTCTTCTTTTGACGGGATTGTTTGTTTTTTTTAATTGCAATTTGACCATAGACCTCAAAGAGCACCTTAGAGCAAAAAGAGGAAAGGAGGAGCTGGTATTGCGCATAACAATAGAGTAAGTGGTACATTAGGATAATGAAGAGGAATAAGCAGATAGGAGAAAAAGAGGGTGGATGTGCCTAGCCCCGCTCCCTGCTGAAGCAGCACCCTACCTGCGGCAGGTCTGGTGGCTGCATGCCCGCCCGCCCGCCCGCGCTCCCAACCCCTCTGAGCCAGGCTGCTCCTCCCAGCCCCTGCACGCCAGACGGAGCACCTCGAAGCAGGGCTTTTTAGCTGACACACCTCAAAGTTCCAGGCCCCTCTGCAACCTTAGAAGTGTTTTTTCTTTATGGGAGGGCATCATGTACCATACAGCTATGTAGTCTGCATAGGGTGCTTTCCTAGGGCTTGCCTGCACATGCCAGTAGCAGGGTTTCTTCAAGACCCAACACAGCTCTGAACCCCAGGAGCCTCCCCAGCCACCTGAGGGAAGGTGTCACAGGTGTGGCTTCACGACAAATAAAAAATGAAGTCCAGGGGCTAAAGCAGCTCCTGCTCAAACTGTTCCACAAAATCCAGTCCCCAACTTTCACCAGGGACAAGCTCGCTTTTGTTCATCATGCCTCCCCTTTCTTCTTCCCTCGTGTTCCTGCTAGACCTATTCCCGTTCCTCGTTCCTGTGTCAGTGTCACTTGGCTAAACACCAGCAGAATGTAATTTACATGAAACAGATATAAGATGTAGGGCCTCTTTTCTCCAGTTAGAGAATCAACAGCCTCAGGGGGAGGTTGTTTTATTTTCCTTCTTTGTTGTGCTGGGAGTGGTATGGGGGAAGGAGCTGACAAAATGATATTCAGAAGATGGGGTTCCTCTAAATAAAAACAGACTAAAGAAAATAAGAATAAGCAAAGAGGAAATTTTCTTCTTTCTCCATTCTCTGTGATGCTTCACTCACAGCATCCAGCAACTGTGTTGCTGCTGGAGTATTTCCCACGCTGGGCTGGGCTGGCGGGTGGCCTGCTCTCCTATGGCATTGACACAGCAGGACCAGGCAATGCGTCTGCTCTGGTCCTGAAAGCAGGGATCTAAGAAATACAGCCTCTGCCCTTACAGCTGCTATGGTAAAAGCTACGTAAATCATGATTTGAAGCTTCCCGAGCAAAAACACTAGAGCCACTTGCGTAAAACATCCATCTAGTATAAAGTCACTTTGCCAATTCAGATTGTACAAAACAGCTCTGGTGGCTTAACTCTGACCACTACCTGCAGGCTTTATGCCTGACCCATCACCCCGGCTGCCCGACACCCCACGGGTTTCCACCAGCACACAGAGGCAGCAGAAGTTTGCTGTGGGTGATTACGCAGAAATGTGATCACACACCACACCCGATCTGAATCAAACGTGTACTTCTGGGAGATCCAGTCACACACAGATCCAGCACTAATAACCATGCCGTCGCAGCCTAAGAAGTTTCCAGAGGGAAAAGTACATGGCCAGGAACTAGGCAGAAATTCACAGAATTTGAAGGCAAAAGAAATGCTTGCCATGACTGCAAATTGCTTCTTTGCATGACAAAGCCTGTAAAATCATGTTCTTTGAGAGCTATCGATTAAGCATTTTTTAATTCACTTAATTCTGTGGGACTGTACTGCTTTTCTGTCAGGTGCTTTTTCAGATGGTGTCACAGGGGCAGATGTCTTTCAGGAGTCTAGCAGGTAGGAGCAGGAGTATTGCTGGTCCAATTTATAATCTGGAAGAGGGGGAAAAACTGCTATGAGATTGAAATCTAGCTACCATAAAACTACACTGCTGGGCTTTAACTATGCAGCTATCCTTTACGATCAGCATTTGCATGCCACAGTAGCCCCTCTAAGGTTTTATCTGAGACTGAAGTGCCTTCCCTGTTCGATTTGCTCAAATTTTGAAGTGCTATCACACACAGACTTATGCTGGCCTCCACAAAGCGCCTTCGTGCACTGAGCTTCAACGTTGGCGGTTCAGAGAGCCCCTCAGCCAACTTCAGCGATGCTCCTGGGAGAGATTTTAAAAACGTCTGACTTCCATAGCTTCTGCTCGGTGTCCTCGGGGCTGTGGGGAGCAATGGCCCTGCCCGCCCAAGGCAGGGCTGGGCGTGTGCCGCAGCCACCCAAGGGCGTTGCACCTCGCCCAGGCCTCCAGGCCGGCCCCGGGGCCTGGCGGCTCCTCCCTGGCCCTCTCCACAGGCAGCAGCACAACCCTGCGTGTTTAGCCCTGGGGTGTTCGGCTGCTGGTCTCTGGCCACGGCAGCAAGGCAGGAGCTACAGAAAATAGATGTTACCCTGCAGCCTGATCTGCCAGTCCTTTCTGGGCTGTTCTTGTCTGAGGGCAACGCCCTGGCTGTAGGCTTTGGGGAGACTGCTTAAAGTAATTACAGTCTGTCATAACATGAGTTTATTACAATAGTCACATTCATGTAATAGACAGAAATGTTTGTTCCCTTATGAAATACACAGATGCTGGAAGATTTATGTGGGTAATGCAAACAATAATGCCATCGCAGATACGAACCACAGTTGATTTCCATATACTGTACTGAAGAAAGAACTACAGCAATTTATAAAGTTATCTGCCTAAAGCCAATATTTCAGTAAAATATTTACCTTCAAGGATGCAACACACCATCTCCCAGTGATGCATCTCTTTATTGACAGCCACGAGTTATTAGCTGCCACTTTAAAATGAAATAGAAGGGCATTTGTCTGCTCAGGGAGAGGATTTCTCTTGGTTTTTAGAGTATTAACAGGCTAGATACAGCATCCGTATGTTGAGGTAACACTAGCACAAGCAGGTTTTAATTCGAACTCCATTATTTTGGCAGGTATCCTCTAAAAACACTGGTGAAGATCTCTTCTGCTGCAGAAGATGCACCCAGACCCCTGTGCCTCCGCATGCTCATGGCAGTTACAACAGCTGGAGGTTCCTGACATTAAAACAGTATTTCCCTACTCTTTCTGATCTACAGGAGAGGGCTTGTGTGTTTGTTAAGTACAGCTTTACTTCTCTGTGTCAGCATGTCCCAAGAGATGCTGCTGTGTCTTCCACCCAAACCACCACAGGCACCTCAGCAGCCAGTCTGCACCCAGCATTGAAAATGTTTCTGTGGCATGGGTGGAAGCTTAATTTGTATAAAACTGATACTTTCTGTTGAAAGTTACATTTGTGTGATAAGGTTTGTAGCTCCACCCTCCTACTTTCATTAGAGCAAAATTTGAAAAGATATTTGCATTTGGCATAATGGTTCATCTGTTTGAACAAGCCACAGTAACGTCTTACTTTAAGTCATCTCTGTGTGCTGGGATGTCGGCACGACATGCAAGGTTAACAAGCACAGCAGTGATAACAGTCCCTTCAGATCTGCTATTAATTCTGCTGCAGATGCCTATTTACTTGAGGCATTTTTCTCAGGAAAAGCAGCCAGGTTGCACCAGTCAGGCACAAGTGGGGAGACTAATCAATATTACTTACCACTTAGAAAGCACCACAAAAATAAACGTTACTTTACAGAGTATGAACTCAAAAGTGTTGAACAGATGTGCAGGACAGACCCAGCTCCAAGCAACTCAAGTTTAAAAAAAAAAAAAAAAAAAAAAGGCATTCTATTGAAAAAGATGTCAATGTTCTCTATTGAATATATTTAATTGCTTAAGTTTTGCTTTGGCTTACTCCATCCTTTCAGAGCTCTCACTGTGCTTTATTCTTAAACATCTTTCTCAAATTAATTTAATTACTTTTTGAAACCATAGGAGCTTATAGTATCCACAGTACCCAGTGCCAATGAATTCTGTTTTAACATGTTGCTTGAAGTATCATCTCTGTTTATTTCCATGATCTTCCCCCTGAATTATTTCATTTGATGTCCCCTAATTCAAGTACTGCAAGAAACAATAATCAACTCATCCCCACATACCTTCTCCCTTCCATTGCCTTTATTCATTTCCATTTTTTTTCTCCCTCAGGTGTCTGTCCCAAGGCTCAGGGATCTTGGTCTATCTAAGAACTCCTGATACAAAATCTATTCCTTATCTTTGTGTGATATTTGTGGACCTTCGCTATACCTTGCATAATGTTACCATATCCTTTCTCAGAACAGCACACTGCATTCAGAATGTGGGTGTATTGTGGATTTATACAGTGGGATAGTTTTACTGTTACAGGCAATTTAGTATCTTCAATTGCTATTTCAATTAAATTTTAAAAACATGCAAAATAATGACAAAAATTAAATGTAAAGCTCTTTGTAACTTCAGTGATCTCACACGGATTCTGTGACTTTATATTCAAGCTTAAGTTTCTGAAGTTAATTTACTGATTTGAGGAATCTAATTGCATTACTTTGGCATATAACTCTATACACAATTCTGTATATAATTATGATGCTGTAAACTTAGATTTCTACATTCATCTTGCTAACTCCTCTCTGCTTGGAAAAAAATAAAAATAAAAATTTTCTTCTCCAGATTCCTGTGGGGGAATGGAGTGGGAATTTAAAACCTCTCATCTTAAAAGTTAAAACACTACAAATCACAAATCTCCTCCTCACCTCTCTTTCCCTACTGGTATTTCTCTGTTTGCTCCTAGAAGCTAAAGATATGACCTGTTGCTGTTATTTGCCAGACACAGAATCTTAAAAAACTATATTAAACAAATATATGTATATAATCTGAATGGTCATACAGTAAGAAAAGCTTTTTGCTCTATAAAACTGATTATAACATATTATAGCCTATATAAAAGTGTATATTGCATAGCTACTGCACTCCTTATCACAGAGCATTCAGGTACTTTGAACTAGATCTAAATCCACACAGGCTCCCTGAAGCTAGTGGAGACATACTGATCTAAATGAGTTGAAATACAGTGAAGCAACTGCCTGGCCACGGCTGAATCGCGAGAGCTCTTCTGTCGTTTTCCAAAGGACTTCCATGGGCCCAAACAGCATGATTTACCTCAGTAGAGGAGGTCCAGGCAAGCCTTAACGGTGCATTTGCAAAGGTTTTTTGGTTGCAGCCATATTGCTGACAAATGCGTTATTTACACAGGCTGGTGTGATAAGAGAGTGTAAACACCTTAAAAGTGCCATTCCTCTTGCACAATTAGCTCCTGGGTGCTGACTCAGCTCGCTGGGGACAGCGCTTCCCGCCCACCCCAGGCCTTGCTCACCGGCACCTGTCTGCATTGCCATCACACCACTGCTCTTCGGGGGGCTCCGCACCGGCCCCCCAGGCCTGCCAAAGCCTTCTACTGGTCAGCGCAAAATTGCCACACTCCTTTCCTAATCCTAGTGCTTCATAATCTAACAAATCACAAGATTAGCCACTTCTGACAGCGCTCCGTTTTATTAGGGCAGGAATAACTTGTGAGAATCCCTACAGTGCATGCAGGCTTTGTTCAGGTCATGTATAGTGTTCTTGAGATACCAAACCAACCCCCCGAGATGAAAAATATGAATACCAGTAAAAACCACTGACAGTTTAAAAATATTTTTTGCTTAAATTTACAGCTGCTTGCAAAAGCCCAAAGGCTCCAAGCACTAAAAAACTGTACTATTTGGATAGGGGCAGATATACTGTGTTTGCAAATCACATGGCACCTTCTGAAATCCTTCATCCATACTGGGTAAAAATCAATGGATTTGAACCATGGATAAAGGTTTACCTTTGATCATCTTGTAAGAGATAACAGCAGGGGTGATGATATGACCAGACAAGTGTTTGTGATCATATTATTGCATTTCATAAACTGCTGTTCCACACTGTCAGCACATCTCTGAACCACAGCTACTGTGCAGGCTGCAATGCAGTAACCTACAATATGTATGCTGTTTGCTTAATAAAAATAGGTACATCTAAATATAACCATGCATAAAAATATAAATGCATAATAAATAAAAAGTTATAGCTTGTATATCTACATATAACTTTAAACATATAAATATAAACATAAATGTCTTATATAATATATAAATATATTATATATAATATAAATATAAACATAAACGTAAATAATACATAAACACATCTAGTAGATGCATCACATGGTAAGTGCTCACTGCAATTATGTCATGGTGTCATGGGAAGGGACAGAGACAGGACAAGAAGCAACAGGCACCAGCTGGAACATGGAAAATTTCAACTGGATTCAAGGAAAACATTTTTGCTATGTGGGTGACCAAGCACCGAAGGATGTTGCCCAGAGAGGCTGTGGAGTCTCCACTCCAGCCTTGCAGATATTTGACACCCGACAGTTCGCAGCCTTAGCGAGCTGCTCCAGCTGACCTACTCGGAGCAGGGGCTTTGGACCACACGGTCTCCAGAGGCCCAACACAAATTATTCTGTGATCCTGTGAGTTCACGGCCATTTGTCATACTTCAGTTGAGGGATCAGCAGTTAACATGTGATGGGGACTTCCATATTGTTATAACTCTCAAGGGAAAGTTGCAATAAAGAATTAAAGAAAATTCTGAGAAAATAAAGCAACTATTATCAACAGAAAAAAAAAAAAAAAAAAAAAAAAAAAAAAAAACAACAGAAATTGAGAGGTTGGTGTGGTATCACCCAGCCAAATCATCAGCTGGAAGCACAGCTCCTCAGGAAATGGAGGTTGTTTAGGCCACAGGAAATTCCAACACTCCGGAGTCAGTTTTCAACCCAATTTGAGATGAAAAATGTAGATAATACATTTTGCAGAAGATATCCAAAGTATCTAGATTAATAAAAAAGTGTTAATACTGGTAAAAGATTATGACATTGATATACATGTGCACATACATACACACACAAATTAAAAAAGCTAACTGGACAAAGAATACCATTCAGGAAAAGTGATAGAGAAGAATCAAAAGTAAACAAGATGAGATTATTAAAATGGAATCTCCCATTTCAATTTTGAATTTCTTTGAAACATTCCCATTAAAAAGCCAGTTGTTTTCAGCATTCAAATTCATGAAATACATTTTGCACCCAGTGGAGTATCATTTTCCAGAGGGAAATTTCCATTTCAAAGTTTTGTATCAGTTCCCTCATCATTAGCTCAGCTATTATTCCAAGAATTGTTATCTTTGAGAAATATGTTTTTTCTTCATTGATACGCCTTCATTTTTCCTAAGCCAAGTTTTTCCTTTCCTTACAATAAAGGGAATTCTTCATTTTTTTACACATTCCTTTAGTTGTTTTTTTTTTTTTTTTATAAAAAGAGAACCACAAATTTTATTGCCCTGTTTCTTTCCAGACAACCCTTACAAACAACTTCTGCTTTATTTTTAGAGTTAGCCCTTCTTGATGGCTTTTATTTTCCTGTGCAGCTCTAAGATGATTTACTGTAATTCAAATTTAACTATCAGTTTGCTGCACCGTACACCTGACAACATGGCACAAATAATACCTACTTATACTCTCTAGCAAGGTACTTCATGTCCTTCCTCACTAGATTATGTGAGTACCCCAAATACTGATGAACAGAAAAACATAAATAAGTTTCTTACTTTAATGTGCAAAGAAGAAGTAATAAGATTAGTTTTCCAGCAATGCCAGCAATCAGTCCTCAATGACTATGAAAAACTGTGACACTATGCATTATGTTCTTGGGTGCAAGCATATAAAATTTATGGAGGTTAAGTTATGACCAAGGAAGGATGTTTGTACTTCTAGTGGTATAATACCTCTGAATGTCCTATTAGAAGAACCAAACAAAACTGTATTATAAATTTGTAAAGAACTTTGATGTTTCAAACTGATGGCAGTGAAATATTAGACCCTTTGGGGCCACCACATAGTTACTGCATGAGGCAGCTGCAGCCCTACACAGTCGGTCATGAAAAGGTTAAGATTTTCTGGAAGTGGTGTCTCCACAGATGGCAAATTCCTCTTTCTCTTCAAATGAGACTGTCAAAATCAAAACAACCTCTTTCCCAGAGAAAGAAAACTAATTTTCCACGAATTCAACCCTTCCTTCTTCCACCATTTCCTCAGCTGTTGGTCCACTGCCAGTTCAGTGCATCCTTCAGTTCCCTTTGGTTCTCAGAAAAGATTATGTTGGCTGTTTGCTGTTGTTTCCTAGCCCTAGTTACCGTACTCTTACAGCATATGTTACATCCCTCTTTCTCTGATATCATTCCTTCTTTTCTCTTTTGCCTTTACGACCCCATCCCAAGTTTGCAATATCACACACTGTTCGGAAGACACTACCTCTCCCTATAAAACCTGACTCATTCACACCTCTGAACTCTTAAAGCTAATTGCCTGAAGGGTTTTTTCATCTTGATGGCTTCAAGCTAAGCCTGGTGATTCAGTGTCAGATCTATGTACTACCACCTACTTTTTCAGATCTTCTCTTGTTTTTCTGTGATAATCTTCATTTGCTTTACTGGGATCTTCTTTAAATGTCTTTAACCTCAACAGATTTCAGGAACTGCAGCTGGTAGGTTTTTTGTTGTTTTTGTTTTCCCCCTTCAGCCTGTCTCCAAGACTGAAGGTTTCTTTTATACTCTCCCTATTTATTTTTTTTAATCATGTAAGAAGAATTAACCATATATCACAACTAGTAGGAGATCAACCATCATTGTCAAATGTCTTAACTAACCCCTGTATCCTTCTCTGAATACTTGTCCATGAGAACATGGATGTACAAATTTGCCATTTACATGTACTAGAAATCTTCTCATTATCAGGACTATTTCTCCATAAATATTCTAATCCAGTTCATAGTCTTCAGCTCTGTGACATCAAGATAGTCAAAAACTTATACATTACTGCACTTCTGGTCAAAGTTTCATATTTTCACATGGTTATAGGATTTTTTTACATATATTCTGATTTATATCAAAACCTACCTAAGAATATAAATAAGCTCTATTAGGAGAGCAAGCTATCAGGTAAACAAAATTTTGTTCACTGCAACTTGATGCAGAATAACACATTCATATAAGCAGGTCAAATTTTCGAGGAATTTCCATGAAATTCCTGAATCTCTGACTTTAGGTCTTGGTTGCATGTGCATGCAGATGGGCATTTAGCTTATATCTATACACATGAAACTGGGGCTGTAAGCTGTTATGGCAAAGGAGGGTATGCTATAGCATTTTCATCTTTTTTAAAGAAATACAACCTCATATAATTGCTTTGTTTTGAACACATAAAAAAAAAAAAAAATGAGGCAAAGCAGAGGAACATAATCCCCAGGCTCTGAACAGCCAAACTATTTGTGCAGCTGGATCACTCCTACTCCTGCAAAGGAGGCGTAGCAGACAGCCACCCACACAGCTTTTCAAACCACCTAATTTCAGTGCTGTGTTTATCCATTGGATATGCCACTTTCAAGCATTTATTCTGTCCATTCTCCCATGCACAACACACACAGGAACTCCTTTTCTAGTCTGTCTCTCTCTGCAGCTTAGTGCAGTCCAATACTAAAGTCAAGGCAAGTCTGTTATGTGAACTACACAATGGCAACAGATACGGTAACAGGACTTCCCAACAAATGAGCAACACTCTTAAATAGCAAATGCTTTTGGATTTGGGGAGAAGTACTGCTGAGAGAGATTTTCGTGTCTGTAGGTAAGTTGGATGTGCACACATGAAAGAGGGCCTTTGTTGTCTAGTGAGGTTAATGAAAAGTTCACCTTAAAGAAGAATTCAAATGCCAAAAAATAAAATAAAATACCCACAACATGAGTGTTACTAAGCACCGTTAGAAACAGAATAAAAGCAACAACAGCAAAAACACAAAGGTGATTGCAGGACTATGTATGTCATGATTTCAGGAAGAAACCCTAAGCTGCATGAGAGGAGTTCTAATCAGCCAAAGTAACCTCCCAGAGTGGCAAGGTGGCAGAGATGCAGGAAAATGCACAAAAACACTTCTCATTTGGTTTAGCTCCACATTGTACTTGCAGTAGTTCAGCTGATGAGGACCTGGGGAGGACATTTAGAGGTGAATTGAATAGGAGTCCATACTGTGAAGCATATTGTGCTTACAGTACTGGGAGGACCAGGGCCAGCTTTCGTCTTAGAGCACTTAAGGCATTTGTAACCAAAAGTGCCACTGCTGTGAAAAGATCCTGCACAAGATACCTACATCCAGGAAAAGACAGGTCTTTTCCATAGGAAAACTGTGAACCTCTTTAATGGTGAAATATCATCACATATGTTCTAAATATGTGGCAAATTAAAATGATTACTTCATCATCTTTTGCTGCTGTCTCTCAACGCTTTTAATTTCACTTTCACTTCCCTCCTAATTTTAAGCCTCCCTAATCAGCACTTCTCCCAAAATTGGTGATTTCTGTCACTACCTGACCACCAAAAGCTCTTTGCGTAATGTGCCTTAACCAACTGCCTCACGGGTATCTGTGGTGACTGCTCCTGATGAGGGAGGGCTTAGTGGGCAAAAGGAATGGAAAGTGATCTCATTTTCTTGATTATAAATCCAATTATGCAAACAGACCCACCATCATTTCTCTTATTCCTGTTTTCATGGTAGCAGACATAAATTTTCACAAAGTCTTTGAGAAAGCTGTGCTGGCTGGCTAAGTTCTTTCATGATAAATAATATTGTCTGTATCTTGGCTTTCTCTGCCAAATCAAGAGTGAAATCTAGCATGCTTAGTTTTAGCTAAGGAGCAACCTGTTTCCCTAACACTCAAACGAAGTCAAGCTAGTCAAGTTTTACATCAGGAAATCCTTACAAAACAGGACTTTAGTCATTCCAAGGAGTTTCTTGATTGTTAAATTGAACTGTGCCATGATAAATTGGCACTTTTAAACAAAATGCAGCCTCATAATTCTCACATTTCTTTAAATAAATGTCAAATGAGAACAGGGTGGCTAAATTCCAGGTAGCTTTCTGGAAAGCAGAAAGGTTAATTAATCCACTGTGTAGTTTCAATCTTCAAATACATATATATATGTATATATAAAGAGCTCCAGGATTTTGATTTCAGCAGAGGCTGCTATGCATGCAGCAAGACTACAACGTTCTTCATCAGTGTCTGGTGCTCCCCAGAGATTTTTCTGGATAAGGTCAAAAATTTAGGATTTGATTTTTGTTCACATAGTGGAGCTCAGGCTTAAGGATGTCTGGACATCCTTCTAGCTTCAGCTGTTCATTTTTTCCCTCTTTCCATGACCCTAGCCTGGCATATCTTCCCACCAGAGACCAAACTATGTGCTCCATGGTAGATATTTGCCTATTAAACATTGTTTTCAAAAGATATCTGTGACATGAAAAAGCCTTATGCACTTTTCTGTCGTGTTTTCCCATTCTAGGCACCATATTTTCCCCGAAGTATGACTTGTTCATTTATAGAGAAATGGAGCATTTTGCTCCTTATTGTAATTGGGTAATCATTTAGTGAGCAACTCTTCTAAGGAGACCACTGTAATTATAGTTAGGGTCTGATCTTTGGAGATCTCCAGAAGCCGCCTGGACGTGGTGCTGGGCACCCTGTTGTGGGTGTCCCTGCTGGAGCAGGGGCTGGAGCAGGTGCCTCCAGAGGGCCCTGCCAATTCAGCCATGCCATGATTCTGTGATTCAGTGATTCTGATCCTACATAAACTAGAGGTGCTTTTTCCCTTGACTTCGATGGGAATCAAACCAGATCCTAAATCACTTGGAAGATGCGTACAGAAAAATCCGTATCTAATGCTGTCTGTTCAGGAGTGAGGCACATGAAAAAGTCAGACCTGAAGCTGTGGTACCAAGGAGTTTTACACTGAGTATGCAATCCGATTACTTGTGCAGTGCGCATGACAAGCACGGTGACTTATATAACAATGCAGCCCGCCTAGTATCAATGTTTAAAGAGCAACGCTGCAGAAAACTGAAACCTAATCTGATACTTTTGCAGTATACTGGCAGAAGGACAGAGAGGTGAAGCATTATTAATATGTATTAGAAAGGAATAAAAATTCAAACTGTGAAACATTCATTCCTTCCAGGATAAAACTGTGAAACAGGCCACAGCCAAAACAGTAAGTCTGAGTTTCATATTTCTCTGCTGTGGGGATCTATAATTTCTGATACTACTGCACTTATATCCAGGGATTAGGACTTTGGATATGGATCCAATGTTCCCATCTTTTCAAAACAGTGTTCAGATTTGATTATAAATTCAGACCTCGAGCCAAAATCTCAGTTCCAGCTCAACTCCATTGAAAATGAGTTATCGAATTCACAACATTCAGATCCCAACTTGTCCAGCTTCTGAGGAGGTTCAACCTCAGCCAAGATGGTTCTGAAGTTCTATGGTGATATTGAGATCCAGATGCCTGCAAAGTCTGGGGAAATAGGTTACCTAGAGTAAGAGGAAAACACAAGGGTGGAAATCAGAAGCAAAATAGTGGGAGGACCAGCTGACTGACAAGAGAGGAAAGAAACACTTAGAAAAGGGAAAGATGCTGACATTGTTGCATAGCTCTTTTCGACACTTCTAGCAGGTAGGAGATAAAAAGCCAGTTCTAGTGTGGAAGCCATGGAGATATGTCAGTGTGTAATGCATCTATCCTAATAAATCTTGCTTTTCAGGTAGACTTACTGGAATGGGAACACTCCCATCCTAATCAGCTATGCAGCTCTGGGAATGGAGCTGACTTGCACTTCTTTCTGAAACAGCAGCATGACTGCTTCCACCTGTGAGCAGGTATCTGGTATTTCAGCTGGCTGACGCATTGACATGTCTGTGTGTACATGACACAAGCCTGGGGTAACAGGCCCGAGTGGAACTGACTTAAACCAGTACCCATGATATCTCCTAATCTTTTAAAGACCCTCCTATAAATATATATATATATATAGGTGTAAATGCTGTACTCCTTCCAAACCAAAACTGTAGCATCCTTACTCCAGCCCTCCATAAATGGAGCTGCATGTGGAATATTACTCTTCCAATTTTGCTATTCTTGATAAAGAAGGAAACCACACATCCTTGCTTGTTCTATACTACAGAAAGACGGAAAGAAAAACAAGTGGCAATGCTAAGTGACCACCTGCTGTGTAAGCAGTGCCTGAGAAGAATGTAAAAGCTGGTAAGAAACAAACCTGAAACAATTCTGTTCATTCTTAGTGAGACCAGACTCACAAACCTCTTCATGCACAGTGTCTCCTTGATGAGCAAGATCCACATGGGCTGTTAACACAAACTACTCCCTGTTACCCCTCTCTCTCTAATTTCTCATGTACTTACCACTTAAAGTAACTCCTTTAGGTGATGCACAGACCCATAAAGATATTCAAAAAATGAAGGTGCACTGAAAAAAAACATGCAAAAAACACCTTGACACTGCCCTTCTAAGGACATGGCAGAAATTCTGCAAAATTATCATGCCTAAACCAGTGGGGTTCTGTATTTTTTTTCTACTATCTATATATTTATTAACCTACTTATCATGTGTATGTGTGAAAACTGCACACAGAGCCACAGGTGCAATGGTTGCTAAATTGTGTTGCACACAACTCTGTGCATGTGATAACAGAAGCCAGAATGAGCATTTTACTCCTGTGGCTGGGTAAGAAAGGTCAGGTCTTAGAAATGCCACCACAAAAGAATCAGCAAAGCTTTAACACACGTGTGCCAAGGACAGATTCCAGTGAGGTCCACACAGAGAGCTGATGGTCACATTGCAGAAACAGTCTGGGGCAAGAGCAGGGCCATGAGAGGAAAGGGAACCCAGGCTATGTGTCAGAGATGCCTGACAGAGTAAGGAGTTTGAAAACTGCAGGTTGGATCTGAAATTCTTTGGAGATTTGCACAGAGCTGCAGTGAGCAAAAAACTGGACCAAATGTGTTCTCTTACATTCCTCTTTCCACGTAGAAGAAATCCTAGTGGTGTTTAAAATTTTTACATTTGCTGAGCTTAGAGATGAAAAAGGAGAAGCGGGAGTGGTATTTACAAAAGTGATTGAGATTGAAGGTGGAGATTTTTTTTAAGGTGGGAGAAACTAAAGCTTGCTTGTATTGTGGGGTAAAAAACGGCAGAGAAAAAGGAAATTAAAGAGGAAAGTAGAGAAGAGTAGACACAGGAGGGATTCAGCCAGAGATCAGACTCAAGTGGGGCTACATTCCCTGCTGCTCGCTTCATGCACCCCTACTACCAGCCTGCAGCTTGTACAGCACAAGCATGCTGTCTTGATAGCAGCTTGACTGCTACTTGACCACATTAACTATTAGTTAATATCTCATTAATTATTAGTTAATATCTCATTAACTATTCTGGGATGTGCTTTTGGGACCTGTTGACCTACCTCCATGACCTCGCTGCAGCAGGCTAAGGAGATGTAATGACAAACCTGAGCGTTGGCACAGATGGACCTCAGGCATGAGAGCAGGCCCAGGCCTGTGCTCCAAACACACTTTGATTTTTTCAAGCATTTATTCCGAAGTCACATAGGAAACTGATGGCATAGCCCAGGGAGTGAAAGTTGGTCTCCAAGGCATTACACTGGCATCTACAGCACATTTTGTCTTCCATGTTCCAGACATGGTCATTTGCGGATACATGTGCGATTGCTTATATGTTGAACTGCACGGTGACTTGACATTACACACACCACAAACACTGGGAAGCGTCTTCTCAGTTAAAACATTAACCAAATTCTTCAACAAGCTTGGAAAAAAATAAGTTAAGGTGAAGCTCTTTTTTATTTTTCAGTGAAACATTCAGCACTTGGCTCAGGTCCAATATTATGTTATAGGTACTTGGAGATCTTTTGGGTATAGAGAGCTTGAGATTACTGAGCATCCCTGAGGACTGGGGAACTCAGGTCTAAGGACTGACTTTTCTAGGGAATCATTTCAGGTTACCTTTAAAATTATAGGACAAATGGCAACAATAAAACAGGTAATAAATTACTATCACAATCAGAGCCCTATATCTCCTTGAAAGCAAACATCTGAACGAGACCAAACTACCGGCAGCGCAATAAAACACAAAGGGTGTGGAGTTTGTGCAATATGTAGACATAATTTCTGCTTCATGAATCTACTTATAGAAAGAGGAAAGATTTCTGGGAAGTAAGCAAGTGTGTTTAAACAGAAAATAAACTTCAAAGAATATCATAAAAAGAGGAGGGTAAATGCAGAGATGACTTTGTTTTGAACTCAATAAAATTGCTCAATAAAAATGTCTAACATGCAAATTTCATTTTTGTTTTAAACATTATAGTTTCTTTTGCTACTTTGGGCAACATGCTGTCCTTATCCTGGAGGCACTTCCCTTGCCGCTCTTTTCCTTAGACTCTGACCTTGAGGCTCTACAAGGACACCAGAGTTCATCCATATGGATTAGTTTGCAGGACTGGGGATTGCTTATTGCTTATCTGAGGGTGTGGAGTGATGGTTTTCAGATACGGTCTCCGAAGCTTTTCTGCTGAAGCAGTACAGGTTAGCTTAAGGTAGGAGAAACTGGATGTGCCACTACTGTAGTAAAAAAAGAAAAACCTTTCTCATGATTTCTTTTCAAACTACAGTATAATTTTCAACTATAAGGATCCTATTTCTGATTTTTAATTTAAAACTGCACACTTTTAGAGCAGTGGTGTGTGAGTTGGCATGTCAAGCCAGCCTCTGCTTTACTCTGCCTCCTGATCCCATTTCCTCTTTTAAAAAACTTCATAATCCTCTTCAGCATCACACATCAGATACTCACCAACCAAAAAGACTTAGAGGCAAGAGATACAGTTTCTATTAACTCACATGTTGCCTTTGAGAAGGAGAAGATAAGAATTTCTGGAAGGAAATATACTTCAGCTATATGTACTCATAAGTCCTCCTTCTTAACCTGATAGGATTTCAACTTTTATCAAATGACATAATCATATTTTACCCACAGTTTCCTTATTCTCCTGTGAGCTGAACCAGCTGACATTTATGACTTTAACTGTTAGCATGCTACACGTGATATATCTTAATTTATATACGCGCTCTGCTCACAGCGACAAGGATTGCCAGAAAAAAAAAAAAAAAAAAAGAAAAGAAAAAAAAGGCAAAAAAAAAGCTACTATTCTTCTGGCTTTTAGTGGACACAGCTCCTTGTGGACGGCTACCTCCCTTCCCTGCCTTTGAAAATCCAAACCATTATTATTGTCATTTAACAGTTTTTATAGCAACCTCTGTATCAGACATTTAATGTTTTGTAACCAGATTCAGAAATCAAACTTTCTAGTTTTGCATATAACAGATCCCAAGATCCCAAGAAGATAAAAATACCAGCTGAAGCCCACTGTAATCAGAAGACATATGGTGACACCAGGGACTTCAGGACCAAGGCTTCAGTCATTGTCTTCACTTGTCATTCCCCACACTGAGAGCTGGAAAAAAAAAAAAAAAGTTCCCTGTTTACTCACACCCTGTCCTTCCCTTGCAAAAATCAAACTCACTAGGAGCATGAAATGTTTCTGGAGACCGTGGCATTGTTTTGATCTGGTTAACATTTCATGCTGTCAATTTTTATGATGTTTTCCAAACAGTGTTAGAACCAAAATGACCTGCTACCTTTTATTTTTAAAGAAGTACGATTGGTCAGATTCCTAGGAATAGTTTTTAAAGCCAGATGGCATGTGGTACCAAAGATCAGCTACGCTTACAAAAAAGTACTTCTATAACATTTTGCTTCAAGCAGAGAAAATACAACAGATAAGGCACTGCTGAATCACATTACATTTTCCTCAAAGTAGTAAAAACAATTTTGAAGTTCCCAAAGGCGCCATCTCTGTAGGCCTGTAATAGAGGAAAAAGACAGAGGGGAAAAAAAAAAAAAGTAAGCATTGTTTTCCATTTCTTGAGAACTGCCAGGAACAGAAAGACAATGAATAAGCCTTTCTTGCATTATATATGATTTTTTTGCATCTTCATGAATGTTATACATACAAAGTACACATGCACACAAATACACACAGATGTCTAGAAAAAAAAAAAATGTCATTAATGCAACCACAGAGATGAGAAATCCAGCATTTCAAAGACAGAAAATGCAGCCCTAAAGTAAAATGTTCTCGCTGAACTTTGCCCTCCTGTATTTATTCTCAGATAGGGGTTTTGTCATAGAAAAGAATAGGAGAAATGGTAGTGATTCCAACAGCACAAACAACATAAAACCACTTTTTGCACAGCTCAGCACAATATCCTTTACTAAAAGCAATGTTTGGCCCTTCCAGATCTACAGGCTGGAGAACTTCAGCCAATTTTCTGCAACTTTGTTGTACTTGAATTGTGAAGGTCTATTAATTAATCTAGCTTTGCTTAAACTGCCCTATTGCAGATTTCCTATCTGGGAAAAAGTTATTTAATGCATTCAGAATGAAAATGCAGTTAATGCATTCTCCTTGCTGCAATGAGACAATGAAGTCCAATTAAATTTAACAAAGTTTTGCACAACTGAGACAAGGATTTAGAAATCCAAACTAAAGATCTCCCTTAAGTAAACAACATCATTAGTAATATTTTTTTACCCACCTGAATGCTAATGCTCTCATAAATTAGGCATCATAAATTCTGCTACATCCAATTTTCTCTTTGTTTTATGTGAAATAATAATAATGAATTAATTAATTCTTTGCATTGATATCAAGCACAGACATTTCCTGAAATGCTTTACAAATTCACCTATGAACAAAGTGTCACTGTAGGTTAAAAATTACATGAAATGAAATAACATTTAGTCCTGCATCTAGGGACTGGCAACAAGAATTTCTGTAGTGTGGCAGAAGTTATCAACTGGAAACACAGAAGAGAAAACTGAGGATACCAGGATCATAGGTTGCCTTTTAGATGCAAATGTAATTATGAGTTAAATAATGTGGTCCTGAGATATTTCAGCCAAAATGTTTCCATTAGAAATAGAATAATATTCACAGCAATGTACAAAGCACTGCTGCACCTTCATCTGAAATATTTTATATACAATTCTGATCGCCCATTGTTCAATGGTCCCGGTTGACTGGCGGCTAGCCAATGTGACGCCCATCTATAAGAAGGGCCGGAGGGCAGACCCGGGGAACTATAGGCCTGTCAGTTTGACCTCAGTGCCGGGGAAGCTCATGGAGCAGATTATCTTGAGGGTCATCACGCGGCACTTGCAGGGCAAGCAGGCGATCAGGCCCAGTCAGCATGGGTTTATGAAGGGCAGGTCCTGCTTGACGAACCTGATCTCCTTCTATGACCAAGTGACGCGCTTGGTGGATGAGGGAAAGGCTGTGGACGTGGTCTACCTTGACCTCAGTAAGGCTTTTGACACCGTTCCCCACAACATTCTCCTCAAGAAACTGGCTGCTCGGGGCTTGGACTGGCGTACGCTTCGCTGGGTTAGAAACTGGCTGGATGGCCGGGCCCAGAGAGTTGTGGTGAATGGAGTCAAATCTGGTTGGAGGCCGGTCACTAGTGGAGTCCCCCAGGGCTCGGTACTGGGGCCGGTCCTCTTTAATATCTTTATTGATGATCTGGATGAGGGCGTCCAGTGCACCCTCAGTAAGTTTGCAGATGACACCAAGCTAAGTGCGTGTGTCGATCTGCTCGAGGGCAGGAAGGCTCTGCAGGAGGATCTGGATAGGCTGGAGCGATGGGCTGAGGTCAACTGCATGAAGTTCAACAAGGCCAAGTGCCGGGTCCTGCACCTGGGGCGCAACAACCCCAAGCAGCGCTACAGGCTGGGAGATGAGTGGCTGGAAAGCTGCCTGGCCGAGAAGGACCTGGGAGTATTGGTGGATAGTCGGCTGAATATGAGCCAGCAGTGTGCTCAGGTGGCCAAGAAGGCCAACGGCATCCTGGCCTGTATAAGAAGCAGTGTGGCCAGCAGGTCGAGGGAAGTGATTGTGCCCCTGTACTCGGCTCTGGTGAGGCCGCACCTTGAGTACTGTGTTCAGTTTTGGGCCCCTCGCTACAGGAAGGACATGGACGTGCTTGAGCGAGTCCAGAGAAGGGCGACCAAGCTTGTGAGGGGTCTGGAGAACAAGTCTTACGAGGAGCGGCTGAGGGAGCTGGGCTTGTTCAGCCTGGAGAAGAGGAGGCTCAGGGGCGACCTCATCGCTCTCTACAGTTACCTGAAAGGAGGCTGTAGAGAGGTGGGGGTTGGTCTATTCTCCCACGTGCCTGGTGACAGGACGAGGGGGAATGGGCTAAAGTTGCGACAGGGGAGTTTTAGGTTGGATGTTAGGAAGTACTTCTTTACCGAAAGGGTTATTAAGCATTGGAACGGGCTGCCCAGGGAGGTGGTGGAGTCACCATCCCTGGAGGTCTTTAAAAGACGTTTAGATGTAGAGCTTAGGGATATGGTTTAGTGGAGTACTTAGTGTTAGGTCGGAGGTTGGACTCGATGATCTTGAGGTCTCTTCCAACCTAGAGAAATCTGTGAATCTGTGAAAGAGGGATGAATTCAGGTTGCAAAGATGGTGCTGATGACTCAGATCATCCAAAGAATGGACAGGCTACCATACATAAGAGTACAAAAGCCTTATTTTTTTAACCTAGTGAAATGAAGGTCAAATAGGGATAGAGTATAAACACCAGAAACCTAAAAAATCTTTTTCAGCTACACTGAAAATGCTAGCATTTGATAGACATTGGAATGAATAAATTTATGCCATAATTTATACTTTTAATCAGCAAAGAAATAGGGTTCTGAAACAGGCAATAGGATAAGTTGGAATAGAAACCTAACTGGTTTTACAGTGGAACTCAATTAACTTGTGGAAGGGACTGTATGACACAACTGTCTGCAACAGGAGAGACACAGACTTGGTGATCCAGAAGGTCCATTTGAGCTGTATCATCCTACCTGACAGATTTTCATCCTCCATGGATGGTATATACCCCATAGGTTTTCTGCGGATCAGCCACCCACAGAAGACCAGGCATAACCAATGTTTCAAGGATTGCAACAGACGATGGGAAGTAGCACCCCAACATCACACTTTGATTTAAATCAGGAGCTCTGAGGCAGTGCCTACTCAGGTTTACTTTTTTTCCAAAAAAAATAACACTCTGGGCCTCTATGGCTACATATGCATGGCCAATGCTAGTCGCTGCCAAAAGCACCTGGGGTCAAAAAGCACAGGGGAGCTCCTGTGGTTTCATCCTCGTCCCCAGGCAGTGCTCGGGGCTGCAGCCCTGCTGCAAGCTGCCACGCGCCCAGCACAAGCGCTCGGAGAGCTGCAAGCTCAGAGGACAGCCTTCAAGCAGCCAGGATTTGGAAATCCTGGCTCCCAGCAAGAGGACAGTTTGTTAACATGAGCTGTGGATCCTGCAGCTTTCCAAGCCCGACTCTTTGACTTCGGCCTGTTTTTGTCAAAGACCATCTTCTCTGATGATCCCACCCAGTGCCTGCTTTCTGGTCCATCTGCATCCTCGTGAGCACACATGATCTGGAAAACTGTGGCTATTGCACACGGAAAAAAAACCTTGCCCACCTGCAGCTTGCCAACGTTGCTTGCCGTTCCTTCTGCAATCTCGTTAAGCTTTGTTTTGCTTTGCTGACACCAATGCTGCCAAAGAGATCAGCTGGCGAAGGAGACTGCATTAGTAATGTGGCTGGCATTTTGCCTCCTGCAGTTGAGATCACTTCTGAGCACTGACTCTCTACTGGTCCACTTGGACAGACAGCCTAAAACTCTCTCCCTCGGTTCAACTTCCCAGTCACATAGTGTATTTGCCATCGAGCTATTGCACTGGCCTTGCTCCATACCAATGATAATATCTATAATTATTATTTTTCTTGCCTTGTATCTTCTCTTCTCTAGCCAGCCACCTGAGTTGTTGAAATACTTGGTGAGCCTGTGTTCTGTTCCTAAAGCTCCAAGTAGCCCTGTAGCCCTTTCATTGTAACTCACGGTGATGTCTCCACTTTGCTGGAAGATTTTACTTAAATCATTTATAATTTGGGCTAGAATCTTGCTTTTCCAGGTGTTCCCTTGGAAATACTCATCCCTCTCATTCATGCAAATCTTTTCATTTCAGAGATCAGAGATGTGAAGCACAAACTCTGTCTTCTTCGCACATAGTATAAACAGCCCTAAATGTAGCAACCAGGGTGGCATTCATCTCACTTCACCTTAGCCATCTGAAAGTCAGCCTAACTGAATCATCCAGATTCCCTCTATAATGATTGGAAAGGGGAAATTCTTTCCAGAAGGAAAATTTTTCTCCTTCTAATGCAGGGAGAGGTCTCACCATCTGGAGATGTCTCTCCACTGAACACAGAGCACTTCTAGGAAACCACCTAAGACTAACATTCAGAAAACTAAAGGTAGATGAGACATTTATGTTTTAATGTCTTGACAGTATGTTGAGAATAGCAAGTAATTATTTCTGGCTCTTATAAGCTAAGTAAAACTGTTTCTAGCCCATTTCAGAGAAGGCAAATAGAAGCCCATAAATAATATATCTATGGCCTGACAAAGGACGTACTGGCCATCACCGTCAAAGGCACAGGAAGAACGTGGGGGATCCTCAGTCCCAGTCCTGTGCTGAGACCATTAAACTATGCCTGTTTCAACAAATGTCCTCCTACTTGTTGCCAGCAAACATCTCAATAATAGTTTTACACAGGTTGTTAATTGTTTGCTGGGCCTTGCCTTTGACTAACAATAAAAAGTGGTCACACAGAAAGAATTCTCCAGAACTGGGCTGCCTGTTTGTTTCCCCTACCACCTTCAAGAAGAAATGGGCCAAGTGCAGCATCCAGAGTGGTTGAGAGTGATCATTCACTGCTCTGCAGGCAGTAAAACTCCAGTGGACACAGCTGTACCAGGAAAGGATGTTTTGTTGTTGTTGTTATTTGGTTCATCAGTTGTTTTTGTGTTGTTTGTTTGTTTGTTTGTTTTCCCCCAGGAAAGAAGGGATATGAACAAAAGCAATCTTTTCTCTGGTCACAGTTGTGGAAGGCTTGCCAGCTCCAAAAGCATTTTATAGTGTAGAGCAGACTTACAGCCTTCACAGGTATCATCTCCCACCCATAGAAGTCAGGCCAATGACCCTTCAAGTTCATAGGTTGCCCAGGCCACTGTGAACATGTATCTGTGTGTATATATTTATACACACACGTATGTATCTGTGAGTGTTTGCACATTCACTCACACAATTTTATAATTTCTGGAAACTAATTCTTGATAATTAAGCATTTGGTGTTACTAATAACGTATATGGCTCACCAGAAATTTGTGTGCACATCGAGCAGAGCCCTGGAGGGGTTTCATTTATTTATTTATTTCCCATTTTATGGAGCCTGATCCATCCTTCACGGCACAGAAGAGACCCACAAGACCAGGAAGGGAGAGGTATGGCTATAAAACCAGAGTAAATAATTAGTGGTGCAATGCAGCTGTAAAATCGCTGGACAAATACCTGCCGCGTCTCCAGTCCATCGAGCTGCTGAACTCCCTGGCCGCCGGGGGGGCATGCCGCCGAGCAGCTCAGCTGTGTCGGACCAGAGGCCGCATGGGAGTCTGAATTCCTGCTGCCAGCTTATCAGAAACAGTCGTAAGACAAAGGGAAAGCTTTGCTCGTTTTCAAACAATTCTGTAACTAAGAGCAGAAAATAGTGGGTTTGTTTGTGGTGGAGGTGGCAGTATATCCTGCGCTCTGCTACTGTGCAGAAAAAGAACGCATTCGAATGCAAAGCGATTGCATTTTAAGCTCAGATTGTAAAGGTTATACCCCGCTCTTCATGTCCTGTGCTTCACGCTGTGGAAAAGCTACAACATGCCAGAAAGGAGCTCTTTTTCAATATACAGAAACAAAACTGAGGAAACTGTAAACCTACGTTATTTACTGCATCTAAATCTCTTTCTTATGGTAAGCAACAGCTCTGGCCAACAAGCCACAAACCAAAAGACACCTTAGTGGTCCAGGAAGTTCAGAGTTCTTTGAGTTAAATATTGAGCAATGCAGGTGCAGGCTGCAGATGGGAGGCTTGGGTGCGAAAGCATGCCAAGTGCATAACAAAACTCGATTGAAGGAAGCCAATTTTAAGATCTCCATCTGAATTAGCTGCACATAGATGGCAGGAATTCCACACATACCCTGTTTGAGAAACAAGAGTTTTCAAGGTTCTTCAGTGTGCGAATCACTGGCATGAAAAGGGAACTTCTTTGCTTTGCTTTCTCACAATTAAAGTTACCACCAGGCACGCCCAAGTATATGTGGGGGCAAATAACTTCTTGCTGCAATTTAACTGAAGTTTGCAGGGCATTTTGTCTGTATTCACCAAATCAATGCTTTTTCAAGATTTGTGTCTAATTATTTTAGAATTAAGAACTGACGATTTTGCTGAAAGCAAGGAGGCAGACTATCAATATTTCCATTCTTTTCACTTTCCACTTTTCTTTCACTAATCTTTTGTGTATTTTGTGTTACCCTACCCACTGGGATATGTGAAGCATTTTTAAAACTGAGAGAAATTTTGTTTTGGTGTAGTTTTCTTACCTACCTATAGAGCTCTAGTCTGTAAAACTGATATAAGTTCAAGCAATAAATCAAATTATAAAGAAACAACAACAGCAAAGATATGCCAGGGTGGGAGGTACTTGCAAAGAAATCAGCTCAGCCTGAAAAATCTGAGTGCTGATGGGGTGGACAGACTTTACCACACTTTCAAATCTTGAATTCTCCCCATTTCTGCAAAGCAGCCCAATTAATAGTCCACTGTTTAGGGGGAGAAGATATCACGAAGAATATACAAAGGTGATGTAGCATCTTCTTAAAGCGAATGATCCTTGCTTGGCTACAGGGCAATGTTCAAGCAATGCCTACCACAAAGCTTAAAACAATGGCAGCCACCCAAGAGAGATCCACTCTGCATAACGCATTCCACTGGAGGCTCAATAGCCTTCTGGTGAACCTACTGGCTCATGGTTTCCTTTAATGGGACCTTTAAAGAACAAAAGGAGATCTGATAGGCATTTCGCTCTTTATTAGGCTCCCCAGCTGCATACTATATCCCTGTTTAGCATGAATTTTTAAGTGAGAAAGCTGTAACACCAGCTTACCTTACTAATACCTGGCTACATAGCTACACAATAAAGACTTGTTTGACTGCTTAAAGTGTTTTCTCTTAGCTTTGTTAAAATGTTTACTAACATTAAAAAAGCAAGTATCTGGCTCTTACCCCATCATTCTATTTCATCTGTAAAACTAAAGGGGATAATAACAGAAGTGACTGTGAGATGTGAAATTTGGTGAGTGGAATCTGTTCTGCAGCCCTACCATAGCAGCCCCTTGCATTTCCTTGGAACTATTGACATGAATATTGGCTTCTTGCATCTGGATCATTGCTCATACAGTGCTTTTAATATATAAAGCACTATGTGTATGCTAACTACTTCATTACTGTTGATGCATACTTGGAAAATAGATCTTATGATTTATTCTTCATGTCCTACATTACTTTGCTTAGGTCCCAACTTTACCTAATGTTTACAGCAAGCATTTCAAGTTTACACATTATCAGTCATAAACAGCAGAGAATCTGCAGTATATTAAGTTAGGTGCATACATAAGTCTTGGCAGAATGCAAGATACTTATTAATTAACAAAGAATGATATTCTTCTTTCTGCAGTATGCCTTCAAAATAACTCCTAAACATTAGTCCAACTTAGGGTGTAAGTGGGATTTATGTGGGAAATGGACTTTTGTTGGCTGTTTACACATGGGTGAATTTTGTCCAGTGGGTGTGTATGTTTACTTTCCACTCTAGAATTTTGGATCCTCCCAATTCTTTATTACTACCTGCCAAAAACACTGTTGTTAGTTTTGGGTTTTTGTACATTTGAAGCCAGATTTATGACCTTTGTGCTTGAAATATTCCACAATTGATCCTTTTTCTGTTCACCTCTTACTCTTGTCCCCAGGCCTGATCATGACTTCTAAAAGAGTTTAAACTGATCACTGACCACTTTATTAATTGCTCTTGTAACTAAACACTAGTTTGTGAACAAAGTTTTAGTTTCTGGAGTACTGTGGAAAAAAGTGTGTCACTGAGGACTTCTCTATGTTGATGGAGTCTGCATAAATATAAGAAACTAACTTTCTAAAGTGTTTTTTTTCTGAGAACTTCCAACTCCAAAGGACTGCTGTTTGCAACAAGTTTCTTCAGGAGAAAATTGAGAGTTTAAAGACTTGAGGTTTAGTGGCAGATTTTGCAGGAAGCATATAGCCCTTTTTGAGAGAAAATGTTCATTAGCATTCTTTATTATAAAATTATTTTTCCCAAAGCAAGAAAATTCAACTGCTTTTGAATTTGAATGCTATTTTACCTGTCATAACTTAAAAATATTTCCCTAAGCATCTTTTCTATTTTCATTTTATAACTGACACTTTTTATTATCATCTGTGAAACCCAAAAAGTAAAAAAATCTGATTTGAGATTTCCATCTTCTGAATTTATACTTCTTACCTGCAATAAGCACATTCCAAAAAGAGATGTAATTTTACACCAGAATATAATCCTACAATTATACATTTCATTTTCAAAAATCAAGCATTCAGATATGGCAGAATAAAACAAAATGTTGCAAATGGCATTATAAGTGAAAACCATTGGGGTTATCCAACGACAATATGTATTTTCTATGAAATATCAGAGGGTCCACAAGCCCAAAACTCTCCATTTCCAACTATTCATGGAATACATGGCTGACCAGCAGCAGTTTGTTCTGGCCTTTTATTAGAAGGATGCACAATGTGATATCCTCTCCTGATGTTCTCTGCAAATGCTTAAAAAACAAGAGAGATGGCAACAGACACAAGGGACTTTAAATCGAGCTTCAGACAGCTACAGTTGTTCTGTGGTGCTATGTCTCACTGAACTTCTGTGATGGTATCTCTAAATAACTGTTCACCAAATTCATGAACCAACTGTTCAGGAATTTCTCTACTGACTTGAATCTACTTTGACCATGTCTCAATAAAAGTTTAGCTGAGGGAGCTCTTTTGAGAACTGATCGCAATAGGAGTAGCTTTGCTGTTCGTAAAGGGATCCAAAGGAGCCTGAAGAGAGCATACCTTCAGTGTGGACAGACTGTAAAGCAACCTTCACGTTCTCCTAATCTTGGTCTTCTCAGTCCTATGTAATCCAGATATTGCAGACTCTCCACCTGGCACATGAGGAGCAGTGCCTCCAGCACCAATGTACTTTAAATTGCAGTCATTAACATGCCCATGGCTCTTTCTACTCCCATCCCTAGTAAAACCCTCTTACCAATTTTGTGAAAGCATCTTTGGAAAGCAGCCACTCTGCTGTCCTCCCCAGCTCCTGTTCCAACTCAGTTCGCTCCTCTCTGAAGACCTTTTCCTCTTTTCCATCTCTCTTCCATGCTGTGAAAGGAGACAAGAGGGGTAAAGATCTCATCTACAGTTTATATGGATACAGAAACCCCTTTTTTGTGCCGTATGTGTGACCCAGGAGAGGTAAGATCTCATTTCTGGACAATTTTCAGTAACTTTTTCCTGTTTTGGTAACTGTTTTATTTCTGTTTAAACGTTACTATAGATACTGGAATTCAGCCTCATGAAGTTATATAACTGAGCTTTGCAGAGGCGAGGGCAAGGATGTCAGGAGGGACAGTCACATTCTCCTCTGTGGACCATAGGCAGAAGAGAGCATGCAGTGAGAGCACTCAGAGAGAAGGGCACCCTCCGTACCTCCCTCCAGATCTGGGAGTCTGTGTGGCTTCCTCAGACCCATAAGGACTGAACGTGTCTGAGGCATGTGGGAATGATTGTGTGAAACTAGTCATCAGACACTCGTTAAAAAGTATTGAAAGGATAACAGCACATTTTGTTCAGATGTCGGGAGGTGGCAATGCATTCAAGCAGGCATTCCACAGTTTTGGGAAGGCCAGTGGTTATTCTGAGATAGCACGAATAGAAGCAGAAATGGGGTTTTAAAAACTGCTGAAGTAACTTAGGCACTTGTGTCCCACTGGCTTTCATGATTTTAGTCCTTATTTTTCTGTACTGTTCAGGATAAGGATGTGCAGAGAAACCAACCCAGCTTGGAAGAAGCTAACTCCAGGCCCAGAATGTGGTGGGTTGATCCAGCTGGGCAGCTGAACTCCACCACGACTTCTCTCTCACTCCCCCTCCTCAGAAGAAGAAAAGGGGAAGAAGAAAGTATGATGGAAGGAATAAAAGGCTCATGGGTTGAGTTAAGGATAATTTAATTGAAGGGAAGGGGAAGAGGGAAAAACAAGCAAAGGCCATGCAGAAGCACAGAGGTAGGAAATAAAATTATTGTCTACTTCCTGTCAACGAGCGATGTTTGGCTGTGTCCCAGGAAGCAGGGCCTCAATACGCGTAGCAGTTGTTTGGGAGGACAGATGTCTTCCTAATGAGAGCCACTCCTCTCCTTCCCCTCTCCCACCTTTTATTGCCTTTTATGTGACACCACATGGTGTGGAATATCCCTTTGGTCGGTTTAGGTCGGCTGCCCTGCTGGTGTCCCCTCCCCACCTCATGCCCACCCCCAGCCTACTGGCTCTGGGGGGTTTGGAGGGAGTTTGGTGCTGTGCCAGCACTGCTCAGCAATAGGCAAAACATTGGTGTGATACCAGCGCTGGTCTAACTACAAGGGCAGAGCACAGCACTGTATGGGCCACTGCAGGGAAAGTTAACTCCACCCCAGCCGGACCCAGCACACAGAAGCAGAGTGATGGTGTGCTCAGGTACCCCGGGTACCAGCCCCAAAGCAGAGCTAGTCAGCGTTTGTGGCAGCAGTCTGCTGGTACAGCTCCCCGTGCCTGAGACCTGAGGTTCAAAAGTCACCAGCTCGCTCAGAGCAAACTCTGAGCAAAATTACCTAACCATGGTGGTATGCTCTGTGTCCTCAGGCATTTTTCTATTACTCATGAATATTTCTCTATCACATGGCAGGGAAAAAGAAGTTTCTAAACCAACTTGTCAACACCAAAATACATTTGTTTCGCCACCACCACGTTCATAATTCTGGAAATGACTTACAAAAAGTTGATTGCCTCAAAACCTAACAATTCCCTATTGCTTCAGCAAATATAACTGGATTCGAATAAACACCTTCATGTAAGAAGGGGAAGGATGGTTCACTGATTTATGTGCAGTTTCCCAGTACTTCAAGAAAGCCGACTTCAACTCTTGACCCACTGAAACATAAAAGTCCAAGTCCGTATTTCAAAACCGAGATAGGCATTTGGAAGTCCACAGAGAACTTTCTGATGTAGACACTATAGTTTTCACCCTCTCTTGCTAATACTGCCTCAGTTTTCCATGAGTTAAATGGTGATGATGTTTCCCTATTTCACAAAAGTGCAGTGAAGAAAAATTCCCTTAGCATGTATGCAATGGTTTTCATCACAGTTTGAAGGAAAAGACAGAAGAATTAGAGATTAACTGCTTTGCAGGTATATAAAATGCCCACCTGTTTTTTATTTAAACTAGTGTCAGCAGTAATCTCATCTTTTTTGATGACTACTATAAATGCTCCTTTTGCAAGTAGCATAGCTGCTGCTGCTGCTTTGGTGAAGCAAGGAGAGTGCTCAACACGAGAGACATAGGGTACAGTCATTTAGGACTGGAAGTGTCTAAGAATTAATTAACATAACATGGCAATATAGGTAGGCAGATTTTGTGAACAGAAGACCTGTTTCACCATTCCTGTTTTTTTGCTCATGCCTGCCACCCCAGTTTTGTGTCTCAAAGCTCCTTGCATACCAAGTATACTGATATTGGAGCTTTAAACATGTGCAATTTTTAATCAAAAAAAGGCCATTTAGATATTCTTTAATGATTGAAATATTTGCAAGCTATGTGTGCAGTACTGTAGTTGAAATAGAGTCTCTAATATTATTTAGTACATTTGAAGTTAGTGTACTGTTAGTCCACTTTGGTTAGTAGTTTTCCCAAATTATGTAAATCAGGTCAGAGAAATTGAATTTGCATATTAAAAACACAGGTTTTGTGTAAATATAATGAGGGATATTACATGATCCAGTGCTGATAAGGCAAGTACGTGGCCATGACTCCACTGCTCGCAGTGGGTAGATAAATACACAGACATTTCATTTCTATTTCCTCCTTCAGTCATCAGCAGCAAAATTAAAATCAAAAAGGCCAGTTCACCCCATCTGAGAAATACCAACAGTCTGAGAAAACATTATCTAGACTGTACTGACTCCTCCCTTTTTGACAATCTGATTCCTTCAAAAGTGTCTCAAGATGCACATTGAAAAGCTGAGGATTTAAAAAGGACCTGGTCGTTTTTGAAAATATAACACTGACATTAACTGTTACAGGTAGATAGGGAGGCACAAGAAGGAACACAAACGTTTAGTCTTCCCTTAAAGCTTAGGCTGGGAAAGGTTTACCTGCTAGTAATCATGCTGGTTTTCAGGATTTCATTGAGGAATGCTGAGTGATATTAAAATGCTTGTGTTATCTGATTCATGAAAAATGATGAAGTTGTTTGGCGAAACACACTGTACAAATGCTTTTCTTATTGTATTGAAAAAACTATGAGCACAACTGGAAGACTTGCACATATTGTGAAATAGTTTCTTTGCTTTCACGTCATTTTAATATCACTCAATATTTCCCAATGAAATCCTGTACAATAAAATCAACTGCAGGCAAGATACTGATACAGTACCCCATGCCTTGTGATGTTCTGAATGCCATGTCCCTTGCTATCTCACTACCTTTTCTTTAACAGTCCCACAGACTGGGCTTGAATTCTAACTACTATCAGAGTATTTCAAAGAAATTCAGTCTACTTTAACCAACTAGTTGTCTCTAGTGTGGTTCCTAGCTCAGAAATGCCAGGGTGACCTTACCATTTGCTGAATCTGTAAATAAGTAATTATTTGGCTTACTTATTAAGGTAACACACCCTAGACAGGATGAAAAACCAGACCTACAAGATAATCCTCATCTCAAGTTTCTGCTGGCTGTACTGTCTCAAAGTATTTGCCCGTATTATAATAGTGAAATTTCATCTATGCTTCGTACTGCAGAATGAAATGTAAGGCACTTGTGGTCAAAGCAGTAGTCATACATGAGTATTCTCTCATATATATCTGAGCTTAGAATTTTGCTCTGCAGATAGAAAAATACATATTCCTCACTACAGAAACTGTATTGTTGAGTATGGAATTCAAATTTTCTGTCAAATCACTTTTCATTAAAGTAATTTTTCATTAAAGTAAGTAGATCAATAATGATATTACTAGGTGTCTGTGTAGTAGGCAAACGATTAGTGTATTTCACACTATAGCTGATTTCACCCTGAACATTACTTTTTGTTTATACAATGAAATTCTAAATAACATTGCTTACAAAGGTAACTTGGAAGTAGGAAAGGAAAATAGCAATGATGTTCAAAACTTTAGACATGTTAAGATGAGAAGAAATATTTTTGAAAGGTTGTGCTGCTGTACTTTCCCTAATGCTTTTTTGCTTTTCATACATACCATTTTCAACATACCATTCTTGCTGGAGTATATATTATGTGTATGGAGTACACAGGTATGAAATATGGTAGCCACTGGCTATTTCTTTACTTTGTTCTTAATGTCTGCAGTACAGTAATTTTAACTTGCAATTCATTTTCATTCAGCTTTAACAAGTACAATATTTTAAAGTTACCGGCTGCCATGTACAGCCTGATTTTGAAGAACCCAACGATCCTTATCTTCCCCTATAAGTGTTACTCAGTGTAGAATCACAGAATCACAGTGTCAGTCAGGTTGGAAGGGACCTCAGGAGGTTTTTTAGTCTGGTCTCCTGCACAGAGCAGGTTCAGCTCTGAATACGGAACAGATTTGTCTAGGGTTTGTCCAGTCGTGCCCTAAAAATCTCTTGAAAAGATTCAAGAGACTCTCTGGACAACCTGTTCCAAAGCTTCACAGTGAATGGCTTTTTTCTTATTTCAGCTGGAAACATTCAGTGTTCTTATGACTACTCTCTCATTCTCACACTGTGCTCCTCAGATTCGGTTTCAGCTTCTCAGTAACCTCAGTAACCTCCTCAGAGTAGCTGGGGGGCTGCTGTTAGGTCTCCCTGAAGCCATCTCCTCTCCAGGTGGAACAAGTTTCATTCCGTCAACCTTTCCTCACAGGTACTTGAGTGAGGCAGATTGCTTTGCCTCTATATATTCATAAGTCACAGCCTTTACTGATTCTTTTTTTTTTTTTTTAATATACCAACATATAAGGCATACAAAAATTAGTTGAAGCTAGAGCATTCCAGGGGTAAACTAGTCCAAACTGGACACATTCTGCAAAGTTTTTTCAAACAGCAAGGGAACAAACCAATATCATGCTAACTTTAGTACATTTCTTCTGACAAAGGAATTAAATTCCATGCTGTGTCTAGTAAGTCACTTCAGAACCTCACAGGTCTGCAGACAAACGTGCTAACTTTTCAGTAAGTATTTAAAAATACTAGAGTAAAAGAGAGACAACATTTTTAGTCCTACATTAACTTTTCAAATTCTGCCAGCATATAGTTTTCACGCAACAGCAGCTTTTGAAGAAAAAAAAAAAAATTGTTTCCCAAAATTGCATGCTTTTGGAGGCTGTTTTTGAATATTGGGCATTATGAGTCATTCATGACTGTGGAAATTCCAGTAAGTCGATGGAGTTATGTGAGACCTGAATTTGACTCTTAATTTCTGACTGTACGTCCTAAACGACACAAATAAACAAACTCCCCAAATGTGAAAGGAGAGAAAAAATGCAAAAATGGATGTTAGCTTCTTCCTTTTTTTTTTTTTTTTTTTTTTTTAACACATTTCGGTCACCCAAATTAGACCCAATTCCTTCAGTCTGGCAGAAGGACACCTAAAAACTATGATCTCTGGATATGAGACCTCCAAAGGTCAACTTGTGTCTTACTCGAGTTATGTAAAGCTGAAGCCATACATAATAAAAAATGACAAAATAGGAAAAGAAATGCTTTAGTCAAACCAAAAAATTAACAGAATATCTTAAAATTTATCTACTTTCACATCAGTCAGGCAAATAGATAATAACTGGTGACTGTAGGTATTGCAGCCTTAACTATAGGCTACTACAGTTTAAGTATACAGTTTATTATTTAATTTTATTAAATTTTTATATTATATATATTATATTATATATAAAATTTATATATTATATAATATGTATTTTTATATATATTATATTATATTATATTATATTATATATATAATTATATATATTATATAAATTATATATATATATAAATTAAATTAAAAAATAAAAATAAAATTAATAGTTAAGTATACAGTTTAAGTATACAGCTACTTAACTCTTTTTGTCCTGGAAGAACCAAGATATATTTTTCTGTTAGGAGGAATCACAGAATCATAGAATGGTTTGGGTTGGAAGGGACCTATAAAGAACATCTCGTCCAATCCCCCTGCTATGGGCAGGGACATCTCATTTGATCAGGTTACCCCGATCTGGCATTGCATCCTGAGTTGCTTGACTGAGCAAAGTCACAATGACTTTTACATGTTAAGGACCTTCAGCAGACATAAACTGGTAGGTCTGAATTACTTTTTGTCCAAGCACAGCCAACATTCATCAATAATTCGACTTTCTGTCTAACTGGAACACAAAAAGATTTTTTGAGAGTAGCAACAAGGAGCATTACTTCTCTGGACTTCCCATTGATTCAAGACTTTCACAGCATATTACAGAATGCAGAGCAGGTCTTTCTACAATGAAAGTCAACAGCTACACGCACAGACTGGTTTACATTATATGTACAGTGAATTAAGCTGAACAGAGTAACTCACTTCTGTCCACGTGTTTTCCATTGCTTTCTGTTGAGAAAGAATAGTGGACAGAGTCTGATAAGCAACAGAACAGAACTTTTATAACCAAACCTCTGACTGCATATATTTTTTGTGAGCAAATCACATCATCTCTCCGTTTCCTGTTTTACACACTGAGGAGAAATTCCAGACACAGTCTTCAGGACAATGTAATTGCTATAAATGCACAGAAGTAAAGCTCAAGACAAGTAAGAAGTAAGAGACAGAGGATCTACACAGACGGTAAGACTGTGATCTCAATTACATCACTATCCACACTCCTCTGAGCTCACATTAGGAATAAATTTGATGAGAATTTGGTCTCCAGACCCAACCGTTTTTACACATATATATCTACTATTACTAATATAATTGTTGCTATTCTTTCTGCTATGGAAATCTCAAGTCTCCCTCATCTACATCTTGGACATCAATACTTGCTACAACAGTCTTTCTACACATCAAATAATGAAATTGAACCCCAGCAGCCTTCAGTAAAAGTTACAACTGCAACAAAACCATGCTTGTTCTCAAAAATATCAACATGTATAAAGAAATTAAATCCCCCTTCTCTCCCCACCCCCAAACCTCATCTCTGTAATTTTGATTGCTGCCTGGACTTGAGGGCTGACCCTTACAGGGCAGTTTTTTTATTAAAGGCAGTCATGTGTGACTGGGTGGTTTTAACAAGAAGGAGCAGCCGTCCATCCCTTCCTTGTGTGAGGCAGCGAACACAAAAGAACCCTGTGTTGTGGTGGCTAAAATTTGTTTCTGCACAAGGTGAGAATTCATTTTAGGGGTGAGCAACAATGGCAATTGCCTTGGTCCTCAGGCGATGGGAAGGGGCAGGCAGGGAGGAGGAACCTCGGATGGGTCAGGCGGCAGCACCAGCCATGCCGGAGGAGGGAGGCCGGGAGGGGCTCAGGCGTCTGCCTCCACCCTAGGCCCCATCCACCTTACCACCAGCTCTGACCAAGCTCCTCGGGTGGTTTCCTCCCTCACGCACCTGCACGACAGACCCGGGGAGCCTGGCTGCTCGCCACCATCTTGCCCTTCCTTTAAGCAAACAGTAAGGTCCCAATTATGCAAACGCACGGGTTGACTCACATGCTACTCACGTGGCCAAGTGGCTACAAGATGAGGGGCTACCACGTCAACATGAGAAGCTTCCACACAGTGAAAGTGTGCCTTGCATTGTACTGTGAAGTTTTGAGTATCTACAAAAGCCTTTCATGGGGACCAGCGGGTTGACACTACCCACACAGCTCCCAGAACTGCACGAGCATCGTCAGCCAAGAGACAGGGCTGAGTCACACAATTCACAGGAGGGTATGTCTATTCTGCAGTCACAACTGATGTGACGGCAGTATGGTATAAACACAGCCGGGCAAGCTCTAAATTAGCCAGCTTGGGCACCGGTAGTAGTCTAGCCATGGAGCTCAGGCCAGCCTAACCACTCAGGTATTTACCCAGCTTTTTGGGCACGTTTTCCAGCCAGCTCTGAGTTCCACGCTGCCGCAGCTGGATTGCGCCCAGCTCCCAAGCTGAGTTGTTTAAAACCAGCTCAGGTATGTCTGTGACTGCAGTGTAGACATACCTAAGCTTCTAAATCATTTAAACTCATACTGTCTCAATTTCCACATTTCTGAAAACTTGGAATTACAACACTGAGCCGTATCATTACTGTGCTGCTGAGGTTAAACATTCGGTGTACAAGAAATATTAGTATACCGTTTTAAGTGTGAAATTTATGGTTCTTCCAAGAAGTGAACTGCATTTAAGAAAAATAATGAATTTTGCTGGATATATGATGACCTCTCTCTCATTCCATCCAGAGCTAGTTTAGTGAGTACCAGATGTAGAGGTGAATATCTGACTTGAAACTCTGCAGAACACGGTAGGTTTATACAAATGTACCTGAATACATCAAACATGTATAGATCTTATCCTGTATCTGTGGACTAAGGACTATTTATCTGTATAAATACCACTCATTGACTAGATAGTGCATTTTGTAACACAGACCGACTCAGAATAAATGCCAGAGTAACACTTGCATTGCTTGGGACTAGCAATCCACCCCAAGTTCATCCCATAACCCAAAGATGAATTAAGGATTGAAAAAGTACACAAAAAGTACAACAAATAAAAGTACACTTCTTTTATTTTAAACTGATTCAGGGGAAGCAGAATAAAAAGTTTTACCCTTAAAAGATGTAAATTTGTGTACAGTTTAAGTCACATTTATCACAGAGGTAATTTAGCTGATAGTAGCAAGGGTTCATTTCAGCATGGCAGGATTTGGTCCTCTTATAGACATCTGAACATCTTATACTTTTTAATTTAACATTTTATTACTGATTTCTTCATGTCAATGATGCACACCTTCACCTCCGCCCACTCTAAGTACCACCTCCTGTCTGCTTATACCAGAAACCTGAATGTGCCATGCTCTCCACCACGCTTCCGAATGTGAATCTTCCATCTCGTGACAAGGGTTCATGCCATGTGCTACAAAGCAAAGCAAAGGAGACCCGAGCAATATCCTTTATTCCTGTTGTACGAGGGACTTGCATGCCACTGGTCTTCCTCCTGAGAGAGAAGTCATTCAGCACGGCAACATCTGAAATGCTGCTGGGATGATGGGCAAAGCAGAGATGGAGGAGGTGTTGTGCTGGAAGATGTTAAGGGCTGCCATCAGCCAGTCCTTTGATCCAGAAACACTTCCAGACCTGGTTAAAACTGCTGGGTCTGCTAAACAGATGGCAAGGACTCTCCGCACACCCAGCTTCCCCCTCCTGGCTTTTCAATTCCTATTAAAATCAGTGAGATTCTGCTCCCTTTGGAATTGGAACATCTCTTCAAATTTTTGAATTGCTTAAGTACAAAAACCAAACACAGGAAGATAACGAAATGCTGACAGGTGCACAGTCCTGTTTTGCACCACAAAAGCATCACTCACAACCCCCTCTCTCTTGTTTGTTAATACAAATCCAGAGTGACTTCACAGAACACAGTAAAATTGCACTGGATTAAACTTGGTTCATCTGAGGCCAGAACAAGGTAATAGTTAACAGGAAAATCCAGTGATTTTACCAGGAGGAGCATGCTTGCTACTACTAAATATTTTCGCCTGTCTCACAATTGGACACCAAAACAACTCTGCCCCCTGACTTCAGAGTTCTAGCTAGCTGTGTAACCTGTGCTAGCTCCCAGAATAAAAGAGTGCAAATCTGGGACATAACTACTTTATCTTGAGCATGTTCATGCAAGAAAATTACAGCAGCTCCTTTTCACAGCCCTAACAAAATGTTTTGTGTCTGTGTGTATGTTCTAACACAACAATTCTGTTTATTTTATAGGCTTATAATAAAAAAAAAATCACACTTTATGAGCTACATGATAATATTTCAACAATACCTTGTTGTGACATGATACAGTGTAATTATCCAGGAGATACTACAATTTATTGTTATGTCATTGAGTCATACCCTTCGGGGTTTCAGACTGGTGTCTTAGTGTGCTTTTTAAAGCCATACGGACTATCAAGCTATGTCAGGGGACACATTAAAACATACTAGAACCAAAGATGTAAGCTGAACACGTGGCTGTGCACAGCGAAGCATGCATCTTGAAAACATTTCTCCCGATCCTTCTCCTTTCCTTCTGTTTTGCTTTTACAGCTTTATTGACTCGGTAATAACCAAAGAGAACAGAAATAACAACAACCCAAGCATCCAGAGGTGAGTTTCACGGGGGTCCCAGTCAGGGAGTTGAATACACAGGTTGATCCCAGGGAGCTGGACATGCCCAGCACCCACCACTGACATTACCCACAGGACCAAGCGTGTAATGAAGAGTCCCACAGGGCAACTTCTCCATCCTCTAAACGCTTTTCATCTGTCCACAGTTCACACTGCAGGACAGAGCCTTGCCAAGCGCAGCAGTTGCCTTTTCGTTGACGTGTTAGGTACCATTCATCAATCAGAAGAAGACAGGATGGTACACGGCACAACGAACATATAACACCTTATATACAATATATAGCTTGTTAGGGGCAGAACCTTTGCCTAAGCAACAGAGCTGAGACGGCAGGCCAGGATTTTATTTTACTTCATTAAAGCAAACACCGCTCCAAGTGAAATCCCTCGGTCCGCAGGCGGGCACGGAGACAAGCGGCTCCTGTTTCACGGACCGTACGTGCAAAACCCCAGCCTCCAGCAGCAAGCGCCGTCCCGGGCCGAGTCCTGCCTTCAGCCCAGCGGAGCCCCGAGGAGGGCCGAGCCGGGGCCGCCTCAGGCCGGTGCCCCCCGGCGGGCCTCGGCCCCCTCGGCGCGGAGCGTGAGGCGCCTCTCCCCGCCCGCTGCGCCCCGCGGGAGGTGGGAGCGCGGCCATAAAGCACACCCCGGCACGGGCCTCAGGCGGCCGGCAGCGGGCGAGCCGCCAAGCCGGGGCGGAGGCGGCCCCACACCTCTGCCCCACGCCGGCCGCCCGGCCTCGCCTCGCCTCGCCCCGCTCCCCTCTCCCAGCCCCCGCCGGCGAAGCCAACTCGGCGGCGGCAGCGCCCCAGAGCGAGCACCTCCCTCCTTCCCTCCCTCCTCCCTTCCTTCCCCCCGGGCCGTGACGGCTGCTGTGCCGCCGCAGGTCGGCCGGGGTGGGCAGGGAGGGAGGGGAAGGGGCGCGCTGCGGGGCCGGCCGCCAGGCAGGCGGGGAGGGGAGGGGAGGAGCGGCCGGCCGGGCAGGTTTGTCGGCGGTGGTTGTCCCGCTCCCCGCCCCTCCCGGGGCCGCTGGCGGATAATTAGTGTCTGCGCGAGGCCGGCTGCCCCCGGGAGGCAGGGCGGGCGGCGGGGAGTCACGGCGTGCCCGCCTGTTTGTGCGCCGCGACTCGCCCCGGCCCCTCGGCGGAGCCTCCACCCCGCGGGCGGGCGGGCGGGCGGGGAGCCGCCCTCCTGCCTCCTGCCTCCCTCCCTGCCTCCCTCCCCGCCCGGCCGCGCTCCCCTCCGTGACCCTCCCGGGGAGCCGGGCAGGGCGAGAGAGGCGGCGGCGTCATGTGACAGCGCGGCCCGGTGCCAGCAGCCCGGGGGGAAGGCGGGAGGCAGGCAGGCAGGGCGGGAGGGAGCGGGGCCGGCCCCTCCTCACACACACACGACACACACACACACACAGAGCCGGAGCCACGGCGCCTCCAGCCTCCAGCCTCGCCGCCCAGCGCCCCCGCGGCGCCCTCCGCACCTCCCGCCCAGCGTAAGTGTGTGTGTGTGTGTGTGTGTGCGCGGCAGCCTCCCCCGGAAAGTTTCCCGGAGCTGCCGGAGGGACGGGGTCGTGGGGACGGGTGGGCTCCGGGGGGGGCTCCGCGCACCTGCCCGGCCTCTGGGGGGGTCCCCGGCCTCCGCCCGCCCCCCCCGCTGGGACGCCCCCGGGGCCGCCCTCCCGGCTGCGGGCTGCGGGGGCTTTTTGGGGACGGGGGGACGCGGCAGCGGCCCGGGGAGATGTTCCCGGGGGGCCTCGGGTTTTGGGAAGGGGCCGGCCGAGCTCCCGGTTAAGCCAGGGGATGGTCGTGCCCCTCAAAACCATGTCACCCCCCCTCCCCGAGCTGGCAGGGGTCGAGGTGAAGTTCAACCACGCCGCGCCGCGGTTGGGCACGGCGGTAGGAATAACGACCGCAATTTGCTTCCCTTTTTCTGGATGCCGTTCATTTATTATTATTATTATTAATTTTTTTAAGCCTAAACGGGGACGGGAGCGTTTACTTTGGACTTTTGTCAGATGCGCGTCCCGCACGGCTCGGGGCAACCCTGGCACGGGACAGCCTGGTCCGGGGGGCGCAGGCGGAGAGAGGGGCTGGGAGCTGCTCAGGAGGGGCATGGAGGGGGCGAAATAAATAGGGACTTGCCTCGTGTCCTCCCCTGATAATTCACTTACTGTACCTGTATTGTCCGCTGTGTTTTATTTGCTTCCTAGCCTTTGAAAACGCAGGAAGTGCCACTGTTTGTAGAGCTGAACTCTGAAGGTTTTATTGTTATGAAAAGCTGAATTTGGGTGCCGGATACAAGAGCTTTGAAGGCTTGACTTTATTTAAACTAATATCCATAAATGCTCATTACCTGTATTGAAAACAAAGGCTCACATGGCTGCTCAGTAACGATTTTTTCCCATAGAATACTTTTAAGATGCACACTTCTGGTAATTGCATGAGGAACTTCTTGTGTGAGAGGAACTACATCTGGATTTGATAATCCTGCCTGACCCAGGAGAGATTTACTTCAAACTAACTTTCCTCTTGTATTTTTAAGAGCTTTTTGTCTAGTATAAATACAAAAACCTGAAGCTGGTGTGAGTGGCCTTTTTTTATTTCTGTCCAAGCAGGCAAAATACCTTTTTTCCCCTGCATGCGGTGTGGTGCAGACCACAAGGGGGACGGGGGCAAGGGCGGGGTGTGTGTGAGGAGGGAGAAGATATGAAGGGGTCTTTGCCTTCCATGGGAAACTGAACAAAATTTCCTCTCAGTAACAGAGCCGTGAGACAGCCCCGATGTGCTGCGAGGATTTGAGCCATGCAGTCGATACCTGGTCAGCCAAAAGCAAAAGCCTTCAGATAAAAAATGATGTAAACGTGAGTGAGATCAGTCAAAGGCTCTAAGGTACTAGAGACAGGAGTTGTACAGCCACCAAAGTTGCTTAGTTCCAGATACTCAGTATGAGGAAAGTAAGGAGCTGATATCATCAGCATAAAGCCTGCACCCACACATCGCTGTGCAGATGCTCTGCTGGCCAGCGCGCTCTTAAACACCAGCCATGGAAAGCCTGCAGCAGTTGTTAGTGCTGCTGTAGTGCCAGTCCACATAATTTGCTGTAACACGTTCTCACATTGGATAGCATTAGATGTCCCACCCCTGGTGTATAAATAACCGATGCAAAGCATGTAAGGGAAAAGAGTGCAATGAAACCACAGCTTTGAAGGAAAGCAAGTGTTGAAGTTACTCTAGTATATGACATCTCGACAAAATGCACCTTTCCTCTGCCTCCACCTTGAGGAAGGAGTTCATTTATCTGGCTGGGTATTAGGGTGTTTCGAAAATAAAAGCGCTTTATCCACAGAAAGTCAGGTCCTGAGGCAAAGTCTCTGCATATGGCAGAGGGATGCCAAAAGCCAAGCGTGCGGTGCTTTGGACAGATGCGCTAGGTGCGCTGAGCTGTGCAGGTCCTCAACCACTGAGCAGTGCTGGCCCAAAGAAGCGAGATGCTGCCTGCAGCAGCCCCTTCCTCTACAGCTGCTCCTGTGGCGGGCTGATTCCCTTGGTCCTGCTCGTGTAGGTCCTCGCTTCTGGGCTAGGAGCTGACTGCTTGGAGAAACGAAGCTCTGCTTCTGTTTAGCTACTGGCGTTCTGTCAGTCCTGTAATAAATCAATCAATCCCAGGGAAAGGCTTCGGTTAATCATCATGACCCGTGGTGTCTAAAAAATCTCGTGCTCCCTCGTGTTGTTAAGGGTGCCTGTTTGTAAATAGGGCAGGTCCCCAGCATAAAGACAGTGTTTTTCTTCACACCCAATGAACAAACACCTCCACCCACTGTTGTTGTTTTAAAAGACTCCAGCTGCTCATGAATATAGGGTCAGGGAGGGCCGCCTAAATGTTTCTCTGTGCTTTCTCCCCAGCGCAGCCAGCAGAGCTGTTTCCTGTTCTTTGTTTCAAGGCTGGGGTTTGCGTCACACATTCCAAGTGGCATATGTGGTGCTCTTTCCTGTTTCAGGCTGTTTTCTGGTAGATCGGTAGCCTCGTCCAGGCCCCTTGTCACTGCCCCTCGACTCCCAATCCCCACCCAGTGAGTTATCATGTCCCTACACACTCACGATTGCTTAAGATGCCTGTGTTATGTCATCATGAGATTTCCGAGTTAACCTTTAACGCGCACCCGCGACTCCCAATGTGCTTATGGGGGTGACCTGGAGAGCTTCGCTCCCTTTGCCGAGAACGGGTACTCAAGGCTCCAGAGAACTGGGATCCAGTTTTCTCCTCTGGCTTGCAACACCAGCCAGGCTGGAATAGCTCCATTAAAGCTGCGGAGTTACGCTGGTGTAAAAAGAGTGCGAGAAGAGAGCCCACACCTTGCAGATGCACCTTTCTAAGGGAGCTTTGGCTTCTGCCCGTACCCAACCTGGATGGCCCAACGCGAGCACTTCGTAGTTCCAGTTCATGAAAGGAATAAACATTTTCTCGTCATCCAAACTAGAAGATTCTCTGTCTCATGGATGTAATACAGAAAATGAGACTGCTGGCTAATTTTTCTTTGGAATCAATAGGCATAGCTGTCCTGTGTTTTGCGTTTCTGAAGGTGCAAAAGTAGTCTTTTTAGTCCTGTTCTTAGATTTGTCTTCTCCCCACAGCCTGTTACAGGCAAACATGGAGAAACATCAAGAGGAAATCCAAAAAGAGACACAAATCTTGCTGTTGCTTTGGGTCTGACTGATGAAGAGCTAAAGGACCCAAGCCAAAGCTCATTGAAATCAAGAGAAAGACTTGCATTAACTTCACTGGGCTTTTGAATCAGGCCCCTGGATGAAAATGCAAGATGGACTGTTTATTCCTCTCTGTCATTTCTGTGCTGGAATATGCATGTTTCCTGTACACACTGAAATACTTCAACTCTTCTATTTTGCTACTTTTTTTATTTAATTTTTTTAAGTAGCCTTTTAATCTCTGCAGTTGCTCTTTAGGATGCTAAGGATCACTTGTTTGTGATCATTGCGGACGTTTTAAATGCTATTGTGTCTTTTAAGAAGTATCTGAAATACATGCTATGAACTTCCTCTTTCAGGGCTTAATTGTATGTGAAAAAAATACTTACTAAATAACATGCACATCCTTACGTAAACTTGTTTCTTGTCTATTCAGAAATCCAGATAACAAGAAGTATTTGGCCGCACAGTTTTGGTAAGTCGTTTACTGATTATTTTCACATTGGTTACTGCCACTTATTTCTACATAACTATTTTTACTTAATTTACTCAATTTGCACAGGATTTCAAACATTTCATCTTTTTTTTTCCCTGTGACAAAGGAAAACTGTTGTATTTAACTGCAGTTTGATATTGGAAACTAGCGTATAATAAACACAGTACATTTTGTGGTTCACACCTTTTTGTATTCAGAAGTCTTACAAAATCCAAGACTGAGATTAAAATTATAATAGTTTTGTAAACCAACTTTTTAATATTAATTAGCACTGCTAACCGGAGGTCTTTTAAAGTTCCTTTATGCTGTCAGCATTGAAGCTTTGTGTTTTCATTCCAAGGCTAGTTGCTTCCAATCCAGAATATGAAGTTTGGCAGAGCTGGTTTTAGGAGAGATTTAACCCTTCCCTATTAAGTGTTGACTTGATGCCGAGCTTTCCTTTGAGGGCTTTGTAGCCACAATAGATGCCTCCCAGGGGAAAGAAGTGCAAGTGTACATCAGCCAAACTGAACGATAAAGCTCTAGTAGGTTTTTAGTAGTAAACTAAGTCAGAATGGAAAAAAAAAAAAAACAAGTGTGTTGTCAAGTCTGCCTATCATGGAGTCAGTACGTTACCAGCAAACTTGATCCATGAAGGCACGACAGAATTTCCGCTTTTAAAGAGTCTGAACTTCTTTGAGCACTGTCTCAATTGTACACCCTACGCTATCCAGCTCTTCTCCCTCTTGTTTTTTTCACTGCTGTAGATACACAGAAGTTCATCAGCATTTGCCCTGTATTCAAATCCTCACTCAAATTAGTCATTTAAACTATTATTTATAAATGTATACTTTCTTTCCTTAGGATTAGAATTCCTTTCTTCTCTCCCATACTATCAAGAATTTCTAATCTCTCTCAAGGTTCATGAAATAATAGAATCCTTTATGTTAGAAAGCAGTATCTTCTGTCATTCTTCCCTAGTAATATAAAAAGATAGGATTAATATTTGTCCTTTAAAATTATCTTCAAAATTAAGAAAAACACAATAAAGAAAACAAAGTTCAGTTTGGAAGGGAAAGATTATCATACCATTCCACATACTTCACTTGTTTTCAAAAGTCTGATCTTTTATCCTTACTAGACTGTTTCTCCTTGTAAGCAGTAGCTTGAGACAGGAAACCAGACAGTAGTCTGCCCTGATAAGGGAGAATATTGTCTAATGGAGGTGCCTCAAGAGCTTTTCTTTCTCTTTCCCTTGGGTTCAGTAGATGTAGAACCAAAGGTTGAACTGGACTCCATTTTTCTTTGGCAGAAAAGACACTTTTTAGTGAGCAGTGCAAAAACTTTTTTTGCCCGAAATTTTTACGTTCAAGAAATCCATTTTCTGACATGTGGCTTCAAACAGCCTGTAACAGTAATTATCAAATCTAATTGAAATACTGATTAGTCTGCTACACAGCTGATAAATGATTATGACAAAACAGTTCTAGGTCAAAGTTAGGATGTACAAGCTGCACAAAATACCAGATTTTTCAGCCTGCTTGCACTTCTGAATTAACGTAAGAGATATTCATGTCAATAAAAAGTCAAAATAGTTCGAAATTCTTTGCTATGCGAAAGGAAATAATAAAATGTGCTGTTACATAAAAATCAGAATATTTGATTGTAGTGGATTTTAAAAAACTAGTTGTTTTGATTGAAATCATTCAAGCATCTAGTTGAAGAGGCATATTAATCTTAGAATAATGAAGGCTGGAGGAGAGCTCTTGAGGCCATTTGGTCCAGCCCGTGCACTAGGGTGCATGGCATTTTTGGAGAGCTTTTTATTGTTAAGTGACACAACTTAATGAAATCTAAACAAAATATTGCCATTTATCTTAATATTCTTTTTATGCCTAACAAGTAAAGCATTCAGCTGAAAATTTTTGTCCAGGTACCGCTTTCTTTTTAAACAGTATCCTACATTTTTGAACACTTACTGCCATTTCCCAGAGGAAATCCAGTGAATAAGCAAATGCAGGGGGCTGCTGACCAACAACAGGTTTTCTTGGTGTGCTGCTTCTTCATGATTTTCCCCCTGCTGTCCTTCGTGGGGTGGCTGCTCTGTTCCCTTCCCCCAGCTCCATCTCGAGGCCTTTGCTCCTTCCTCTGCTCATGCTGTCTGGGGCTGAATCTGAGTGCTGTGCTCTGCTGAGCTGGGGAGTTTCTTTGCCTGCTGCTATTTTGGGGCCCGGCGCAGTTCAGCGCTCGCTTACTTCCCATTAAAGTTAATGGAACTTCAGAAATACTTTTTTTTTTGCTGACACAGGTCTTGATGAGCAGCCAGTACTGTCAGTGCAAACACATCTTGCTAGGAGCTCTGGAAAACCCTTTTTCAGCCCTTTCCAGGGACTCCTGCTGTCAGATGCTGTTTTTTTCTGTCAGACTATCTTCCAGGCTTCCACTGAAGGAGGCTTCTCAGCCCAGCCCAGGAAGCCTCCCCTCCCTTTGGATTTCATCAGTGGAGAGTCTTCTGATATTATCACTTCTCCTTAATAACAGGGGAAGTTTGACTTGAGGCTCACAGAAGAAGTACCACTTTCAGGGCAACAGCGTAAGTCCCAAAGGGCTTGGGCCGAAGAGCTGCGGCCACAAGACGTGCGGTGGCGGCCAGATACCAGCAGTGCTGCAAAAGCTGCCCTGTCTTTGGGGAGGCCGCTCAGGCAGTGCTAATTTAGCAGATACCATTACATTATTCTGTAATTATACCAACAGTAACAATAATACCTTGATGCTTCTAGACAAAGCCTCACTGTACCACAGGGCAGCATTCCTTGCTTCCCCAGGCAGAAAGATTGAGAAAGCAAACACTCGCGCATAGTTTTATGCAGAGTGAAGAGAGGCAGGATTTATGGCCCCCACCCTGCTCTCCGCAGCTGTGCTATCTTTCAGGTCACTGCCTGCGCTCCCAGGTCTGGAGCAAGGGCTCTGCGCTGCAGAGAGGATCTGTAGTTGCTGGATGTGCAGAGTCAGAACTGGACATCCCACCCCACCCTTTCCTAGCAGGTCTGTGGGGTTGGCGGACCTTGAAGGTGGGGTACAGAGCTGTGGCAGGAGCACGATTGCTCTTCAGCAGCTGTTGTGTGGTGCAGATGTGCAGGCTGGGTGTGTTCTTCAACTGCTTTGCTCCTTTCGGCCACTGCAAATAATCTATACAAATCCTTACTGCCAGAATACAGGCTAAGTAACTTTAAGCTCTCATTTACTAATTATGTCCCTGAAACAGCAAACCGTACTTTCTTATTCACAAGTTAATCGCAAGAAGTACCCAATCCTGACAGGGACACGAACCCTCCTTCTGGAGGGGATACTTCTGTTCTTGTTGGATCGTAAGTGCAGATTTTGTGATTTTTCTCATTTGCTCTTTTCACTGGACTTCACACGTGAAAATACAGAGGAACTTTGCCTGGACTTTACCTTGCACCTGTCCTTATTTGCATACAAAACCCAATTGCTTCATTTGTCTTTCTGAAGTACAGGGTGTGAGCAAAATCTTATCAAAAGCCATGTCCTGTTTGGACAAGTTGGACTGACTTGGCAGAGATCCACAGGGTGGAGTGAATGGGAGGAGGCAAGAAAGTAAAACTGGGTGGCTTGTTAGCAAAAAAAGAGAAGGAGAGAAAAAAAAAAAGAAGAGGGTGGAACGTTTGCCTACCGGATTGCAGTTAATTATTTAGTTTCAGATTACATGCATTTTAAATTCTTTTAGCCCACGTGAAGAAAAAAAAAACTTTTAATGTAAAATAATTTATCTAATAGGTGAACACTAAAAGCCCTTATTTTTTAATACATTTAATGTAAATATATTGTTGTTTCTTCACTGTTATTTTAAGGGTACCTCAGAAAATAGGAACAGTATTTTGATTTTCCAGAAATTAGTTTTATTTACTAAACAGTTTGTGGGCTTTCAAACAAGCATATTATGAAATCAGTGTGTAAAGTAGAACCCAACTGTTTTTTTCATTCCTCTGTAATAGAAACAAGTAAGATTGTTTACTTTCCCTGTTGGCCCCTTCTCACATGTTTAGGGGAAAGACATAGTAAGGTTTTGACTTGGTAGGCATAATTTTACAAATAACCTAAGAAAAACTACTGTTACTTCTTACTTGAAGTAGCATGGTGTATTTGTGTGTTTATTAGCGTGTCTGTAGCCGTATTTCCTTGTGAAGGTGGGCCAAGCAATCTCTTTGGAGCACTGTTTCTAAACACAAAGAGCATGGTTTTATGAGTTTGTTTGCAGTCTTAGGAAAGTGTAACTCTGAGCTGAATTTTAAATGACAGACCCAAAGCTGGTTTATATTGACTCTCTAGCAGCTCTATCAATTTCCACAAAGTAAGAATCAAGCTTTCTAATCTGGACCAACAAGACCAAGTGTTATACATTCATTGGTTTTCCTTTCTTGAAAATTTTTCTACTTGCTATCAAACTGGGAAAGAAAAGCTATCTCTTAAGAGTAACACGTGATGAAGGAGTACTCAATTTCTGCACTACGATGCAGCAATAAAAGTAATGTTTTCTGCTACTGTTCTTAGATGACTGCATCTGAGAAAGACTGAGAATTACTTTTCACTTTTACTTGGTGCAGTACACTTTCTGTTGTCAATGGCACTCTAATTCCTGCACAGTAATTTCGAGTCCTTTCAAGAAACACTCAGATGTGTAGCATGAAGTGAAATGTGAAACAGAAGTCTTTCATGCACTTTCTTGGAGCAAAAGGAGGAAAGGACTAATTCTTAAATTGAAGAAAATCCAGTTTTAAAACTGCAAAATGACAAAATGAATAGCCTGGGGAGCCTGACTGGTTTCTTAGAACAAACTGCTTCTCTTCTCTTCTCTTCTCTTCTCTTCTCTTCTCTTCTCTTCTCTTCTCTTCTCTTCTCTTCTCTTCTCTTCTCTTCTCTTCTCTTCTCTTCTCTTCTCTTCTCTTCTCTTCTCTTCTCTTCTCTTCTCTTCTCTTCTCTTCTCTTCTCTTCTCTTCTCTTCTCTTCTCTTCTCTTCTCTTCTCTTCTCTTCTCTTCTCTTCTCTTCTCTTCTCTCTCTCTTCTCTTCTCTTCTCTTCTCTTCTCTTCTCTTCTCTTCTCTTCTCTTCTCTTCTTCCTCTCTTCACTAAAGTACAAGTTGTTGTGTCACTGTCAATGCCCATTCAAACTAAAAACTGAAAGTTTCTGGAAACTTGAAAGCGAGTTTTTCCAAAATCTTCTGCATGAAGTCTGAAGTGGTGCATTTTTCTGTAAATACTCTTCATGTCTAAAAGTACCTCTTTCTTCTGTTTTCACAATGCATATGTGTGTCAGTGGACATGCGTAAGTGATGCATAGATACATGTGTGTACTCAGTGCATAGATATGTGGATATATTTCTGGGGAAACAGTCTTCTGAAATGTTAGTTCTGTCCGGGAAATATTAAAAACCTGAAAAAAATAACCATTCAAAGAAAAGAAGTATGGTTGATAACCTTCTTGCAAGCATGATTAAAGTGTTAACAAAATTATCACAACTTTTAGTAAGTTGAGTCATCTTAACAGAACTGCTCCTAAACTAAAAGTACGTTTTAAGTTTAAACTTGAAATTGCATTGAGATGTTCTGTTTAACTTTCTCCTTTTTTTCTTCAGTTTGCTTTTATCAGGCCTATGATTTTTCTAAGAAAAGTTATGAAGATACATTAATTCATTTTTGATCCTAATTTGATTCTGTTAATCGGCAGATATAATTTATATAATACAAATATACAAATTTCATGTTTATATTTTATTACAAATATATTGTAATATTTTTCCATAACTCTTAAAACTTTATTCATATACCTGAATAATTAATGATAGACTTGTAACAGCTCATGCCATCTTTCTCTGGAAGCATTTACCAGTTTCTTATTTACAAACACATGTGGCAGTTAATTGCAAGATTGTTCATTAGCATAGGCTCATTAGCTTTAACATGAAGCAGGTATATCTTAATATTTCGTTTACATTTTTGGGGAAATTTTCCAGCAACAACTACAAATCTGTTGTTGAGCCTTCAGCCTACTTCCTTGGAGTGAAATTGTCTAGATGGTGTCGTCTGGCTGTATTCGTTTATTTCCAGTGCCATCTACTGGTCAAAAGTAAATGCAAGTTTTTTGTCAACATCTTAGAGACGTCAGACCACTTCCCTGCAGGGCTGTGCAGTGTACTTGTATGTGATCAGAACATCCTCACTGAACATCAGTCATATATATCATCTCAACTAGTATATAAATGCTTACCAACATCTACGTGTCACTGAGAACAATATTACTTTGCTTCTCTTAGTTTTACTTTTTTGCTTTACTTTATGGCCCACTCCAGCAGAGATATCTATTCTTTTCCTGCACAGTATCTTTCCAAACTGACCAAAGATATCTAATACAATAGTTAAGTGATGACATGCTTTATGCTAAATACTTTTTTTTTTCAGGCAGTTCAAGATAAGCTAGAATTGGAAAAGTAAGGTTGAACATTGTAGAAAAAACTGAAGCTGCACAGAATACAGCCAGATTTTTTGGAGTGCTTTTCCTTTGCATAGTTAGCAGAAATTATTGTTGAATTGTCAGCAAATCTATTCTCTTGAGAAAATAGCTTAGGTTTTTTTTAATGTTAAGTTATTGTAGCACGTTGAATGTACCTCTCCAAATTAGTCCTGATTTTTAATCATCTTTCCTTTGTGTTGATTTCTGTGTCATTGCATATGAAGGTTTTGGCTTTTCTGTGAGGACTTTTAGGAAAGAGATTCTCTCCAGACTCAGTTCACTATATTGTCAGCTATACAAGATTATTCTAAAGTTAAAATCATGATGAGAAGTGTATGGTCTAAACAGTGATGTGTTTACACACTGACAGCTAATGAAGGTTGATATACAGACATGAACAATAAAAATTCACATCAACTTTCATTAAAGTGAGCAGATGTCCCTTTATTTCAGTGGTGAGTGGGGAAGAATAAACTTAAGATAAATTATTTTTTTTAATGAAGCTCTGTCAAATATTTAAGAAACTGTATTAGAGATGGATAAATACAGACATTTACCTGGCGAATAGTAAGTTCTCTACAATTCAGAAAGTTAAATTGGGGCTTTCCTGCAGCTTTCTAACACATTGTCTTTCATGTGTAGGCCGGGACATCGCAGGCATCAGAAGAGGTGAATAAAAAAGATGCTAATGTTTGACCCAGTCCCTATCAAGCAAGAAGCCATGGACCCTATTTCAGTGGTAAGACTTCTAAAAATATTTTAGCCATTGTAATGACTCTGTAGTTTTTCCATCTATAAATTTATACCAAGATTTCTCCAAGCTTTAGACTAGTCTAGGAAAGGCTGTGAATCTGTATTTTGATATTAGGGCAATAAGACTTGTAGTGTAAGAAGACTTTTTCTGTACTTCATGAATTTGTTGTCCATAAATGACCTGCAGCTTTACTTCTGCTGGTGTTCCCATCCACAGAGCAGAAGAGAGAACATCCAAGAACTCCTCACCCACACACTGCAAATACGATCTCTTTAGGTCATGCTGCTGATGGAAGTAGGTTGAAATTAAGCTGCCAGACTTCACAGTGAATTGGCAAGAGCCTGTGGTTTCAGTGTTACACCTTTGAACTAAATGAACAGCTTCTCCCCATCCCCTTTCTCTTTCTCTCCTGGTCTTGACCACATGTGCCTAGGGCTAACTCAGTGCTCTAACCAGCAGAAAATTAATCCTGACAAAAAAAGTAATGCCTTTTTTCCTGGGTATGCTGGATTAATTATCTTACTGTGTAATCAGATGAGAAACAGTGTAGGAGAACTGGAGAAAAAGAAGTGGAGACTTGGCTTTTTGATCGGGTTAATTTTCTGTCAACTTGGTATATAGGGTCAGCTCTGCAAAATGTTTGATAAGCAAGAGCAACAGGAACGTGTAGCTGGGAAGGGGACACTGAACTATGATGATTTAGGGTGCCAGGGAAATACAACCTTAGGAAGCAGTTTCATCTATACCTCACCTATTCAACTTCAGGCTGCTGCTGCTGCTGAAAGGAAAGATTGTTTTTTTTTTATCCCTCTTTTTCAGCTTTTTGCTCCCACTGTCTTCTTTGTATGACATGAGGCTATTGTGTGACACAGAATAACTTGGATTCTTTGGATCAGCCCATTGAATGGTCAGAATTGCTAACCCACCAAAATACCCCCCTTTTTTTTTTTTTTTTGTCAGATCAGGAAACTAATCTGATTCACTCTGCAGCTGCTCAATGCTAGAGCAAGGGGAGGGGGAAGGAGGAGGGAACAGGACCTCCTCTTTCAGCAGTAGCCTGCAATAAGATCAGATTAAGTGTGACATGAAACCACACCCTTAGAAAGGCTGATCAATTAAAAGTGTGAAGTCAGTGTGCATAAATTAGGGTGCATTAAACTCATTAAACTCATGCTCTGACTGGCATCTGTCAGTGAAAAGTTTGTTTCCTGTTTTATTTAAAATGTAGAATAATCGCCATTAAATTAAATACATCTGTGAGCACTCTGATTTCTTTGGTGCTACTAATGACAGTTCTTGAGAGTTAAGTTTTATATTCATTTTAAAATTAAAACTTGACTTCCATGGGGCTTATTTACTTCTGAGCAATGATAGAAAAATAATTGGCCTATTACTGAGGGTGTAAGCATATTGACAAATTCCAATATTGGGGTCAAGAAAGAACTTTAGTATTGATCAGTCTGTCTGTGACTTCAATCACAGTTATTGCATGTCCTTAGTAAGATTAGTGGTGATTATCTGTGATTATCTAAGGATGTTTTATGGTGTCTATCAAAGGCAGAAAGTGGGCCACCTGTACAATAAAAATGTTAATACATGAGTAACAGAAAATCACTATAGAGACACCATGAGCTGTCTTTTGTACACATTTGCCTTCATCTCCCAAAAAAGGTTCTGTAGTGGCTTGGGATGATGCACGTGAGAGGCGGGAGATCCTGCCCCAGCATCCTGGGCAGGGTCAGTCCCTCAGAAGGCTGACCAGGAGAGGAGTGAGCCTTCTCTCCCCCAGAACAGCGGTAGAGGGAGAACCTGCAATGGGAAGAACAAGGGCACGTTCCCAACCATGATGCACTTCAGGACTGTAGTTCCAGATGTTGTGTATTCTATGCCGCGTGCTGCTTACACATCAAAGGTGTGGTTGGACCTCTGGTGTCATCTTGGGCATCCTCTTAACTCAGTGCTGTCACTCTCAGCTGCTCCTAGAGGCTATTTGGAGCATTTTACCAAATGCGTATATTTTCAGTTACTGCATAATACAAAATAAAAGCAGGAAAGGAAGATTTGGGGGATTTTGGGAGCCTTTCCTGAGAAAGTTCAGATGAAAGGACATTATTTGGGTGACGTTTCCCTCATGGAGATCACTCAGGTTTGCCTCGAGCTGAGGAGTGAGTTTGTTCCAGGTTCTGTACAGACGCAGGCTGTTGAGCCCAAGCCCTTGAGGTCTTCCTGGCTTCCCCAGCACTTCTTGGTCGTGTAGCTTCCCTGGTGCCCTCCTGCCAAGGCTGCCCAGCAGGAACAGCCTTTAAAGGCATGGCACGGAGAGAACATAGGAAGGGCTAGCAGCCATAGCCAAGTACGTTAGTGTTGTTGACCTTCTTTTGAGGAGGTAGAAGGAAAGACAAACTATTCGTGTCGTTTTTTGGAGGTGTTGAGCATAGGATTCAGTTTAACAGGGGCTGACATAACTCAGTTTCAAAATCAGGATTTGTATTGTATCTGTCATTCCAACAGTATCATTAGAGGTCAGACTAAATGAAGCCCTTTCGGAATGATTGGTTATTTTACCCGAGCATCCACTGTCTGTAGGTATAAAGTCTGTCTTTAAAAAAATCCCATTAGTTGGGGTGGGAGAGGGAAACAAATTATAGTCTTGACTCCGCTGTATTTCAGGGCGTGTGGCTGAAAGGATTAACTATACTTCTCAGATGACTGCAGCTCGCACCCACGGCATTTCATCACTCTACCAACAACGCATGCTATTTATTGAATTGAATTATTGAATTATTAAACACATTTTATGATAATTCGTAGTGAACTAGTGTCAGAGTCATCTGAATCCTACCTAAACATTTTCTGTGAGGACTTTTTGAACATTTGGACAAGCACCAGTGACCATTTAGTGAAAGAAGTTCCTTTTCTATGTGTGACCATCTTTCTTTGAATTGAAATAAACGGTTTTCTCTGCTCCTCCATCAGTAAAAAAGAAAAACAAAAAACTTGTTTCACCCCTTTTTAAGGCAAAGTGCAATGTGCTACATGAGGGATTGTGGTCTTAACTTGTCTACTAGCATGCTTTTTCATTTATTAGCTACTCTGGACTAAATCCTGTTCATTCTCTTCCGTGATACTGATTTGACAGCTCGTGTAAGTATGTAAGCAGGTTCTTCATCTGTTCCTAGTTTTGTAAAAGTCTGGCTAGACTACAGTTAAATTCATGGGGTCATGTAGTTTGAAAAAGACTTGATGACTTTCTTTGAAATCTGTTACCCTGTACAACAAACGATATGTTTCACTGTGGCAGTTCAACAGAGTTTAGCAAATGCTATCAGAGTAGTGCTTCGTAATGTCCCCTTGTGAAAGCAGCAGTCTTCTGGGGGCTGATAGGTGCTTTTGACACGTTCGGCTGGTCTTTTTTGATAGCTCGTCAAGAAGAGAAGCATGGTGATTCTTCCTCGTTTTCGGATTACCGATTTAAATGTATCAACCATATGGATACTTTTGAATGATAACTACAATATCAGAAGTTCCTTGAACAGCAAGAAAAGGGAAATGAACTGCTTAGAAAGGTCCAAGAGGGATAGTATCATACCAAACAAAAAAGATCTGGATGGAGACTGTGAAGGAATATCAGTTGAAATACAACCCTGCATCTTAGTAGTGAGCTACTGTGGGGTTACACTGTTCTGCACAGGGATGTTTCATCAAAGCAGAACTTAAAGGAAAGTGAGAATTTGTGGGTTCTTTGTGTGTTGTTTTTTTTTTTCTTCTTTTAATCCAAGTCAGACTGAACTCCTGCAGGCACTCTTAATTCCCACAATGGAAATCCAATAAAGTGTATCAGCTTAAATATTTTGGGCAGACAGAGCAATAATATCCAGTTTTACGTTGTTCCAACAGCATACTTTGCATCAATGCTGAGCATTTAGTATTTCCAACATAGGATACTTAGTACGGCTGCAGATTTGGTAGAGATCTGGTCAGGATGGAACAGGCTGCAGTCCCCAGGGGAAGGTCTAGGATTGGTGAGAAAAGACTGCTCTTGCGGGCTATGGAATACACTCCTGCTTACTGCAGTTGGTGGCATTTTGAAGGCCAAGCAGTGGCAGTCAGGCTTTTTTGTTTGCTATTCTTAATGCTCCCGATTTACAGAAGGGCACTGTGAAGTCTGTGAAGAATACATTTCAACAAAAACGTATTACAAGTAGGCTTTGACTGATAGCAGATATCCCACTTTTGGTTGTTCAAGCATCCTTCTTGTCTTTTCCACCCTTCCTGTACCCAACACAGATTTGGAAAGCCTCACATACCGCAAAAAATTAGGTACACAAATAAATTCAAGAAATTCCCCCTTTTTTTCTTCTCTTTGTTGAAATGCGAGAGGCATAAGGAGGCATTTTTCTGCTTCTTTAGATGATGAAAATCTCTCTTGCCATAAAGAAAATAATTTGTTGCACCTCATTTTTCTTTCACAACTTTATCTGCTGTTCAGATAGAAACATGACAATTACATTCATGAAAGGAAGAAAAGTTTAGAAAAATGATCCAGCTTCCCCAAACTGCCATAAGTAGCTGATGCCATCTGTGCCAGATTAATGACAACAATGAAAACCTTTTATGAAAAATACTGCAAGGCATGAGAGGTAATACCAAGTCCCTAAAATAAAGTCACTTTTTAAAAATAAAATTATTTGCTCCCTAGTTTTTAGAAAGTATTTCTTGCTTGTGTAAATATATGTTACTTAACTTTTTCAGTTTACAAGTCTCAGTACAACATCTTAATAGTTCGGTAGTTTTTCAACACACACTGAGTGTTACTTGAAGAATTGGGTACAGCTTGGAGATGCTTCATTCTTTGACTCAATGACCAAAGCCATTCCCTAAGATTTAAAGGGCACGGTCTTTTTGCTTTGTGGTATTCTTGCAGTCTTCCTAAGCTGTAGGGTTCAGACGAGTGCACTTGTGCAAGATGCACAAGGCTCTGCTATGCGTGAATTCATGCGCGCTGTGGTACGCAGAGAACTGTACAGATCACAGGAGTTTGTTATTTTCATGTAACTGATAACTAAATATTAAACTCTATCAATATTCAGAGCCCTTCATCACTTGGAATTCAAATAAATTCATTATCAATTGGCTCAGCAATGGTGGCATACCCACAGAACTTGTTTTACCCCACAATGCATGCAATAATGGCATATTTATAGAATTGTGCGGAACCAGTTACCACAAAAGATGAACATTTTTATAAACTGAATTTTTAAGTCATAAAAAGATTAATTAAATAAAGTTTCAGAGTTTTTCAATGTGATACTTACTGTTTGAATATTAAACACAATTTTTATATGCTGCTTTATTTGAAAATAACATTAGTTAAGAGTATTTTATAGACTCAGATTTGTTGTTTCTCATCATGGTAGTATGAAGGCATCAGGAAAATACAATATTTTCTAAACTCACTGTTTCAAAAAAAATGAGGAAAATTATGTTTGTGTCATTTTGCAATAATACTTCTGGTTATCATCAACATTTACAGTCAAATGTCATTTACAGGGAAGACAAAGGTAAGAAACCAGGAAGACTCACTGCTAGAAGTTTTCCTCCAAGAAGAAACATTCTGAAATGTTACGGAAATGATTGTTAATACCTTATGGTTTACAAAAAATATTTTTACTGAAATGTGGACATCATCGCGTAGGTTAAGATTAACTTTGGGTTTTATGCGATCCTGTAATGAGAACTGCTATCTACCACTAACTGACAGGAATCTTCTTCCAACGCTCCAAATATTTATGCCTTGTACTAGTTTTCCAAAATCAGACTGGCTAGTTAGCTGCTTTTTTTTTTTTTTTTTTACCCTGAAGAAAAAAAGAAAACAGAGGTTTAGAATTTACCTGTTTCACTCTTGAGTTTATCACCCATAGGTTATATAGCTCAATTGTATATTTTTTTATCACTCACAGGCTGCAAATAGTTGATTCCTTGTTCTTGTGACAATTGTGAGGTATTGTTTTCCAGTTACTTAAGCAGTTGATTGGGATCCATCATATGACTTCGTGTTCCTCATTTTATACTTAAGTAGTGGGCATAGCACCATGTGTCTGCTGGGCCAGTTAAGTAATGTGCAACTTAGTATATGAAAAGCAGTTTTTGAGGGAGAAAAAACATTGAATGAGCTTTGAGGATTTATTTTTCACCATCTGTCTTGCATTGCTTCTGAAACAGTTAGTGAATCAGTACGTGAGTAACTTCCTCTGAGTGAAGTCTTAGGCTTTAATTCACTTTTGTTTAGAAAGTACATTAAAATGTTTTCTTGAATCTTTTTCATTTTGCCTCAGTTTTATTAGCTGTCATTCTTTTTCAGCTGTAGTTTTATGCACATCGATTCATGATTTGATCTTTATTTTTTCTGCTCTTTCTGACAGTCATACCCGTCCAATTACATGGACCAAATGAAGCCAAACAAGTACAGCGTCATTTATTCTACACCGAGCATGTTGCACAATAAATTCTACTCAAACGCTGACGGACTATCGAATGGAATCCAGATGGAGCCAGTAGACCTTACGGTGAACAAACGAAGCTCACCACCTTCCACTGGAAGTTCTCCTTCCCCCTTGAAATTTCAGACTGTGCACAGGAGAACTTCACCCGGATTGACTCTGTCCTCACCCAGCTCACCTATCAGTAAATTCACGCCATCACCCCCAGGAGTACAGCCTTTATCTATGCCCATAACAATCCCACCTGTAATGGCTGCTGCTCTTTCACGCCATGGACTGAGAAGCCCTGGAATACTCCCAGTTATCCAGCCTGTTGTGGTCCAGCCCGTTCCTTTTATGTATGCTCCCCATCTCCAGCAGCCCATCATGGTGTCCACAGTTCTTACAGATGAGATGGAAAGTCCAAGTAGCATGCAAGGTTTGTGTTGTCAGTTTCTTTTTTATATCCTCTCATCCTGGGAAAATATACCCAGGCACTTCTTCATGTGTTTTTCATGTTTGAGGAAATGGAGACATAATTTCTGTTCTTCTAAAATATGCAGGCAAAGAGTTTACTATGTAAATATTTTACCAAACTTACCATTCTGTTCTATTTTATACCTGCATAAAGCTGTTTATCTTAGTAGGCCTGTTGAGATTTGAATTGATGAAAATGTGAATTGAAATTTTTTGAATCATAGTTCATCATTAGATAGACTAAAACCAGAAGATTTTATATGTTTGTATAAATTGCTGCACTAAATATAAAGCTTGGGGAGGGGTTCTTTTGCTTTAACTGTAGATTTTTATGTATATCTGTTTATGTAGCTGCCTATATTTTTGATATGTTGCCTTCCTCCTCTGACCCTTCCCCATACAGTGCCTGTCATTGAGTCTTTCGAGAAGCCTACACTGAAGAAAACAATTAAAGTAGAACCAGGAAGCGAACCATCGAAGACTGACTTCTATCCTGAACGAATGTCACCTCCAATGACCTCGTTGTCTCCCCAGCAAGTGATGCTGCAAGAGTAAGTAGCTAACGGTAGTCCCAAGATCAGCAGGGTAACAAAATGCAGTTCATTGCAGTAGTTACTAATTTGGAGGAGTGAGGGAGAGTCGCTGTGTTTGACATGTGGTAAAATACAGAAAAACATCCTTCCCCGCAGCTGCCACAGTGAGATGTGATTGCAACTTTTTTCTTTTCCTCTTTGACAACATAGGAGTAGATAACATATTTCTACATAGCAACCATGTAGATCTGTCATATTTATATAACGCATTTCTGAAGTAATGCTGCTTCCAATCCTACAATTCGCTGACAGTAGGACTGCCAGTAAGTCAGTGATACATCTTTATGTAAAACCAGCATCAAGCTCGAAAAATACATTGAAGACATTCCATACTGATTTCTGTATTTATATGACCTAAAATACCTTTCCTTAAAAATACTCTTTCGACTTTCTTTTCTTGGAGTACCTCTTTGTCTTTTAAAAAAATTTGGCTACCCAGTGGAAAGAAACCCCTCAGGCCTACAAGTTCTTTGTATACCCAGTGAAGTTCCATGTTTACCTGAGGCCATTGTTCCACAAATGTTTTTTTTGGCAGCTTAAGTAATTCCGGAAGCTCTGTCTCCTCCCCTGCCACTTGTTTGCACCCAAGTACCAACTCATTTTGTGCTGTTACAGCTGTTACTGGGACCAGTCTGTGAACTGGATCACAGATCTGATCAGGTTTAAAGCAGTCCTATTTGCAGAAAGCAGAGCAAGGGCTAGAAAGAAGAAGCCGGTCTGGGGCAGAAATTTTTTGATTGGAAATGTTAAAAATTTCTCAGCAAGTACCTGAGCAACCATGGCCACACTTTCTTTTACAATTTCCCTACAAAAAAAAAAAAAACACTTCCAACTTAACAAACCCATGGAATTGTCCAGAATTCAGCTTCAGCAGGCACTGCTCTGGGTGGACACACAGGCTGGTGGTGTGGCTCTGGCAGGACGTGAAGTTGGGAACTGAGCTAGTTTCATGGTACATGACCTTGGAATCCATTTCTTCCCTTCCTTCCTCCTTGCCATCACCCTCTGAGCCATTGTACAAGGCCTCACCTCCTCGAGTGGGGAAGAAGGACTCCGAGCCAGACTCCCAAAAACAGTGTGTGAGTGCAGGAACACCGGGTGAATCAGAGAATGGTTTGGGTTGGAAGGGACCTTAAAGATCATATAATTCTAACCAGAGAAAGCATGGGACTGGCAGTCTTCTGCATGTCCTTCAGAGCAAAGGCGTGCTGTTGTTCCAGAGCTGGCTGCACCCTACACAAGCTTCTTCCAGGCACCCCTCCTCATTTTCAAGTCTCTCAGCACCTTAGGTGTGGGTTTCAGGCTGCAGGTTATTTGCAATTAACTCTGATTAGCATTTAATTTGGTACTTGCACCATTTCTGCCTTTTTGGGCGCAATGACAGTTAACTGGTTGCCAGCTAGCTTTCCTAAGCAGGATGCTGTTTATTTAAAAGTAAGCTTGTGTGTTCTGTTACAATGGAATAGAAAACTTCCGTGGTTACTAGGTGGTGACTTGTCTTCCGCAGTGGACCCAACACACGCGGTAGTCAGGTCTGTATGTACTTGGAACTAACTTCTGCGGGGTCAGGGGTATCAAACGCTGCACGTCTGTTCTGTGTTTGGTATCTTTAAGAGGAGCAGACCAGTAAGCGCTGTTCCTGGCTGATACCACACCCTTCCTCCAGGGCTGAGACTTCTGTAGGCTTGTCACCTGCATTAGTGATTTGCATTAACTATTTCCCAGTGAGTCCAGTTTCCACAGGAAACCCATCCGCCAAGCAAGGAACGTAAAATTTGCTGCAAGATACGAGCAGCATTGTTACATGGGAGTGGTCTGTTCCCAAAGCATCTCATCCATTTGTCCATGCAGAGGCATTGTGTTCGTGGAGACCCAGTACTCATATTCCTTCCTTAAATTGCTTCCTAGCTGACCTGTAGTGCTGTGGTTCATGCTCATTCCTAAAGCGAGCCCTTCCGAGTTCAAATTCTGCTGTATCTGCAGCAAGCAGTTTGTATATGGTAGTTTCTACCTTTCATCATTTTAAAAAATAGACAAATCACAGAAGTTACAAGATGAGAGAATTAAACCTTTACAGAATTCCCTGTTGTCTCACAGCTTCATCATCCCCTCTCTCAGCAATATGAGCTGTAGTTACACGTTAGGTTTTTTTTGTCATTTTTCATAGGTTCCAACTGCCCAAAGTTTTGACACACATTCAGACACATGGGGAAGTTACGTTACAGGGGTGTAGGCTCAGTCTCACTTTTAAGTGACTGATTTTGAATTAGCATTAGTTTTTGGCAGATGAATTATGTATATAATGTTGGTGGCATTTCTGTAGGGATTGTTGGACTTCCTAGACTGTCTGATAGTTGATGTAACTATGCAGTGATTTCTAAAATCAAACTTCAGGTAAAAATCTCTGACGAGTATAAGAAGCCTCGTTAATGTTATATTCTCTTGCGAGCATAAGTGTCCAAGTCTAACTCAAGCTAGCAATATAGTGTGGTCTGTTGGTAAAGAAGTAGAAAAAGATGCTGAAATTACAACATGCTTTTTGGAAGATACTCTTAACTATTACAGAACCATGCCTACATGGTTAGCCTTGCATGAATTTGTATCTTGTGTAAGAAGGGACGGAAGAAGGCTGTGCGTTTATTATTAACAATTAATTCTTACCTCTGATTTTTGACACCGTCTTAACCATTTTTTTTAGAACTGCCATCCCCTATCTGAATGTTAATAACATTCTGTAGTCTTAACCAGCCTGCTTTCCTCCAAATGGAAAATGAGACAAATATGCAGCATTTTATGTATGCACTCTTACACCATGAACAATCACAAATGGCATACAGTCAGTATCCTCTTTCTCGGTTTTTCCAGCTGTGACAGTATCCAAGAGTACCCTCCACACATAGATACTTAAACCAAGTTTGGTTGCTGGGCTAAGCCAGAGCTTCTCCAGAAAGAGTAGTATGCTACAGCAGTAAAACTGAACATTACTTTAAAGCATTTCTCCAGAAGCTAAAAGCCTGTCTCTTATTTAAGAGTATGTACATCTGTGTCTAAAATCATTGCCTTGGGTTTTCTGCCATTATGGTACTTTTAGCTGGATTTAATGTGTGCTTGAAGAGTGCATCACTCAACAGTCACAGAAACACCCAAGTCTCAAGCTGGTAACTCTGTAATAACAGAATGGTTACTAGAATGAAACTTTTCTCACTTCAGTAATTTCCATCCTGCTGCTGTGGAGACTAATAGAAACTATTTTTCTTGTTAAACCATGCGCAAACTTTTCTTTGCTGTGCCTGATGAGTGTTTTTTCTTCTTCCCTTTTTTTTTCACCAATGGACCTTTAGCACGTGTCCATGATTTTGCTGTGAGAAGTAGTCATTCAGCATTTCTGAATATTAGGCCCTAAAGGAACTTGGTTTAAGTAACTCTCCATATAAACCTAGTGATATTAAATGTAAATCAGCTTGTAAAGAAACAAGAAATACAGTCACTGAGAAAGGACTGGAGTTGTAGAAAGCTTATATCTATCAGATGCAGGGGCTGGTCTTAGAACAAGGAATACTAATATCTGCACATTATATACTAAGTTTCAGTTACAAGCTAAAAAATAAATAAAAAAGAACCAATACGGACCTGCTGATCAGCTGAAAAATACAGCTTTGTGAGGCTGCAAGGTTCATAATGCCACTTACATTTCTGACAAACATACTTCCTCTTTTAACACTGACATGGAAGAAAGAACCAAGGTTCTGCCCAATGGTGCAGTCAGGTTGTTGTTCAAACATAAATACCTGTAGTGAATGACACCTTTTGAGAACCTCGATGTATTTTCAGAGGTGCGAATGTTTATGTTTTTATTTGTTATGGAAGGGTGTATGCAGTTAGTACATGTCCTACCTGCACTGTACCTGTGGGCTTCAAAGCAAAAAAATGTTTATGAAGGTGGAGAGCCAGCTTTAGACATCCTGTGGGTGTGTTGCACAGGCTAAACTCTACTTTTAGGAATTGACGTCAGTGGTATAGGGAGGCCGCACCCGCCTGCCAGCACCAAACAGGAAATTCTTAATTACTCTCTAAAGGAGTGGCTGGAACAATAAAGATTGAGTTCTGCTTTGAAAGCCTAAAGATACAATTTCTTTAATAGTATGGAATAGCCATTTCTAATTACAAGCAAATTAGCAGCGTTTTAAGGCAGAAGAAAAGCTGCAAATAAATACAACAAAAGTTCACTACGAAGTCATAGTTTGAAAAATCTGAGTTTGACTGAAAAACGGGAATTTGAAGGGGTTCTTTTCTTTGTAAGTTTTAAAAAAGCTACTTAGTAGTAAAAATGGCTACATCATGCTGCAAAGTGAGTAAACATTCAAAAACATTACTGCTAGATTACATGAAATTTGCTAAACCCTCTTGAATTTTTCGACATGCATGTAATGTTGTTCTTTCTGCCAAGAGACAGCGTGGTAGTGAATAAAGGACTCTGTTATGAATCATATTAACTGACGTTTGCTGTGCTAAATGTTCTTCATTTTTAACATGGAACTTAACTTCACAGGAATCACCCTTCGGTTATAGTTCAGCCTGGAAAGAGACCTTTACCTGTGGAATCACCAGACACGCAAAGAAAACGCAGAATACATCGGTGTGATTATGAAGGCTGCAACAAGGTCTACACTAAAAGCTCCCACCTGAAAGCTCACAGAAGAACCCATACAGGTTTGAGCATTGCTATGCTTTTCTTTCATCAAGCCTCTGGTAAAACAGTAGATTAAGCTTTTAGTTTGTACTAATTGCCAGATTACCACAGGTGTAAACAACAAAATAACATAGATTAGATCTGGCAGTGTTCTGAATATAATTATGGGCTGAGCGAAAGAGAGGATGTAGCAGGAAAAACCCGCGAGACTGTAAGCCAGAGCAGGATCATGCTGTATGCTTTACATTCACTGGCTCTTTGCTCATTTTCTCTCCAGTTGCTTGCAGATTACTCACTCTGCACACCCTGTAAACACCAAATCAGTTCAAATTGCCCTACCATACCTCTTACATCACTGCTAAATTTGACTGAGACTTCCATGGGAGTAGCCGGTTTACAAAAGTCTGGACTGTGTGCCAAAGACAAACAGGTCTGGTTCATGGGGACATGCTAACCACTGGTCCAATAGTGCTCTTTTCTGAGCGTTCCAATATCCCCATCACTCTTCTCCACAGAAAGGTTCATCTTGACATGCTGAATGTACATCCAAGATCTTTGCAAACAAGACACTTTTAAGTGAAATGGAGCCCAGTTTATGTCTGTCTTACATCTCTACACAAGTCAGCCCTTCCTTCACCTGTTTGGCTGCACAGTGGTGTGAAAGAGAGTGAGGATCACGTATTAGAAATAGTTATTGAGAAAGATTTTAAGTTGAGCTGCTAGTGACAGAGGTGCCTGTCGTGCATACTATAGAAACTGTAAGAGGTCACAGCGAGATTTCTACCAGCTGTGTTGAAAGATAGCACCAATCCTTTCCCCAACTAATCTACCCCATGAGGTCCTGTTTTTGAAAATACTTGAACAAATGCTTAAACTTTCACACTTCTGGGCTTGATGAGACAAAACAAGTGCTGATATGGCAGAGGGAGGAACAGAGAGACAATAACAAAAATAAGTTGTGGCAGGAAACAATTTTTGATCTGTTAACTTTGCACGATTTCCAGTGCAGAATACTCTGCAGCCCAGTGCTGGTGGGAGGCTTTTTGAATAAGCTTGAAAGTTCTTGCTGAAATTTGACAAGGCCAGAGGGTAAGTCTGTCAAATAACTGATGTTTTTGTATCTTAAATCACCACTTCTGTGTTTCTTTTTCCAGGTGAAAAACCGTACAAATGCACTTGGGAGGGATGCACGTGGAAGTTTGCTCGTTCTGATGAACTAACGCGGCATTTCCGCAAGCATACAGGAATCAAACCCTTTCAGTGCCCAGACTGTGACCGTAGCTTTTCACGTTCGGACCATCTTGCTCTTCACAGAAAACGTCACATGCTAGTCTGAGTGTCTTCTGTCCCTGACTCCTGTCAACACTTTTTTTTTACACATGCATTTTAATTTGGGTTCAGCTGGTCTGAATCTCTGAGTTTATACCATTAAAGGCTTACATATGGTCAGTAATAGATGTTATCTAACCCTTCTATGTCCTTGCCACGGGTCAGACCTAAAGAATGTGAACACTTTTTTTTTTTCTTTCTCCTGGGGATGCTAAGCAAACCCTTTCTGCAGAGAGTATGTTTAATGTATTCCATTGTGAATAAGGGAATTTGTAAGCAAACGGCTTTTGTTGGTTTCTTCGTATAATCAACCCAGCATATACTGATAAAGTAGTAAATGTTACTGAATATGCAAAATGCTAGTCCTTGCCAGAGACTTTATTTATGTGCCCTCTAAGGGATACACTCTCATTTTATGCTCAACAATGCAATGAATGGATTTCCCAACCTTACTGATTTTTGCAATATGGTTAATACAGCAGTTTTAGAAAGACACCTGATTTAGAAATCCCCTCTGCCCAAACAGTGAATAACACCGTAGGAATAAATCTAAGCAATATACTTGACAGAAAGACTGAGTCATAGTACCACTCACCCGAGTTAAGAAGAAAAATTAGCAGGAATTGGGCTTCACATAATATTCTGTATCTAAACCAATGTCATCTGTCCTCTGTATTATAGTGTAGTATACAGTCCTGTTCTTACTGCATAAAGCCCTGGTGGATTTGTTAAATGAAGACCTTGCGTGACACTGTATGTCTGTTTTCTGTGCACCTGTATGGATGGAACACATACGGTACTCTCCTGTAACACGGCATTAAAAGATACTCATAGAAACCTACCACACCTCATTTCAGGGATGTAGACTATCCCTCTGTAATCACTCCCCTACATTTCCTTTACTTTAGATATTTTTTTCTTTCTGCTGTACCTCAGAAAATAGAAATTGTCATGTCAAAAATGCTCCAAACTGTATTGTTGTGAGTTCCACTTTAATACGCTACAGTATTTTAAGATATTAATTCACAATATTTTTATGACAAGATGGCATCAAATACGAAGCACTTCTGATGATAAATTGAGTCATGTATCTGTTTTGGATAAAAATGTATACCAAACCATCCACTTGACAATTCTGGTCTGTGACTCCAGTAGTCTCTCAATGCTAGGTAGACTAAGCTTTCCTGTGGATATGTCTATTGCATTAAAATGTCCTATCAGCAACTCCTCACTCCCAGGTCAGTTAGCAAACACACCTCCATAGTAGAATACAAAGAGAACAAGCTGAATTCAAACAACCTACAGCTGACCCTAGAAACATTCTGGTATGTGGAATGCCACTGAAAGGAAGGTTTACATCTTTATTAGCTGGCAGATTGTGGCACTACAAGGAAACAGGATGTATTTGTCTAGACTCTAGCACACCATGGAGTTTTTGTTCTTTCCCCTATGTAAGGTAAACACCATTCCCTGCAATGTAAACATGATGAAGTCAGATTTTCCTTTCTCTTGGAAAGACCCGGTGGGAAATGGAGGGTTGTGGGGAGGAGGAAGTTGATAAAATCCTCCAGAAGGAGGCAGGTGGAGTGCCCACCTGCACTGAAGGTGGGTACTTTAGGACCAATGGAGAGGAACGCTGTGCTTCTACATCCTGTGGAGTCCAACACCAGGCTGAAATACTGCAGACACGCGAGACTTGAGTGTGAGGAGCCGTCCCTTGCTGACAGGGTTTACCAGGAGTTCAGCTGACACATGCCCATTACAGTAGAGAAAAAGGGGAGAAACATGCTCATGGCGATTGCTTTAAAATGCAAAGTATTGTTCAAATTGTGTAACAAATCTTACATATGGGAATATGAAACCAGCAATTTTATTTAAGGAATAGAGCCCTTCATCTGTGCTCTGGAAAGGGCAGAATGGGAGTTTGCAGCGCTGGGCTGGGGCTGGTTTTGCACAGCTTTTATGAAGAAGATCCATACGCTCTGTTACCTCACCCCAAATCCTCAGGACTTCACTAGGACTCACCCTGATCGGTTTATCTCCAGAACTGAAAAACCTGGAAAATCAATTGGTCCCTGTTTGCTTGACTGGTTTGTTACTAACCCTGATAAGCTTGCTGCTGTTGAGCAGCTGTTTTAGAATGGTGGTTATCATTGGATTTTCATTTCTTATTTTCAGTGGTAGCAACATTGTGAGGAGTCAGAAATTGCCTCCTTCATTTGGCTCAAGATTTTGATGGTAATTGATAATTGTAGACCTGTTGCTGACTGAGGGGGCTGCCTGGAACTTCTGTAGCATCAAGCACAGGTCTACAGCCACTTGGTAGCTTTTATCCTGGGATAAAAACAATTCTCAATGATTTTAGGGGAAAAAAGTAGGTGGGATTCTATTAATCTGTAAGTGGGTTAATGGCAACTGATCCCATTTTTAGCTTAACAAATGCAAACGCCTAATATTTGGGATGCTTAAGCAACATTTCTTTCCAATGCTTGATTTCTCTTTTAAGGCTTTCACAAGATTTTTAAGGCTTTCACAAGATGTTTTCTTTAATGTGTTGTGGGTTTATTTTATTATTTTAAACTAGAAATATAAAATCAGATACCTTAAAGGCTGAACTTCTTTTTACCTGAGAGTCACTTTGCAGAACTTAATCTATTTTATTTACTATGTTCATTCATTAGCCTATGTACCTTTTTTTCCAGAAAATATTTATGATAATGGTGGGGACAAATACAGTGGAGATGCAATAGAACTTTTAAATGTCTTTAGCTATGTGCCATGTGATTTAGGACAACAAAAAATTAAATATTAAATAGAAATATTTGAGATTTTTTCATGTAAATGCATTGTTTGTATGATTTATCACTTGGGTCTGTGGTGTCTGTGGAAGGTCAAAAAAGTCACATGCAAATAGGATTTAATCTTTTTGCTGAAAAACATGCATTTACATCTTGAGTGGCTCGTTGACTCATTTTAGCAAATTTTGCTTTGAGGGGTACCATGAAATTTTTTAATATATACAACTAAATACTTTTTAACAGCCAGTCTTTCCATCTATGACTTAAAGAGAAGCCAGTTTAGATAAAAAGATTAAAAAAAAAAACAAAAAACTAATCCTGCAGACGGTGTATGTTTCAAAAAACATCTTTCACTAGCAGTGTTGCACTGTGCAGTAGGTAACAAATAATACTGTTCTACTAAAATGTTCCTGTTGAAACCATTTGATTATAATGGGTTACTAGTTTCTATGACAATCTTATAAAGCTAAGCAGGTGTTACAGTGTGGTTTTATTTAAATATACACTGCCGTGCTGCAGTGGTATTTCTAATGCCACATCTTGTCCAAATATGTTGTTGTCTCTGTCAAGGTTAGCAAAATATAGGTGAATACAAATCCATTTTACATATCTTCAGAGGGCTACACCAGTTTTCATTGTATTTTACAGATATTAGTACTTTTCTACTATTTATGTACTTTAAATGTTAGAGGGTCAAAATAATCTTTCCGCTTAGCATCTCTCACCTGCAAATATAGCAGGGGTGTTATATTTACTTTAATATGTGTATAAACTATGCAGATTTTTTTTAATAAAATGTAATATATTTTATAAGCTAATAAGACTGAATGGGTAATTAAAGGTTTCTAGTGTACATTACTATAACTTGCAAATATGGAGACATTTTGGTAATCTTTCTTACTAAAGATGTGAATGTTTAATGTACTTTCACTGTTTCTACTTTGGTAGTCCGATGGGAATTCAGTAATGACATTTTGTCATGTCAAACTGTGAACATAAATTTGTACTGTACAGTCCTCATACTATATTTAGTATAAAATACATATGTATTATACTTGTTAATAAAGCCATCAGAATATTATTTCTGGTCATGTCATCATCTACTATACAACAACAGATAGTTACACATGCCCGACGTTCATAAAAGTGTCTAAGGAAGTGTGTAAAATCAGTACTGAATAAAAATAACAAGAACCTACCCTTCCCCCCAAGAAAATCCCACCCTATGAGAGTCTGTAAAATATGTTTAAACACATTAATTTCTAATCCAAAGAGCCTGCCATCAAGATGTTGAGAGTTCAGGACGAGGCGATCTCTGCACTGAGGTGGGTTGGACCTGCTCGGTGTCGGTGCCTTGCAAGGGCCACCTGCAGCCCCTCTTCCCTGCAGACCCCTTTACGGGCCAAGGTGCTGGAGCTGGGCACACAGGAGATAGGTGTGTGCAAATCATGTGCAGACTGGACCAAAGCATGATGGTTTTCTTCTTCAGCACACATGAAAGGCCCCCACATTGTGAACCTAGGTATTAAATGTTAAAGCAGCCATTTGGAGGGAGAGGGAGAAATTTTGGAAACTCTAGATGCAGATTTTTTTTTTTTTTTTTTTTCTCCATGGGCAACACTGAGCAGTGCTCATTCCTTATACACTTGCCTTTAGGAAGAAGGACACAGCTCTTGCTGTAGCAGACTGTCATAGAGCATCTTCCCCAAGGGCCTCTCAGTGAGGTTATCTGCAGAGCGCGTTTGGTTTCAACACCACTGCCTACCTCGTGAGGTACATCCAGCATGACACCACGAGAAGCTGCAGGAACAGCTTCAGGACATGCCTGCTCGGCCCATGAATAGTAAGGTTTGTCATCAGCTGCTCTCTGTGGGGCTGCCCAGGCCCCCAGGGAACCCCCTGGCTCTCCGACATGTGTGGGGATCAGAGGGCAGCTGGGATCTGCAGCTCTGGACCAGCGCCCCGTCACGATCTCCAGCCTCAGGGGAGATTTAAGAATGCTTCTTAAGCTTGCTTTGAGGTTTACGCATCGCTGAAACAGTGCAAAGGTGACAGAGAAGAAGCCAGGAACTTGTCCAAGATATTAATGTGCGCCAAGCAGTCTAAAAGCAGAAACAGATGCTTTCTTGTTCTAGTCAGAACTAACACAGCAGCTAATGATTTTACCAAGCATGCAAGTTACTTTCTTGGTTAAAATCTTTCAGGAACTACTTCCAGCCATCAGGTAGTCTTGGAGGGGGTAGAAAGGGAAATCAAGGCACACATACCCCAAGTTGGAGCCCTGCACTGGAAAAGAGGCTTCTAAATAAATATGTAAAAGAAGTATGGGTTTTTGTCTGACAAATTTACGATGAGCAGAATTGAACTTTCAGCACTGTGAAAGAGCCTGGCTCTGGAAGGGCTTCTCAGGGCAGGAGGAGGGTGATGAGTACGTATGCCTGCTCCAGAAGAGCGGGCTCCTATTTTGTGTGAAGAGAACTGGCTTCCTCCCTCAGGGGTATGAGTGTATGATGGGCAACTGAGAAGTGGACCACTAAAACAGGGTTACAGGCCACCACAGCAGCTCCTAGATGAGAGTGGACAGCAAAGTTAGGTATGGCTTTTTGTTTGTTTGTTGGCATTGGTTTGGTTTGGTTTTCGTTGTGGTGTTTGTCTGTTTGTTTTTTCCCGGTTAGTTGGTGCACTCTATTTTCACATGACAAAAGTGAGTACTCAAAAAATGAAATAGTCTCAGTGTTTCCTCAAGTAATAAAAGGGACTGACATTTTTGGTTTGGTGACAAAATTAGAAAATCATAATATAATGCTAATCAGCTTGAAAAACCTTTTTTTTTCTCTTTAGAAAGAGTCAGTTTCTTCCCAACAATGCCTCAGATCTCTGATATTTTCCTTGCATCACGCATTTTGTTGGTGTTGCTAAAACAGGACAAAACCAGAGGGCAGTAGGGTATGTTATTTTATATGGAGACCATGTGTCATTTGTTTTACTGGCTGGAGATAAAGAGATTCTGTCATACTACTGGAGAGCCTTTGACCTACCAATGCAATGGAAGTATATACAGTGGTATAGACCAGAACAATGACTGTGACTCTCAAGCAAGCTAATCAAGCCTTTACTCTGCACAGATGTGACTTTGTCTGACAAGTTTCTGTTACTTCTGTGACAGACGTCTTTGGATTTTGTGCCATTTAGCTGACAGAATCACAAACACTAAATATAAAACATCCCAGAGTTTAAAGTCTCTGAAGATGTTCAAAAAGGAAAAACTGACTAAACTTAGGGGTTTCTGCTTCTGGTCCCATGTGTTTCACCTCAGCAATAGCAGAGCCAAGCGCAGGCCCGGCCTAGGCCACCAGGCTTTTGTTTCCCAGAGGGGTATGGGAGTACAGGCCGGAGGATGCCAGGAGTGGATTGTAACCTTCTTGTGAGCTGTGAGATCACTTCTGGCACAGAACTGAGGGCAGACCATGTCTTTTCAGAAACTCCGTTGGATGTCAAACACCAGCTAGAAGTTTTGACTCATCCTCATAAAGATTCGGTAGGCCTTGAGACGCCAAGCTCACACCTTCTGGTGTACTTGGCTGTAGGAGCCTATACCAGCTCCAGGTCTCTGGATGCTAAACAAATATATAGCTGAATCTGTCTCTGTAGGGATGTATTTTCCTAGCAACTAGAGATTTTTAAGATAACTGTTCCATTTTCTCTGAAGTTATTTAGGTTTCCATCAAAACAGGTATTTGTCCTTCTCTAACTGTCATTGTGTCCCTTAACTTTCTCACCTCTGTTCTTTCAATAATTTATATTTTTCCACCAGAAAAAGAAAAATTGAGACAACTAATGATGTTTGATTAGAGCAAATGGTTATCCAAAAGTACAGAAAGGATGGTATTTATTGCTCCCAAAAACTGCTTCAATTAGATAATGCAAAATAAGTCCTGGGTAAATAGGATCAGATATTCAAGGAGTGTGTTATCACAAAGTATGAGGTAATCATGATTTGGGAGCTTTGACACCTCACCTGCATTTTATCCAGAGGGCCGGGCAGAGTTTGTGATCTGCTCTGAATAAACTCCATGAATATATGCTCTCTACACCCTACTTAGTAGGAGCGAGCTATGGAGCAGGGGACTGAATCACCACCACTGACTCGGCAGGAGAGCTGCAACCAGGAAGGTCATCTCCTGACCTGGGGAAAATCCCTCTTGTCTAATGTATACCACACACACCTCAAGGGGCTCCTGACTTTGCTGAACCAATGTGATTATTTGTCTCAGTTTTGCTAGCGAAAAATGTTGTGTGTATCTTTAGCACGAAGTGGGAAAACGTGTTGTATGTATTCTAGTGTGAGCTTTCGTTTTCAGGAAATGGTGGGTGATAATTTAACTGGCCACTGGGTGTCGCCCATTATCTGAGAAAAATAGCAAAATTTAAGATGAAGAGGTTGTACTTTAAGAAAATATTTCTTCATGCACATTTAAGAAATGAAGCTGCTACATCTGTCTCACCTTCCGTCACAGAGTCTGATCCTATCACACACAGAAACCTACTCAAAGATTCAAGATTGATTTTGTGTCTTTACAGTGATTTTTAGCCACGAAAACACATTTAACGTATTCTCCACAGTTAAAATTCTGGTCTGGCAAAACATGAACAAAGTCAATACATGATGTTGCTTTCATGTATGCTTTCAGGCTTGTGATTGCAGTGAGAGCAGTTCTTGAATTCATTTTTATGAATACAGACATTAGCGTGACAATATTTCAAGGGTTTAACCAACTATTCATATCCTGTAAGTTTTAAAAACTCTCCAAGAAACAACTCTATGAATACGTCTTGCTTAATGAAACCTATGAAGGTTTATGTAGAACCTGATTTTCTACATTTGGTCAAAACAACAAAAAAAAAAACACTTTATGAATTCACTGAACAGAAACAAGAGCTTTAGGGAAGGGGAAAAAAGTTCCGACAGAGAAGTGATGAGAAACTCCATCAGATGCTAAATTAAAGAAGAAAGGAACCCCAAAGTGTATTTTAAGTGGATACAGGGTACGCTACAGTGTGCAAATAACTAAAACTCTTGGTAAGGGCGTGAAAGATCTCTGAGGTAGGAAGGACAGAGGATAAAGGGAACACACAGGGTTAATAACCTGAAACAATAAACTTAGCAAACCTGAGAAAAAATATTTCTTTCACGTCTACTTACAACTTCAGTTTCAGAACAGTCTTAAATATGAGGCAATCTTCAAAGGCCCAGAATACCACACACATTATTTAGCATGTTAAAAAACCCCAGCTTGCTGATTGCATTACATTTATGGAGACCGGAAAGTCTGATTTGAGAAATCTTACTTCCTCTTTTCTCATTGTGTGGACAGGGCAATGTGTGCTTGTTGCAAGATTTCCACTAAATATGAATGCTAATCATGTCCTTAGACTTTTGGTAGGGGGGAGCAAGAAGCCTGATATTAGGGAGGAGAAGAGGTTTTCTTGTAGCGTTCTTGGCTGCAAAGCTCAGAGGAGCCCTGGAGAGGTAGAGGCTACAAAGCCCCTAACCATCGTAATGCATCAGCCTTTATTCCTGAATGATTCCTAAAGTATCTGAGAGCTGTAGAGCATTTCAAACCTTAAATTATAGGCATACTCTGGCCATAGCTTTCATAAAGCAGACACTAAAGTTTAGCTAGGCAACTGCTTAATAGCAGACAGCAGTGTTATTGAGGAAGCGAATACTCTGCACCAAGAGTGATGTACAGTCGGGGGAAACTTGCTAAGAAGGAAATGGAGCAACTCCAGCTGTGCCTTCTGGCTGCAGCCCCACGTTGAACATCACGGCTTTTGTGGAAAACGCCCTGCAGCCTACTGTCGTAGGCTGACTGGCACATGAGCTCTGCCATCCATTTCCAGTGCCTGTTCCCCTGGCTGCTGAGTGAGGTTTCCATGAAGCACAAGTGACTCAGAGGGCAGGGCGCAGCCTTGCTGACATGACCTCCTGCAGAGCCCTAAGCTCCCATTTGAACATCTCCCCTGCTTGCAGATAACCTGCTTGTCAAGCACGCCGCATCCATGAGCTCCCACCAAAGTTCTGGGTGGTTAGCAGCCCGCGTTAGGGATCACATCCTCCTACTGACTTACTCACTTCACATGCCACTCACGGCTGCGGTCAGAAGGCTTCTCATTTCCATCAGGTAGTAAGTATAATTACACAGCTCCTCGCCACCAGTGACACGACACCAGGAAGTTTAATAATAGATTAAAAAAAAAAAAAAAGAGACATCTATTAGGTTATCAAATTAAATCCAAGTACAGCAAATAATTAGATGCCTCCTATCAACAAGTATCGTTAGTTTAATTAGATTGATTTTAGCGGAGAGGTTATTTCCCAGTGAAGCGCACGCTTTTTATCCTGCAAGGTGACTCTCAGTGCCTGGTGATGAAAGGGCGGGATCACAGAGTTCAGTGAAACTCTAGAGATAAAAGGGGATTTACCTCAAAACATCAGCCTCCTGAATTTAAATATTTAATAGATGACCTAATTCAGTGACTACTCTGCTAATGCAACGCTTTCACAATGGTTATGCAAGTTCTGCTTCCTATTTTCAGTAAGAGGGGCTTTCCTGCAATATTATCACGTGGCACACATTTTAAATACCTACAAAACTACACTGTGAAGTAGGTTGGTTACTAGCTGATCCAGAGAGACAGTAATAAAATAAATCTTATAATTTAACAGAAGAATTACAGTGGTGCAACTGAGAGATTTTTTTTTTAATGGAATTGTAGTAGATTGAGACATCTTTTTTTTTTAACCTTACAGTTGAAAGAGTTCCTAATAAAAGAATATATTACTGAATACTTATATATAACTGTACTTCTGAAAACAAGCGGCTCAATACTTGGTATAGGCACAGCAGAAACAGTAATAATATAATACAATAAAAATCATAAATTCAGATATTAGCTATTATTTTGAAGATAACCAATAGCAAATTCTATGAAACGATTGCTTGATGGGTAAATCTATGCAAGCGGCAATGTATGGTACAGCAAAGTAAGAATGATATTAAACACGGATAAATGGCTTCAACTTCCAGCTTTTACCCAGGACAGTCTCTGTCTGTGGTCAAGGGAAAGATTTCCCAGAAGTGAAAACAGGCTTGGAATAAGTTGCAGTGAGGTCTGAAGGTGTAGGGATACTGTACCCGCTGTTATACTAGTGTACAGAAGCTGATTTAAACAAGAGTTTTTTTCTTGTTTGTATTATTTAATTAAACCTTAGGAAGCAGACCTCTGCCATCTCAACTACAAAACATTCTTGTCAGAACAAAGATTAAGTACGTGACTTTACAATCCCAATGGTATTAAACTAATCACTACTTCGTTACTTTTAAATATATCTAGATTCAATGGGAAACATCCAAAAAAATGCAACACAAGCCTACAAAAAGTGTAATAACTAGGAAAATTCCTTTTTCATTCTCTAGTCAATGATGGGGAAATAACAGAAAATTTCTGACTACTTTCCCAACTAAAATAAGCAGTAGCAATTTCCATATGCTTCACAACTACATTTTGCTACAAACTCAATATATTTTTAAAAGATATTAAACACTCATTAATGCAACTTAATGCAGGACAATCAAGTCACTTAATCAGAGGCTGAGTTATACTACCAGTAGAAGTAACATCATTCTCCTCCTCATTTGCTTCAAATGACTTTGGTAGGTTAATGTTAATAGCTGCCCTCAGGTTAGCCCAGAAAAGGGCACGCTTGCTCCTCTCTTTCGGCCACTCCAGGTACGTTCTCTTTGCCATGAGAGCCTTCAGCTTGTGGTACCTCGCGGGGATAATATACTGAGGGATCGGCTCCAGCAAAATCAGGATTAAGCTGTTGCAGTTCTCACTAAACAGCTTGTGATGGGCAAAGTACAGCTCATAGTGACACCACTCGCTCTGCACAAAGTTGGGAGACAACACAAAGATTGACTTGTAGCTCTTGTCTATGCAGTTAATGATATTCTCCACAATGCTCTTGCCGGGAACAAAGTTTCTCTCGTGCTGGCACAGCTGCACGCTGCCCTCCCCCTTCTCCAGGTTCGGGATCAGCTCGTTCTTCACCCACACGGAATCGCGCTCGCTGTAGGAAATGAAGGCGTGGAACTGCAGGACGGTTTCCCGCTCCTCGGGGCACTCGTGCCAAGCTCTGCGCTTCGTCTGCGTCCACTGCCACAGCATGCGCACGTACCACGGCACGTCCAGGTAGATGCACAGAAAGGCCACCACCCCCACCAGCACCAGCGTCAGCAGCAGAGCTGTCACCAGCAACAGGGTCGTGTTGCAAGCGAGCTCAGTCAAGTGGAAGTCCTTCAGCTGCGTTCCCCTCAGGTCCTCTGGGTACTCGCACACGTACGCCTCCGGCCAGCCGGACAGCTTCCCCCCAGACTGCCTCTCAAGACGCATGAAGGCCTGCAGTTCACAGGAGCACTTGAACGGATTGTGCCCGGCTTCCAGCTCCCGCACCCGCTGGCAGCTCTCAAAGAAGTCGGCAGAAGGGGTGAGGATCGAGTTCATCTCCATATTCAGGAACTCCAGGGCCGAAAAGCCACCGCACCCCGGCAGGTCAGCCAGCCTGTTCGACGCCAGGTTCAGCTCTTTCAAGGACTTCAGCTCAGCAATCCCCTGGGGGACGCTGGCGATCTGGTTGTTTTGTAGGTCCAGTTTGTTGACATTGACCGGCAAGCACCCAAACACGGACTCTGTCAACTGATTTGAGGACAGGTCCAGCTCCATCAGAGACTCGGTCCATTGGCAGTGCTCCTCGGCTCCATCGTTACGCAGCAAGTTGCTGCTCATGTCCAGATACCTCAGTGATTTCATATGCCTTGTCATGGAGCTCACCTTGGAAAGGCTCTCAAATTTATTCCTCTTCAAAATAAGTAACTTCAAATCTGCCAGAGTACTACAATTCTGGAACAATTCATCTGTCAGGGCATTGCGAGAAAAATTTAAATATTGAAATGAGCTTGCTTTCTCTGGACAAAGCATGTGTGGCATGTATGCATCATATATTGTCAAATTGGCAATATTCATCTCTGAAAACTCTCTGTATAGAATCTCCTGGTTGAAATAATAAACCTTATTACGAACATGCTCCAAAGTTAGCACTTTCATGGACACATCCAGAGAGACTACTTGTTCCAGAGAGCTTAAGAAGGGTACAAATTTGTATGCAGTCAACACTCCCATTGGTCCCCGAAAAGTCAAATTTCTCACAGTCAGATTCTCCACGGGTGAATACCAAATAAGCAGGAAAATTTGCAAAATGATTGGCCATTCTAAGTCCACAGTGTCAAGCATCAGAGTTGTTGTCTTGATTTTCTTCAGAAGCTTTAAAGAAGGAGAGGGGAAATCTTTGTAGCTCAAGGTATATCTTATGTTAACAATTTTTAGGTTTTCTGAAGTGCTCATCCCATCATACAAGAGGGAAAAATTGAAGTTTTGGTTTGCCGAAAAAACAATGTGAAGGCTCTTTGTATTTAAGGCTGTCAGACTCTGAGGCTCATACAGAGAAAACTTTTCTAAGGTAAGGAAGAGAGTGTTCAGCTGTAAATGTGTGATGTGTCTGAAGTCTGACCTTCGTATCATCATGGCACTTAATCCTAGGTATTCCAAATGAAACATGGTCCCAAATTCCTGACAGATGGGCAAGACAGTAAAATTATTGAAAGAAAGATCTAAATGTCTAAGACATGAAAGCGTTTGACAATCAACTTTCCAAATGTTATTATGAGATAAATCTAAGTATTCTAAATCTTGATTAAAAATGAAGACATTAAAGTCAAGCTCTGTAATTAGATTATGAGAAAGATTTAATACTTGAAGGTCAGAAAGAGAAATAAATGCAGAGATACTAAGTTCAGAGATCCTATTATGTGATAAATCTAATACATGAGTATGGAGTGGAATGTTTTTTGGAACATCAGTTAGCAAAAGGCTTGAATAGTTTGCAATGAATTCATTTTCCACAGTTGAATGGATATTATTCCAAAGCGTGAGTGTAAAGACACAAGCAAAGACATAGATACTTGTAAGGGATCCCATTATGCCTTCTAGAATTATCTTGGTTCTTTAGAGAAACACAGAAGCACATCTCTGTTTTCTGTTCAATATGTCTCAGTGAGAAGTCCAACCCTGTGAAAAGAAAACACATGGAATTTTCTGAATGTGATGAATAGGTTCTTCAGCATAACTGAAGAACCTATATGAAGTAGCAGTACCCAAATCTGAAAGAAAACACTTAACACTTTAAAAGACTCCAAGATATTCTAGGTGTCATAAGAAATTTCCTACATTTTTCAAATTATCCCGTAGTTGCCAACTTGACAAAGAACCTCCCTAGAAATGGTGAGGGATGATGAATCTGGTTCCAGAGATCAAAAAGCAGAACGACTAAATGGTTGAGCCTATTGACAGCCTACATAGACTCAGAACGGCACCGGCTCTACCATGAAAATGCATGCTCTGGGCAGTACTATTGCGTTATCAAGACAAGACAACATAGACACAACAGACTGGCAACCAGATGTATGAATGACTCACCAATTCTTTTAGAAAACAGAGCCCCATTTTTTTTTTCTCTGCTGATTGTGGGGGTGGGGGAATTGGGCGGTGGGGGATATTCCTCTGTGTAATCTTTTGTTAATAAAAAATAAAAGCCTATTTTTTTGTCAGTTCTGAGTGATAACACGTGTTAGTCCCTAGTAATTTGATTGCCTGATATCAAAACTCTTTCCTTTGCCTTCTAAATCTTCTACCAAGCTTAATCAAGTTTTCTTCCAAATAAGTAAAGCAAAAATATGTGTAATTAACATCACTAAGAGCAATAAAGGAATGAACCATTAAAGTATAAACCTACTTCTGGAGAATCAAACTGAGAAGTCAAATTCTGTCTTTCAGAAAGTTGTACTAGGCAATCTGAGCACAAAACAGATCCTAAATGAAGCTGAGATGGTTGGTCAAAGTACAGTATCACTCGCAAGAAGAACCAAGATTACTTTAAAGAGTAGCTGACCCTGTTCTTCAGAGCCCAGGCTGACAAAAAAAATCTTGAATCAAATAAACTCTGGGGAGATGGGAAGTCAGGAACAAAGCAAGACTTTTTTTCCTGAAGGGAAAAAAAAAAAAAAAAAAAAAAAACGAAGACACTCTCTGGTCCATGCTCTATTGCCAGATGAATTGTAGTTTACTATACACACTATACTGTACAGTGCAAGGGACAATCCACCCTGTAGAGCACTGAAGTGTGCCAAACTCAAAGAATAGAGCAGATCTGTATAGCGAAGCAATATTAAGGATCAGCAGTAACCCATCCAACACCATTGTACGACAGTATTAAATTCGAGTTGGTTGAGAATGAAAATTGCCATTTTTTTTCCTTTCTTCTGTGTTGAAACTCAACATAAAAATGAGCATTTCCACTAAAATTTCAAAATGCCAGAATATCTTCCCCTGGTGAAGAAAGACAACACCTGAGATCTGATGGATCCCAAACCGCCCATAACAAAAATTCTCAAATGTAAATAAAGTAGCAAATATTACCCACCTTTTGTGCATTGAATTCATCTCCAAGTGAAGGACCAGTATAAGACTTCTGCATACTCCGTTAACAACCTCAAGATGGATTTTCAAGCACATGTAATCTTCAAGCTGGAGAATCTCATACAAGATGTTAATTCCTTAACTACTGTGTCAGGAAGTAGGAAGAACAGTTTTTTACCTGTAGACTACAGAATTCTAATAAAGAATTAAATTTCCCTGCAATGCAGATATTAACAACACAATGAAAGGAAATTTTTAACAGTCCAAACTCAAAGTACATTTACTTCTGCAATATTTACCTAACTGTATGGTTTAGGAAGAAATAAACCTATCTGCAGTACAAAATGTTCCCCAAAAGCAAGAACATTTAAATAATTCTGCATTTCTAATTTCACGTCTGTTTCTGATGGTTACACAGATGTTCTGGAAGTTCATCAACTGCATCTCCTTTTTTGCACGCACAGAAAACAGGAAGCAGAACTTTCACAGCCTACTTCTCTTCGTATCAAAATCTCTTGCAGAGATCTACCCTCCTGAGTTAGTTTCCCCAACAAGCAGATTAATTAATGTAGCACATTAACAGACTCCAAATCTAGTAGTGGGGCAAACTGATGCAATTCAAAACATTTACAGGTCGGTCATCTTTACACTAGATATGGCTTGGATGGTTAAATCACGGAAATCCCACATTGTAATTTAATTAAAAAAAAAATTGGAAAAAAAATAAATCTAGAGATAGTATTTTCTATGATATGAAAGCTGCAGAGCAGCCATGAAGAATAAAGCCATAGAGGGCAATCTGGGAATGAAGGCATCCAATAAAGCAGTCATTCAATTAAAGTTTTGAACAGGAGCATGAGCCTAGTGAACAAATCAACAGAGCAGAGAGTCAGTGCACTGCAGAGGCAGATGTAAATAACCAAAACCAACATCTCACTCCCATGAGCCTCCAAACTAACACAACATGCTTCAGTAAGATTGACATCAGGAGGGGGTTCTTCACAGAGAGGGTGGTTGCACACTGGAACAGGCTCCCCAGGGAAGTGGTCACTGCACCGAACCTGTCTGAATTTAAGAAGAGATTGGACTGTGCACTTAGTCACATGGTCTGAACTTTTGGGTAGACCTGTGCGGTGTCAAGAGTTGGACTTGATGATCCTTAAGGGTCCCTTCCAACTCAGGATATTCTATGATTCTATGATTCTATGAAGATTAATCAGCAAGGAAGAAAGAAGCCAAGATAAATAAGTGAACAAAGGTTCATTCTATCCTAATGAATTTTAAGATTAAATTCATGATATATATAATGAATCCTTCACGTATAAGCAGACTGGGGCATCTTGGATGACTGGACTCCATTTAAAGCTTACTCCCCACAGTGAAACAGCACCTTGGAGGAGACTTGAAGGCAAGAATGTATTCAGCTACAAAAAGCTGAGAAGTATGGCAATTTATTCTAACTAGTTGTGCCAGATACATTTGAAGCTTGCATTAGCTTCTTTTAAATCTTTTCCTTTGCCTTTCCAATTTTGCAAAGAATGTAAACTTTTTGCTTTGCTGGAAGAAAATTTCGGGGTTTCAATGTGAGACTGATGAGTGAGATAGTGTTGCTGAAACCTGACAGCAAACCATTCTGCTTTCCTCAATGCAGTGGATCTGAGTAACTCATTACAGGTTGAGACACCTGTGACCCTAGACAAGTCTGGGGATCACGAATGCTTCTGTCTGATTGTCAGCTGATACTGTTTTCTCTTCATGTTAAAGGAGAAGTTCCCATTGGGGAGCATTAATCCATGAAAATGAATAGACTAAGGCACTTGTTGACAGAACAATGGCAGTTTTCCTTCCACTATAACTACTGAAAAATCTTTGCTGTCTTGACAAAATCAAATATACCATCAGCTTTCTTCAGAACTGACTCCAGTGCACACAGGGTTGTCAAAATGAAAAGTACCCACACCTTTATTTATAATATGTTTAATTTCCCTACCACCCTTCTTTAGGAGACATTAAAGTACATTCAGAATACAGTTTTGTACTGCATAAAATACAGTTTTGTACAGTTGTACCATAAAGAAAATTTGGAACTAGTGAAAATGAAACTGACACTCCTAAATACCTCTGTTAATTCATTAGGGACATTGCACAATGTTATTTTTACTAACCCATTCAGCAAAGGTTTGTTTGAGGGTGGTTTCGGTTTACTGATTAAGCCATTTTGCATGATAGCAAAAACTAAAAAGCAGTGTGTACCTGTTCAAGCATCCTGAATGTAGTAGGTAAATACCACCCCTTCTGTCCTGAACATAGCTGTACTCATGCAGATACCTTGTTCCATTTTTTAAGCTTATACTGCTGTATTTTGGGGGGGTTCATTTTTGGTTTTGGTTTTGGTTAAGTGCTTTTTCTTTTTTTTGGTTGTTTTTTGTAGCTTATTCTACCAATGAGCACTTACTTTCACAAACAGCCCTTCCTGCACGTATATCTCACACGTCTGCCTATATATTGTGTTTACTTACCTAGGGAGGAACTGCAGCTACACTCAGCTGAGTATCAGAAGTTATTTAGGACCAGCGCTGTCCTGAAGGATCGAAGGATGTCCCCAATAGGAACTGCTAAAGGGAACTTACATGTGCAAAACATTGAGTTAAAACAGCCAGAGCAGTTAGACTCATCCAAGCACTTACAAGAAGTTAACAGTTATCGGAAGTTGCAAGTGGCTAGGTCAGTGTTTGGTCATATAGAGGACCTTAACTTCAATGGCAGCTCTTTCGTTGTCACAGCTTACTCCCGTGGGTCAAGCAGGCAAAATGAATGCTAAATGCCACCACAAGTTAAACTGAGCAGAGATTTACCACATTTAATGCCTAAACCTATTTTGCTTGGGCAAAGACAGACACCAGGATCAAAGCATGGAAATCAAACTGTGTTCCCCGTGACACAGAGCCACCTTGCAGAGCACACAACTTTCTCAGTTACTGGCTTATCAATACCTCTTGACTGAGCAGTGAGTGCAAATGAGTGTTATAGTGTTATATAAACGAGCTTCAATGATGATGCTTTGTAGCATTTCTAAAGCTAAAAAAGAGCTGAGCTCTCAGCAAGGCAACCCCTCTGTGTGTTGTGACTTCCATTCTGTCATAGTTTGGTTTCCTTTATGCTACACACTACATAAATATATATGTGTGTGTGTGCTTTCACTTCATTCTGCACATTTTCTAGGTTTTGGAGGGTGGTTAACTCCCACATTATCAGTTTTGTATGTTGATATTGTTCTGCATGTGAAATAGCATTCCTGCTAGTCACTGAGATGACTAGTCAAATGCCAGGAATATGCTGATATGGTATCCGACATCAGAATATATTTACATACACCCTTTTTTGACGCTTGGGAGCTACCTTCCAGAATGTGCCGATACAAGTGCCAGAAAAGAGGCTGACACAGGATGTGAGGCTAACACATGGCCCCACGTCTGGGAAAAAATCCTTCTTGGACTGAAACTGGTTTTATATAGTGTTCAGAGTATGGCAGAGGCTAAAATAATTGTTTGGAATATCCTGATATATCTCTTGAGAAATCTCTGCTGGGGAATCTGAGAAACTGGATGCAGTAATTCACAGCATGTGTAGCTGATTTGTCAATTATCTGGCACATAACGTAAATGTAGCTTGTCCTTCTGACTTCGTGAATAGAGGTCTTACCAGTTGTCCCAAGACCTGGCAAATCTTTTCAGCCTCTGACTGGTTATTGCCTTTCTGATCAGAAACTCATAGCTGTGCTGCAAAAGATACTATTTCAGCTGAAATCGACAGCTGCTTAGAATCATGAAATCGTAGAATCATCTAGGTTGGAAAAGACCTTCAAGATCACCAAGTCCAACCATCAGCCTTACCACGGGGTCCCATCACTAAACTATGTCCCTAAACGCCATGTCGCCTAAACACCTCTTAAGTATCTCTGGGGATGGGGACTCAAGCAACTCCATGTCCTTCTTGTACTGAGGGGCCCAAAACCAAACACCCTGCTTGAGATGCAGTCTCCCCGGTGCTGCATACAAGAGGACAATCCTTTCCGCAGTCATGCAACTGGACGTGGCCCATGGGCCCAGCCCGTCCAGATCCCTTGTAGAACCTCCTGCCCTCAGGCAGATCGATGCTGCCGCCCAGCTTGGTGTTGTCTGGGAGCTCAGTGTGGGTGCACTCGATCCATTCATCCAGAGCAGTGCCAAGCTACAGACACCAAAAGGCAAAGTACCTCATCCTTTTTTCTCTTTAAGAATAAAATCCCCCTTCCTTCCCCACTCAGTCTGGTTCTGTCACAGCCATGCCTGTTCCCTTGCACAGGATATTCACAGAGCTCTGTATCTGGGTCCCGTGCTTTATGTTCTTCAATCTGAAACTTAACCCAGTAATACTCTCAAATTCTGGACTTCTAGACATCTCAGGATACATAATTTTCTTTCTTGCAACCTAATTTTAACAGAGGTCCTATGACCAAGATGTAATGTAGATCTCTGAAGGCACCAGCAATTCAGTCCCTCTTCCACAGGACCATACCAAGTGCTCCAGATTTTATTTCACAGAGAAATATTTACTACAATATTTCAAGCACAGTTGAAAAAAAGTAAATATTCAAGTTATATCTTTGTGTCAATCTCAAGTGATTTCCAGTAAACTAGGCTAATTTTTTCCTCTAGTAAGGCAGCATAGACAATTCTGTAGAAATAGTGTTCTATAACAAAAAGTGAAATATATTGACAACAAATAGAAATCATAAAGTATTTATTGGTTCATCAAAAAAAAAAAAAAGAAAAAAGAAAAGAAAAGAAACTGCATTAGAAAGGTTCTTAATCTCTTTCTCCACACCTCTGCCCCTCAGCCACTGGCAGGTTAATCTTAATAGCTGCCCTCAGGTTAGCCCAGAAAAGGGCACGCTTGCTCCTCTCTTTCGGCCACTCCAGGTACGTTCTCTTTGCCATGAGAGCCTTCAGCTTGTGGTACCTCGCGGGGATAATATATGGAGGAATTGGCTCCAGCAAAATCAGGATTAAGCTGTTGCAGTTCTCACTAAACAGCTTGTGATGGGCAAAGTACAGCTCATAGTGACACCACTCGCTCTGCACAAAGTTGGGAGACAACACAAAGATTGACTTGTAGCTCTTGTCTATGCAGTTAATGATATTCTCCACAATGCTCTTGCCGGGAACAAAGTTTCTCTCGTGCTGGCACAGCTGCACGCTGCCCTCCCCCTTCTCCAGGTTCGGGATCAGCTCGTTCTTCACCCACACGGAATCGCGCTCGCTGTAGGAAATGAAGGCGTGGAACTGCAGGACGGTTTCCCGCTCCTCGGGGCACTCGTGCCAAGCTCTGCGCTTCGTCTGCGTCCACTGCCACAGCATGCGCACGTACCACGGCACGTCCAGGTAGATGCACAGAAAGGCCACCACCCCCACCAGCACCAGCGTCAGCAGCAGAGCTGTCACCAGCAACAGGGTCGTGTTGCAAGCGAGCTCAGTCAAGTGGAAGTCCTTCAGCTGCGTTCCCCTCAGGTCCTCTGGGTACTCGCACACGTACGCCTCCGGCCAGCCGGACAGCTTCCCCCCAGACTGCCTCTCAAGACGCATGAAGGCCTGCAGCTCACAGGAGCACTTGAACGGATTGTGCCCGGCTTCCAGCTCCCGCACCCGCTGGCAGCTCTCAAAGAAGTCGGCAGAAGGGGTGAGGATCGAGTTCATCTCCATATTCAGGAACTCCAGGGCCGAAAAGCCACCGCACCCCGGCAGGTCAGCCAGCCTGTTCGACGCCAGGTTCAGCTCTTTCAAGGACTTCAGCTCAGCAATCCCCTGGGGGACGCTGGCGATCTGGTTGTTTTGTAGGTCCAGTTTGTTGACATTGACCGGCAAGCACCCAAACACGGACTCTGTCAACTGATTTGAGGACAGGTCCAGCTCCATCAGAGACTCGGTCCATTGGCAGTGCTCCTCGGCTCCATCGTTACGCAGCAAGTTGCTGCTCATGTCCAGATACCTCAGTGATTTCATATGCCTTGTCATGGAGCTCACCTTGGAAAGGCTCTCAAATTTATTCTTCTGCAAGATAAATGTCTCCAGTTGAATTAATTTATCACAGTTTTGAAAAAGCAGATCTGTTAAATCATTGTTTCTAAAATTTATGTATCTAAAGGGACTGTCAAGCGAAGGACATAGCATATGTATCATCTCTGATTCTGCTACTGTCAAGGCTTCAATGTTCATGTTTGCAAATATCTGGTACAGGTCATCCTGTGAAAAGTATAGATCTGTGACTAGAATGTTCTTCAATGCCAGTGCTTTCATGGAAGTACCCGAATACCTGAAGTTATAAGATTCAACGTCCGACAATTGCGTAAAGTTGTTGATATTGAAATATTCAATGGATGAGTGCCATACAGTCTGAAGAAGTTCAAGAAAAATATTCCAGTCCACTGACATATTTGTCAGTGTCAGATTTTGTAGCCTGGAGCCTTTTCTGAAATCAGACAATAAAGTTATTAATTTTTTTACATTGCCATTTGTGATTTGTGACAATGACAGGCTTTCTGTAGTATTTTCTACTACAACCCAATTGTATTCAACTTTGGACTGCTGACGATTTTTATACAACAGTGGAAGGCTCATGATGCTTTTGTCAGAACCACCTTCTGGAAAATTATTAGAAACAGATGTAAAGAGTTCATTTTCCACAGACAGGCTGATATTGTTCCAAAAAGTTAATACAAACAGACACTCATACACAAAAAGGTTTCCGAGATATCTCATATTCTTTGTCATACTGGTTTATGGCTCCTTGCAGATGTTCAATATTTATACATCCATCTTTATTCTGATCCTGTAACAACAACAAAAACAGATCATATCATTAAGTGTATATCCAACAGCCATCATAGACCAACTTTTTTAAGGTTCAAATTTTCTGCCTCTCCCTTTGACTCAGAAAGCAATTATTATAAACCTATTACCATTCACGAGAGGCGTTCCTGAATTATTTATTTAATTTCATTATTTAAGTAAGTGTATTTAATTTTATTAAATAATTTTATTATTTAATTAAGACATTCCTTCATTATTTAATTATTATTTGATGGTGCATTTTCATGCTTTATGATAGGATAAGCAGGGGGAAAAAAAACAGGAACCATATCTCTCTCCTGTTCCACAGCAGTGTTTTGATTGGGTTAAATAGTGGACATGATGAAAACACTGGGTAAGGTGTTTTTTATTTTTATTTTATTTTTGAATTAAAACAGAGCAGCACCTTCAGTATTGAATGCCAAACACTTGGGTTATTATCCTGGCAAAGACATAAACCAGTCTCTCTTTATTTCTGTACAACGCTGGTCAGAAATTCCATCTTAGCTGAGGTCTAAATATGGAACTAACTCCAATGGAACTAATCTATCTTTCTGGTTTAGCATACTATCATGTATTAACACTTCAGTGATTCAGGAATCAGAGGAAATAATCTTAAAAATTACTTTTTCACTTTAAAGCTTATTCTATACATCATACTTCATTTCTCAGCCCCATATGAAAACAAATTATCCAAAAAAGAAAGGGAAAGATAGGAGAGACAGCACAAAACAGAACATGGGCAATTCATATTCTCTGCTGTCATGCTGATAAGCCTTATGGTGGTGCTCTATGATTCTTTGTTTCTGTCACTATAGACAAGAGAATTCACATCTAGTTTGCAAGTGACACTTTGTACCATTGTTGCATACAAGCCATACTATTGTCTGTTCCTGACTGAAGAGGTAAAATCTTAAAGTAAGCCCTTGCTTCTATCAAATGTTCACTCTTGTTTTAGATTATAGCAGTTTAACCACACGAATATAACACAGGCGTAACTCTACTGAATACAGAGTCAGATGCACATTTAATTAACGTGTAAAAACTGCCATAAATTAGAGCCTGTTATTGGTATCTCTTTAATTAAATGACAGTACACTGGCCACTGGCATAGTCTGAGTTCTCCTGTTCTGCCTACATACTATAAAGATTAGGCATATATTAAAAAGCAAAAGAAGCATTTTACCATAAATTGCATGCCATTAGTCCTCACTTACCACTCTAGTGCAATCACTTACTTGAAGATGAATATATTCCCCAAATGTCTTGACAAAAGTAGCCAAATTAAGTCATATAATGAAGTTGTTTCCTTCCTTTTTTTTTTTTTTTAATATATTTATCTATTTACTAAAAGGCAATCATTATTTTTTTCTGAAACCTGTCAAGAACCCTTTAGGAAGATGATGGCACTCAACTTACAGTGATAATAGACTTCAATGAAATCCAAGGTGAGTAGAAGTGTTCATTTATTGCTCATCTTCTGTACTAATTTTTCTGTTCCAAAACCATTTGTAACATTTCTGCAGTGAGAAAATACAAGTGAAATTAATTACTGAAAAGTGAAAGAGAAAGAAAACTAGTAAATACAAGTGCTAAATTCAGTGAAGCCGTTTAGGAACTCAGGAAACTCATACAACCTCCTATCTCACAGACAGACATACACACACATTTACAATGTTCTTTCATCTTTGAGTAGCAACTTCCTATTACAATACTGATTAATTACTGTAAGATCTATTTTATAGTCAAAATTACCAGTCACGACAAGGAAAAATGAACCCCCAACTATTGAGCTCCATCTATTATGATTCATACAAAGACAATGCCTTTACTCTTCCACAAGCTCCATTAAAAAGAACAGGTGAATCCTTAGGACTTCTTGAGAGTTCTCAATAAATACATCTACACATTAATAAATTAACCTAAAAGACACCAGAACTACAAGCATGCCCTGATACTTAAATACTCATTGAAACACCTAAAAATAAGATTATTTAGCAATACAAACATTTGTTCTGCTATCACCTACCTTAATGGGAAACTTCAGAGCATTTCGCTCAATAAGTGCTAAGTCACGTAGCTTTATCCTCGTTTGTGAGGCACGCTTCTGAGAACTGAGGTTTTACTTCATGACCTCCTATAAGCAGGCTCTCCTCAGTGATTCGTAAGTTTTGTTACGCTTCCCGTGCCAACAGCAAATTTTTTTCTTCAGCAAAGGAAGTCTGGTGACAGAAATGATGCTGCAACAAATCCTGGAACTGCAAAAGGGTATGCTTTGCCTGAAAACGAAGCAGCAAAAAGAGGAAACGGCGTGAGGGATCCGACTGTGACCAGAACCGCAAGCTGTTTGCCAAGAACCCACGGCTCCTCACAGGGCTGCGGGCAGCACTGCGGGCACTTACTGGAAGTTTGCGTACGCACCTCCCAGTTACTTTCGGCTGCACTTCCTGGAAATGCAGCCAAGGTGCGGGGTGTCACCTGAAAGGCTAACTCCCTGCTGTGTAATCCTACAGCCGCATATTTCAGCCCCTTTCCGCCTCCTGAGGAGAGCGGGGCCGTGAGGGGCAGTAACGGCAGTCAGGGCGACTCTCCCCGCGGCGGGGCAGTGCTGCCGGCGCCGCCGGTTGCCCGCAGCCCCGGGCGCAACAGGCGGCTGCCTCGGAAGGACATGAGGGAGAAGGACCGAGAGAAGAGCCCTCCCTCCTCCCAGCGGCCCGGCCCGGCACAGCACGGCCGGCCCGCGGCCGCCCGGCCATCGCTTCCTCCTCCCCCCGCTGCTGCCGACGTGGCGGGGCGGGGAAGGAGCAGGGGGCGCGCCGGCAAGGGGACTGCTGAGCGGTAAGGAGCACGGCGATTTCTTGGTTTGTTTTGTTTTTCCCTGACACTTTCCTGCGGGCCCCTCACTAACAACTCAAGCCCGGAGGGGATTAAACCAGGAGAAGAAAAAAAAAAAAAAAGAGGAAGAAGAAAGGGGAAGCAGCGGCTTTGAGGGAGCGGCTGCTCCCGCCTCGCCCTGCCCGCGGGGGCAGGTGGCAGCTGGGAGAAAAGCGACCCCGGGAGGGAGCGCAGTGTCGCCGGGGATTTTCCCCGGGGGACAAAAACGAACAAAAAAAAGTTATCAAGTTATCCCTGAGCGAGGCGGCGCCAGGCGCTTTCGGGGCGGGATGAAACTCCGCGGGCGGCCACCGCACCTCAGAGGTGCCGCGGAGCCTGAGGGGCTGGGGGTCGCCTCTGGCCTCGACGCCTTCTTCTGGATCCGTCAGGGGAGAGGGGCTCCCTCACGACAGAGCTGTCGCGGTCATGTCACGTCGGTACAGCCCGCAGCGACGCCTTGCCCCAGGGTCAAGCACGAGTGGACGGCTTCTTGGTTTCTGACTGATTTTGGGAGTTTGCTGTTAGCTGTTCGGGTCCCCAAAAGCAGGCTCAGCAAAGGACTTGCAGGGACCACAGCGGCCCCCAGAGATGAGCCAGTCCTGCCACTATCCGTGTGCACATGTGAGCCTTTAAAATTTGTACTGGTGTCGGGTATTTGATCATTCAGATCCAATCCCAGTGCAAAACTGTGATGCATGTATCTACAGGTTTTACTGGGTTTAGTAGAGGATCCTCGTAACTGACACAAATAGAAGCATTTTCTTTAGGTGATGCTACCCATCACACAGAGTACTGTAAAATTATAGCAATATTTGCCTACATTATTTTATGGTGTTTGCTGTATTCGTAATAGAAAACTTCAAATGTTTGTAGCAAATGTAAACATTCTGACTTGTAAATGCATATTTGCTAAAGATAATTAAGTTACAGCGTAAGCTAAAGTAATGTAAGTGGCATCAAGTGTTTATTTATTTATGCCTCTTGTTCACTGATCCTAAATGCTATTCTCGGTACTGTTCAAACAGCTGCTCTAGTTCAAATTAGATAAACAGGCTGCTAAGGCCACAGCTGTACATGATTCTACAGACTTTAATAAAAGGTACTAGTATAAGTACATGCTTGACAGGCAGGTGTTTTACTAATCCCAGTTATATTCTGCTTTTCACCCTCTTTTCTTTTTTGCCAGTCTCTTTTAGAACCTCAGGCATTCCAACAGGTACGAGGTTCTGGACTGTTTTTAGTTCAAATGGGAGTCAGTGAAAAGACAGCATCAGCAGACAGGGTTGCTTGAGTTTATTTTCTGCCACTCAGCTCTGCATGTAGACAAGACCTTGCAATGACAGCTCTCTGTCAAGGTTTGTCTTTCAAGTATGGTGCCAGGCATACTGTTGTTGTCAACAAGTAAATAGTAGTAATTGTGACTAAAGTCCAGTGCTCTTGGCCTCTGCCAGTGCCGCTTCTTAATCAGCTGCAGAGCTTGCTCCGTGGCCATTTCTTTCTCTGTGTGGGTCCTTAGTGCAATGACTACAATGTTGTGGAGAATGCTTGGAAATATGTCAATAACTGTACCTCATGCAAGCTTACCTTGGCTTCAGAATTGAAGTTTAATCACACAGCTTAATTCCAGAACTGATCCCTGACATTTTAGGAACAGGTGAGAAGTGTTACCCAAACAGTAAGCCTTTGAGATAAGCAGTACAGACTCTATGTGAGCAGCAAATGTTTCCTATCTTTGAACTGGCTGCAGGGACCATGGCCTGTTGTGTTTTCAAATTACAACCCATCTCCAATGTATTAATATTACTGCAGCTTTTACTGGTGCTTTTTTCAGCTCCTTGGCATCTTACTCTCTATCATTCAGAAGATGATAGGAACGTGTGTAAGTGGAGGTGGTGAAAATAGGAGCAAGAACTGCTTGGCCAATATGTTCTAGAGCCATTGCAGCTCAGCTTATCACATTTTCCAGTATCCCATCAATACACCTAATAAGGAACATAGGAATTAACCATGTGGAAGCTCTTATAGTTGACTTCTCCAGGCAAATGAATATCCTTTCTCACTCAACCAGCAATATTTTGGAAAACAAAAGAATAATGCTGCTCTTTGTACTTGAGTGCAGTCCTGCAAGGTGAATAGAGTATTCAAAGTATAATCGTGTCAGGGCCAGCATGCTGTATGTACCACAGGGCTCCGTGCTTCAGGAGACCTTACATCAAGGCTATGCTTTTTTTTCAGCAATAGCTTTTGGGAAACACTCCATATTATATGATTATTCATCTAAAAAGACTAATTTATTTTCTTTATTCAGAATTGAAAATGTCTGAAGACTTAGGTGATGGCATTCCACCTGAAGAAAAACCTGAAGTAGTGGAAATGCCCAGAAATGATGTATTGCCTCACGAGTCAGTACCAGACCTTGTGGAGGCTGAGATCTTGCCTACATCTTCACATGAGGAACATGGACAGGCTGCTCAGAGTGCCAGTAATGGACAGAAAGGAGACGTATTTATTAATGAAAATCCTTTGACTGAAAACATAGCTGAAAATCTGCCTTCCAATGGAGAGCTGGCTGAAGACATGCCCACTGAGTGCAATGAGACTGTAAGACTTGATGCAGAACCTGAGTCTGAAGAAACACCACCTGAACAAAGCAGTCCAGTGAGTAATATTTTCAGTTCCATAAATGTTCTCCCCTCCCTGCTCTGTAAGAACAGAGTTTTGTAAAATTTGTATACTGCTTTTTACAAAAACCTAAGGAGTTACATACAGAGAACCTGCATGGGAATAAAATCAGTTAGACTGACTGCAGCGCCAAGCCTTTGGAAACTAGGAACAGCTGAATTTCTCTTCACAGGGTGATATTAATTTGGTCTCTCTAGCTTGGTTGCAATTAAACTGTGCCAGAGCTTGTCTTACTAAGAATCTAGTCCATTTTGAATACTCTTATAATTTATCTGGTTTTCTGTACAAATGTGCTTCATTCAGTTCACAGAACAAACCTGAAAGAGGACCAAACTTAAGCTGCATATGCAGCACTGAGACTTGTGCTTTCCAGTTTTCAAGACATTAGCCTCACACAAATAATCCATCTTTCACAAGATTCACTGAAACTGGCAGCCTTCATTCTAGGCCAGTATTGTTTGATGTGTGATCCTCCAGCCTCTGGGAGTCCTGAGCAATTGTAAGAAGTTCATTAAAAAAGAAAAGTGCTTTTTTACAGTCTACATGACATTCAATGCACATGATGACATAGCTAAAGATATTTATATCTCCACTGGAACATTTTCAGGTATCCACAAATTGGAAAAGGTTCAAATGCATTTGTTTAGTCCCTCTACCAGTAACAGGGCCCTGCCTCCAAGACGTTACAGGGGATGTATACAGTGCACAATGCAGAGCTGCTTGGGATACTTCAGCTTTTGTTCATGAGTTAATTGTGCAGAGGCAATAAGTTACATGCAATTGAGACAACAGTTCCTTAATATGATTTAAATATGGAGTAGTGATAGTTGTTCAATTCCATGTGTTAATGGAAAAAGGTGGGCAGCACCTCTTCTGGCTGTGTTTTGATTGAACAGTTGTTAGGAATTCCCTGTGCACATCTACTGGGTTACACCTATGAGGAGACTCAGGCAGAGAAGCCTCTAGCTCTGGCTCCCCATGGAACAAAGAAAGGAGATGGATGCCTGCCTGTCCCAAAGAATAACCGCAATACATTTGCATGGCTTTGTAAGATTAGATGCCTGAAGAAATATTAGGACATCCCTAAAGACGTCCCTAGAGTTTTATGTGCTTTCAGGAATAGGTGCTTTGAATTAAGCTTCCTATTTTGCTTTCTTGTGCACAGAGATTTGAATTTCACATAATGCCCAATCTAACACTGTCTGTAAGTGATTAGGATCCCATTAAGAATCTGTTGCTCTTTTAGGAATGAAAAAAACTTTAAAAATCTGGCTTCTGGCAACCAAACTCTGAACATGGAGGCAATATAAATCAGTCATTGTAATAAAACTACAGAAGTGCGTGTCTGCCCAGGGACAGTATATGTGAAATAAGCTAGAATGACACTTCACTGTGACACATAGTTCTTAACTAATCCTCAGTACAGACACTCTTCTCATTGCAGTTGTAGACACATTCACTGAACAGCCAGTCCTTCCCAGTCAAATGTTGCAATTCCTTAGCTAGAAGTTACCATACAACAGCAGATCCTGCAGAACCCATTACGTGGCCTTTCAGCTCAAAGCCTGCGGGGTTGGTTTAACCCGCTACAGAAGACTGAATTAGCCTACCTGACTTTGTATTGAAGTAGCCAAATGATCGGTGTCACAGATTTTAGAGTGAGCTTGATGACCGTAGTCTGTTCTTGGAGGGAAGAAAAGGTGAGGTGGGAATAGAAACAGTCCTGCACTGTAATAAAAATGATACCTTTTTGCATGGACTACTTTGCACAAAAGCTTAAGCATCTCTTAGAGGAGCTAGCAGCAAAGTTTTTGTCAGTAGTCATTCAGGGCTATTTCTCTCTATGTTTTGACTCTAAAGAATCATTCTTCAGAAGGCATCACTGTGATACATGACTTCTAGACAGTAAAGTAATATATTTGTTCTTGTAGGCCACAGACTCCTCATCTAAAGCAAGTAGATGGGGAGCTTGGGGTACGTGGGGCAAGTCTCTCCTGTCATCAGCTTCTGCCACAGTGGGTAAGTGTTTAGTCAGTAAGCTATATGGAAATAAATAATAATTTTAATATGCTATTAGACATGTTAATGTCGTATCTTAAAAATAACATCTAAAGGCAAACCTGCTTGTCTCGATTAATAAGATTTGTAGACAGTTTTCTCCTGATGGGCTGGGCAAGCTGATAGTGTGCCATGACTTTTTTTAATAGGATGAAGGACATTCCTAAACTGTCAGGGCATGTAAATACTTTTCCAGGTCAAATTATCACGGAATCGTCTAGGTTGGAAGAGACCTCCAAGATCACCCAGTCCAACCACTGACGTAACACTAACGAGTCCTCCACTAAACCATATCACTAAGTTCAACATCTAAACGTCTTTTAAAGACCTCCAGGGATGGTGACTCAATCACTTCCCTGGGCAGCCCATTCCAATGCCTAACAACCCTTTCAGTAAAGAAGTTATTCCTAATACCCAACCTAAACCTCCCCTGGCGCAACTTTAGCCCATTCCCCCTCGTCCTGTCAACAGGCACGTGGGAGAATTATGGACAATGTAATAGGCTTGTTTGTAAAGTGAGTGACTTATCATTGTGTCTGCTTCGCAGAAAGAATGCATAATATGATGCAATGACTATCAGTTGTGGGTTTTGAAGTCAAAGCCTTCCATCCCCAAATCACGCACATGTGTTTGTGGTTTATGCATTATGACTTCTAACTGTACAATGTGAATTCACTTCTCATAAATTATTCTGGCTTTCACTGACACACAGTGAAGCTGGTAATCTTATCACACCAGAGTTCAGGGAGTAGAGCAGCATATCAAAACACGGACCCTGTACTCCCTCTCCCTATATGCTCATTTCCAACAGTATGTCAACCCAAAATATACTCATGAAGACTTCAGGTAAAACTTAGTCATTATACCCATTAAAAACTCACACAGACAAGAAGTGAAGCATGCAATAGATAGTTAGCAGCAGGAAATTGTTTCTCACAAAACAGCTACTAAGCTGTTAGCTAATGAGTTCTAATCAAGGATCCACAAAATACCTTCAAAGGATGAACCTTGGAATTAAAATTAATCGCTAGTTACTAAAAATAATGGATTTAATGGAGTTATGGGGTTTGTGATCCCATATAAGGTTAAATAATTCTCCTCCTAATCCTTTTTTGTTCAATGGGCAATAAATTATTTCTGTTTATTCCTCAGAGAAGGAGGGAACTTCCCTATCATCTCTTCTTTCAGTAACACCCACACTCAGGAGTTCATAATTATCTTTTCTGTCAGACAGTCCGCCAGTTAACATGTCTAACAAACTTAGAATGGGTTTCTAAGATGTCTCCAAACTGATGTAAATAAAGGCTCCTGCTGAAAGGGGCAGGCCTGCCCTGCACTACCAATGTATTTCTCCTCATATGCTAACGATAGCCTTCGTGTAGCAATGTGGGGAGCTGGATTCTGGGACTGATTTTGCAAAGTACCAATGAAGTGTGAGCTGGTTCTTCGCCTGGATTAATTTGCAAATTCCTTAATCTGGTTCACCTTTTAATCACCTAAATGCTACTGCTAGCATGAGTGAAATGACGAGAACAGACATACAGATGGGGATGAGGACAGCATAACTAGCTGTGGAACTGCATAAGAGTTCGTATTAAACAATAAAATTTGGTGCTTCTCTTTCAGATTTGTAGATGGGCCTTTGTGTTGAAAATTTTGCTTATTTTGTTCCCAGCACCATTGCTGGGTAATAAAAGATGCTGCTTTCACAGATTTCTATGAGCCTTGCCTCTCGTACATTCTCAACATAACATTCCTACAACAGCATTCTGAAAAGAATTTGTCTTAGTGTAAATGACAAAAGAGGGAAAGTTATCTGCATGAAAGTAATTCTGCAGTTGATCAGTTGAAATTGTAATGGTGATGGATTAGTTCAGTTCATTTTTATAGCTGCAGCAATGGGTTTCTTGGAACACAGCTCTTCCAGGTGATTCAGTTTCGCCTATGAGATAGCCCCAGTTATAATCTGTTCAGGTTTTGCAGTAAGTAATATTATATCAGACGGAGATTCTAATGTTCCTCGTGAGTTCTAATATTATTTGTTACCAAACAGACATTGTTTTTTGCAGGCTTGCAGTGGCAATCCCACTTAGTGTCTTCTATTTCTTAAAAGTCTTGGCTTCACGGAGCAATCAGTTTAATATCACAAAGCGTATACTTTTTCTGTGGGGCAGCATAGCCTTGGATATTTTCTTGCAAAACTGACACAAGCTTGCCTGAAAGTGATGAATACTGTTGGAAAAGGTTTGGGAGACAAACAATAATGTGCGTTGTATCCCCTCTATCCCTTCTTTTTGCCTAATAAGTAAACAAGACATACTATTTACAGCTGTTTGCTGCTTTTGTCTATGAAAGCTGCTGCCAGCATTGTATATCTCTGAATTTCCATGGGCTATTTTATGATACGATCTTTTTATAACAAATAAAGTATTGGTTCAGATACATTAAAAAGTCATGCTTAATTGATATTAAATACCACCTGACTGTATCAGTATTGTTACTAATTTTCACTGAGTATAAATATGCAAACAAGTTTGTTGTCTAGGCAGTCTGACTTGATAAGACTGTGTGATGTCTATTTAAAATAGGTGTATGCTCACCATGTATATATATTTGCAGCATTTATGTTATTGTAAAATGAGCATGGTTGGAACAGTTACAAGTTGCAAAGGAGCATCCACAAGCAGAAAAGAAAACAAGAAAAAAATAAAATTATTTTTACCTGTCAATTATTGCAACTGGGAAGGAGTCTAAAAACCGATGTGTAGATACACACCAGCACTTCTGCTGTTTTCTCTTCCTGTTTTCTGGAATTTACAACTTAGACTTCCTGACCCTGGGGTCAGGGTAGGGTTGAGTTCCCATATTCCTGTCTAATAACTGTGGATCTAACTTTTCTGTATGAATTTATTTAATAAAATAGGCATTGAATGAAGCAGAAAACAAATTGACATTCAGCTATCCTATAGTCAGATATACTAGGTCTCTCTGGTTTTCCTTATAAGATATTCTGAGGCTGATATGGATACTAAGTCTTAATTAACAGCATTTGAATTTATTACTTGGGTTGCTAAATCGAACATTTTAATACAGTTCGCAGAACCCAAGATAACTTAAAATGCTACATACATAATCTTAGATTTGCTCTAGGAAATCAATACAGCAAGTAATAGTGTATATCCCTGATATGGAGGGCTTGTTTCCTAGTAGTATGTTATGGAAATTCATGCTTGATCCTGGTACGTATTTACTGCCTGCCACTATAATACACAGGATGTTGGGCTGGGTATGCCATATATCTGGTTCAGTGAGAAACAGAAGAAAAAAGCTACTGGGAATTTCTATAAGCTTTCTTCTTTTTATTAAATATTTATTATTCCCCTCAAAGTTACTCTTTTTAATATCTGAGCAATTCAACCAATATCAGAGCAGCTTCATCTCCTGTTCTACATCAGAAAATGGATTTGCCATGATCCAGTCCATTTAATGTTGCTTATTGCTTTAGTGCGTGGTATAATGGTATAAGTAAAGCTGCCCTTCTGGAATTAGACTTATCAGCAACACCTTCAGTATGTGATTTTTCTGTCTCTGTCATTGTTTCTGTATAGCACAGCTGCATGCCTTCTGAAACATGACAAATATTTACCGTTCATTTTTTTCAGAATTCTACAATGTAAAAATAGCAGAAACAATTTGCGATGGACTAGATAACATATTAAAGGCCTAACCAAATACATTCAGCCTTTACCAAATACTTTCTTTCTCTTTAAGACTGAGCTGAAACAGTTGTTCAAGGATCCCAATTGAATTATTCATCAAACCCTGATTTAGAGCCCCCAAACAGATTAGCATTTTTACTGCATGTCTATATATTTAGCATTGCTGATTTTAGTTTCCAGCAATAGTTTCCGTGTAATATTATCTTATCTCTCTGTAACTACCTGCATACGTAGCTATTGATTGTTTTGGTGATGGTTTTGTCTTCTGGACAAAATGTCTGTTGTCTTTAAAGTGACTGACATTTTTTGGATCAAAGCCCCTTTCCCTGGCATTTCTGCCTGTGAAAGGCTGATGTGATCCTCCTCCACACAACTGATAACACAATGCCTTTGGGAGTAGCAGCAGTCACTGCCTGAACCATGCTCAGTGTCTGACACTAGGTGTCACACTAAGATATTGAATCTGCCTTGTTACTGAGGTGAACGGGGTTTGTTTTGTTTTTAAAGATGTAAGAAGTTTGGCTGTCCCCTCTGTGAAACCACAGGGGAGCAGACCCACTGAAATAGTTGCTGGGATGATAGAATGGGAGAAGTAAGCTCAGTGTGATCTGGAGACAGAACTTGTGGTTATTGTCATCTTTTTACCCTCTTTCTTTTAAATTGTATTGCTTACTAAATCAGCAATTACACAGTCCAGTGTTTTAGTAACAGTGCTGATAAAACTCTATCAAAAAAAAACTCATGTTTCTTCCTCGTCCATGTGCCAGCACTCCTGCTTTTTTGAGCACCTGGTAATCCAGTTCAGGAAGCCAAATCGGCGTACAAATAACCCCAGAGGAAAGAAAAATCAATTTTCTGCCTCTTTAGTTCCTTGAATCAATTTGCGGTGGAATGAGGTAAGTGCCAGGGCAAACAGAAGGGACAAACAGGAGCAGGAGCTCCCTCACCAGCACCAGGAAGCCATTAGGTCAGCCTAGCAGTGACATCAAATCTTAAGCCCCAAGGCTTAACTGGGGCAAAATGTATTTGCAGCCTGTATTTGAAGCTTGTGACTTTTGTTTCAAAAAAACGGCTTGTATTCTTGAAAACTTGCCTGTTTTTTCTTTCCAACTAAGTGAATCTGCTGGTTTAATGAAAGCTGCTGCCTTCCCACAAGCCTTGCCTTTCATATACTATATTCTTTTATATGGATGAATTATGCCTTTTGTATATTTGCAGAAGTTACAGCACCCAACAGGCTGCCTTTCCAAGGAAAGCCTGTTGTATATCAGCTTTTCTATGATTCTGTATCATGTTGTATGCATGTGCTTCACTCCACACAAGTTTGCGTGTTTTGTTTTTTGAAACTCCAGTGCCCTTGATTAGGCTGCCATGTGTCATTACCTCTAATACAACAGAAATAATAAAAACAGAACCCAGCTAGTTAATTCACATGGTCTGAAATTTGTATTATAAAGCTGCATAATGCATCTCTTTCATGCATTGCTTTAATTATATTCTGGTTTCTTGATAATTTTGTGTTTATGTACATTTCTCATCTAGCTCATCACCAAGTAGAACCACACACAGAAATACCCGACACCCATAGTTTTCCCCATATGCTGAAAACTTTGTTTTCCTGTCCCTAAGTGTGAGGGAAGGAAATGTCACTTGTGATGTCACTTTGTTCATGAACTTGGGTATTATTACACATGGATATGTGTATTAGTCAGCATTGCATAGCTTAAATTTAAGTCTGTGCTGAACAGAAATGCAAACGCTTCAGATAATGTCAAACTGAAGCATTGGAATGATGTGAATATCATTTCCATTCTCTACAGATTCTTTTCCCCTGTTATAAAATAAAGAGTTACATAAAAAATAGAGGCTGAATGTTATGCCTTTATTTTCTGTGGTCGTAAAAAAGGACAGTTAATCTCTTCAGAAGATGTATTTTTTTCACTGCATAATTCAGTTTTTCAATCGATTAAAGGAAAACTCTTTTTGTGCCTGAAATCACATGGTGGTCACTCAGCTATTTTGTAAATAGCACATTACAGCTGCAGTAGCAGCAAACCCCTTCTACAGATCTTCCTCTCTAAGAATCCTGAGTGCAAGTAACAGATGGGAGGGATTGTGGACATGCTTTTGGGGACTGCAGTCCCATTTGCTTTCTTTATGTCTTTTAACGTGGGCTTATGATGCACCAGAGGTTGAGAACCAATAAACTGCTGTAACAGCCTTTATGCCTGTTGCTATTTTATTAAAGCCTTTTATCAGTTCCAGTAAGGAGATCTGAAACTAGTCTCATTTATGGGCTTAATTGGAATTATTTCTGATTTACAGACTGGATGGCATAAGTATTGTAAGACTCTAGCCAGTGTATTTGTTTTAACTGCAAGGAAGATAATCTTGCTAAAGCCCTGAAGTGACTGGAGTGCCAGTTGCGTAGTCTGAAAGTGAGCACAGTGTGGTCCCACTTCTTTAATGCATATGAGAGAGTTCAGCTGCCTTTTCCACACACCTATATGCATATAGTGGAGTGATTCCTTCCACCAGTGTTCAGGTTCCTCAGTTTCTCTGTCAGTTTCAGATGCTAACTGAAGGCCTTAATCTTCAGCTCAAACTGGGAGAAGCTTCGTTCATTTTAATAGGTTTAATTTCAATCAGTTATTCATCAGGAACACCCCCAGTGGTACAACACAGGTTACAGACTGGGGTAGCCAGAGACAAAATTGCAAACTGATCCTCCCTACCTGTACCACTGAAGCACGGAGTCCAGTTGCCTGGGAGTGTGAGATTGACAAGGCACGGAGTTTCTTGCAGGAGTGGCTGAGGTTTCAGATGTGCTGAACCACCCTCCAGAGGGGTTTGTCTGCCTCTTGTCTGCAGGGAAGCCAAAGCTGCTCAGCTGGGAGGTGGAAGATGAGAGTGCCTGAAGTGAAGTGGGATGTGTCTGACTAAAACATTTGTGATCGCTGCGATTTGGCCTCGGGCAGATCAGGCAAGCTCAAAGGTAGGCCATTTTAGGCAGTGCTTGCAAAATCTGCCTTCTCAAATGAAAGATTCCACCCAGCAAGCTAAACAACAATATTCTGCTGAAATTACCAGCCAATACAAAAAAAAAGTCATCATGTAGGCAAGAAAAACAAACCAACAGCACAGAAAAACAAACTTAAGAAAGCGTGTGGTTTTCTTCTTAAGCAAGCACCAGTAGCTCTTTCACGTCTGCTATTCAGATGAGTAAGTGGGGGCATCTGAGGTGCTCCTAAGTTGACGATATCAGTTCCGTTGTTACCACACCCAGTGTAAGAAAAACAGTGCGACATTATCTCTAAAATGTGGGCTTGTCTCCCGTAACCCCTTTTATTTCTGTGCTTTCTGAAAACAAAAATTATTATTTTCATTTCCAACGCAGCGTGTAGTTCTGCAGCGTTTGTGCAAGTATGTGTCTCTGACAGTGCTGCGTTGTTTCACTTGCGGTATTCTGATGTTTTGTTGTTGCAGTCAAAGATACGTGCCATGCAGCTTTGTTCAGCAAAAATGCTCCTAGCTGACCTGAAATACTTCCTTGTCGTTCTCGTGCATGTAACCACAGCCTTGAAAATGCTGCCTAAGTCTGTAAATTGTAGTACAGCAACTGTATGAAGGCAAATCTTGGAGGTATAAGCTCATCTGCAAATCTATGAGAGCCAAATCCAGAATGTTGAAAAATAAAAATAAAACAATGCATTTTTATAGAGAGAAAAAAAATTAAGAATTAATCTGAAAATCAGTAACTTTTTCACAAACACTTGAAATTTTAGCCAAATATATCTTATTTTTTATAGCATTAAAGGACAATAATATGTTATCAAGTCAAAATCTTTAAGCAGTTTATGTCAATGGAAAGAACAGAATGCTTTTGCTCATTTAAAAAAAATGTGAGCAGGGGAAATGGAAAAGAATATGGCACCAGGTATCTTTTACATCAGCTTTAAAGCACAATTAGTAGTTATTTAAGTGAGTCTCAGGAAACTGATGAGTAAAGAAGTGACTTAAGAATCCATTCATGCAAATATCTTCACTGAGCCAATTAAAATGTGCAGGAGGTTGGGATTAGACAAAGTAGTACTCCACTCTCCAGTATCTGCATTGGAGCAGATTTTACAAGAGGCAAATTATCCAGCGATGATTTATTTTGCTGTGGCAGATAGCCTAGCATGTCCTATGCGGTTGTAAGACACGAGATGAAATAGGCAAAGGCTGTATTTTCTTTAGACAGGTCAGAGGATTTATGTGCCTTGTTTCTCTGTTTCAGTGTAAAACATCAGGGCTCTGTGTAATTTATACTCTCATATGGAAAATCACTTGTTTCTGCTGGTCTGTTCCTTAGGGAACATCTGTTCTTTACTTTGTGTTTTCCTGCAGATACTCCAATTTTCTTGTATGTCATCTTTCAGTAGAGCTGCTTCACATATGGTTTCTGGAGTATATTTATTATTGAATCCGTAGAGCACCTGATATGCAACCCATCTGGAAATCACAGAATCATAAATTTAGGCTTTCCTTCTTCCTACTCCATTCCAAATAGTTTTGACGTATCTTTAAAAATCAGGTTTTCAAGAAGCATATTTGTATGACTGTATATATATGCATACATCTATACATATGTATGTACATGTAGAATATTAAATAGTTCAGTTGGAAGGGACATACAAAGATCCAGTCCAGCTGCCTGACCACTGGCAAATGATAGGCTGTTTTGCTGTAATTAACTCAAAAAGATGTTTTGAACTTTTCTAATAGGAATTACATGCAATTGTGAGAAAGTTTGGACAACATGTGATGAACTGTTATACTTGACTTCCTGCCTTAGATGTCTAAGTGTCTGCCTAAGCATCTGTATTAATGGCTTTACTGAAATTATTTATGTAGTTACAGTTCAGTTTAAGGTAGAGAGACAAAGAAGTACTGGATCATCATTAATACTTCTAAGTAGTTAGGACAGGTAACTAAAGTACTCTGTGTTGCCCTACTGCTGGAAATGATCAATTTTACAAGCACTGCAGTAACAGTGTACCATGCGAGACCCAGGAAAATAGGGTCACTGAAGCCATTTCATTGTGTTATGGAATAAACAGGAGGGCTTGCCTGGCTCGTGGGTTACTGACTGCAGTCAGCTGATGTGCAGAAGCTTCCAGCTAAGGCAGGTGTGCTAGCTGGATTATTTGTGGTGAGATAAGTACATCATGAGCATGACTGCTTAGGGTTATATCCAGAAGCAGAGTAGGCAGACAATTTCAGGGTATTCTTTTATTAAGGGCAGCATTTTTCAACTACAGCTGATGCAGATGAGGAAGCTACTGCCTCCTTTTGCTGACCACCAGCCAATCTCACCCTATCCTATAGTGGAATATTAGCAGTCCATGTAATCTGCTTTTGGAAATTATGTGTAAAAAAGCATGCCAAAATGGTTCAGATAAAAACACTAATGACATATGTACATTATTTACATAAAATTGGACCATTTTAGTATACCAGAGTTAAGGAGTCACTGCATGTGCATCTGCACAGAGGGCACAATCTCTATAGGAGATTGTGCACGAGTGGAAGAATAATTGGGTCAATGTTCCTAAAGTACTTAGTGAAGGATACTGAACAACAGATTTCTCACCTCAACCCTGCAGTCACTCACAGTTCATCAAAAGGCAGATAAGGTTAATTGTTCTGGACCTCTGAAAATGGAACAATGCCAAACCCTATGGCATTATGAGAATTATCAAGTTCTCTTTAAACTTTCTAATAGAATATTCAGCATTTTGAAAAGTAGGGAACTAAATTCAACTTACTTGTGTCATTGAAACAAGTTTTACAACATCTTTGATCCAGTGTCATTTGTATTATATTTTAACTTTATTGTTTCTAGTCAGTTAATGTACTGGACATAGTAGAACAAGTGAACTATTAACCTAGAAAATAAGTGAAACAAGTGAGGTAGGTTTAATACTTACTCTGATGATCAGGTTTTTTTTGGTGATCATTCATGGAACATAAGGATGCTACACGCTGTTTGGAATAAGCGTTCAAATCACATAATCTAAAGTATGTTTTTAATGCAGGTCATGGGATAACAGCAGTAAAGGAAAAAGCAGGAACTACCCTGGGAATTCATAATGCAAGTTCAGCATCTTCAGAAGCAGCAGAGCATCCTGCAGCTGAAACATCAATTATACGTAAGTTCAAGTTCACTGAAATCTTTGACACTCGTTGACACTGCTAGATTAATACAATTCAGAAATTTTAATATTTTGATCACAGGATCCAGTTTACTGTAATTTTTGACTCATAGGGGTGAAAGAAAACTGTAGCTTGGTCTTTTTTTGTTGTTGCTAGAAGCAGAGGATTCTCTGGACCAAAGCTCTTCTGAGAATATTCCTTCTTCTCCTTCATCTGGATCCCGTGGGATGCTGTCAGCTATTACTAATGCTGTACAGAACACAGTGAGTCATTTTAGCAGACCTCTCTCCTGTAGGTATTTTTGATCATTTTTAGGTGTAACTTCACGGCAGGTGACATTTAACAAGTGGAGTTTGTTGGGTTGTAGGTCTTTGTAAAAACAGTTCTGTTCTAAGTCTGTTTCAGGTTTCTTTCACTGAAATTGAAGTCATTAGCCAATGAAAATTCTTCTTCAGTGTAGCTGAAAAATTTTGAGTGAGGAATAATTCTAGTAAGAAGACACAGGAAAAACAACTGCATTTCTATAGACACTTCCAGAGTTATCACATGTCAAAATTTTAGAAATCAGTTAGATAAGGGCAGTCTCATCCTGTTCACGATAGACTTTGTCTCCATATTTTTCTTACCTAAAACATGTTTCCACAGACTAGCTGCCACTTAAGATAAAATAAAAGTGGTATTGCTCTTAAAATTTTCATAGGCAACAGGTGTTACATTTCTTCTCATGTGAGTCTTTCAATTAACTGCAAATATTTGTATGGTTGATTTTTTTCATTTTGAAAATGTATTCAGAACAAAGTAGCATAATTTGCATTAATAACCTAATGTTAGCTTTAGCAGAGAAAATCTAGGGAGCTGAATGTTCAAAGATGGCATCAGCAAAAGTAATACTCTTTACAGTTCATATTGGCATAAGCTAGAAAGGAAATAACCACATTTCATTATTTTATACAGGGGAAAAGTGTATTATCTGGAGGCTTAGATGCTTTGGAATTTATTGGAAAGACAACCATGAATGTCCTTGCAGAAAGTGATCCTGGATTTAAGAGAACAAAAACACTGATGGCAAGAACAGTTTCTCTCTCTCAGGTTGGATTTATTTTAATACAGCTCTGTCAGTGCTGTTTCAGATTCTTTTTGCAGAATTTCGCATGCCTCAGGGAGAGGCTTTATTTATTGCAGTAGATATTGGCTAGGCTTACAAAAATAAATATTGTGCTTTGTGTTTCCTACAGTTTCTTTTTATTCACGGAACCACAAAAGATGATGTAAAATCATCCTTTCTGCTTAATTATGTGAGGAATAGCTGATTTTGATGAGGTAATATATGTGGTAATAAATTATTATACTCTGGAGAAACAATCAAATTGTTAGTGGTTTTGTAACAGCTGTAGATAGGTGTCCTCCGGCACAAACATCCCTATACTAATTTCCCTGGAAATGAGTAATACTGGAATATGACGTGTGTTTCATTAGGAGTTAAAGCTGGGAAAAGTTATATCTTATGTCCTTTTAAACTAAATGTACCCTTAGAGAGGAGTCAAGTCATGACTTGTATCTTTAAACATTCAGAGATATGGTGATAATAGAACAGACATGTAAGTGCTGCCAGTACAAAATTATTTTAGTTCTCCAGGCACTGAGAGGAGGGAGGTTGTGGAAATCAATATACATGGGGGAAGAAAAAAAAAAAACACCTTTAATTTTACTGCACTTACCACCCAGTAGAAAGTAGTAAGGGATCTCTCCTTTGATGAGATATTTCATCTTTAGTATCAGTCCTTGTAAATTGATACAGACTATTGCTGTTGTGGTAGGCCAAAAGCAAATAACTCTTGTACAGAATGTTATCGTAATTACACATATTACATGTGTCTGTTGCAGCAGCACTCTATTTTAAACAGTCACCGTTAATAAAGTGGAAATGCACGCAGGCATAGCACACTACAGTCTCAGTATCACAGCTGAAGTCTGCACCGCAGTGTGGTTCTGAGTGTGTGTGTCCAATTCGGTAACGTTAGCCGTTGTACTAAGGCTTAAGCTTGTAGAGCATGTTTAAGGGAGGGCATCCCAAAGCACTTCACAGGGTAATAGCATTAGACCTGCAGTAATGAAAGTGGCTCCTGCTTTTTATAGAGACTGAAAAACTAGATCTATCTGGGAAAATTAATCCAGATTGTAGGATTCATGAATTTAAACACAGGGCTGTTTATACAGGCATATTTGATGCCATATATGAAATGCTGTCTGTATGTAAAACAATGAGATTTTGTTGTTGACTTAACCGGGGCATGTATTTGACTTCTTTTTATAGTTTCAACGTTTAAAATGATTTTAAACACATCAAAATTAAAGAGACAAGTGGGATTGTCAAATTACTCAAAATCAAATTTAAACAATGCTTAAAATAAGCCTGATACAATGTAGGATAGGTCTTTCAGAAGCGATAAAAAATCAACATTATAAATGATCAAGTTCCAGTGCCCTAGCCATGCCCAATGCCTTGTAATATGTTGCTTTGCTGTACCTGTAGTGACTAAATTGGGTTTGGGCTTTGAAATGGCCTGTAAGCAGTCTGAGCCATTCTGCTGACTATACACACAGTCAGGCACATAGGGTTAAAATGAGCCTCTGACAATACCTACCTAACAGTATGTGTGAATCCACCCATAAAATTGGATGCAGAAAGTTGTATAAATCAGTTCTCATGGGTCTCATAACATAGTGCTTCCTTTTAGGTGATTTGTACATAAAACTTTATGTGTGATTTGAAGGTGGAGACTTCGAAAAATGTGTCATCGTAAGAGTTATGTAACAAATGAATAACTGAAGACAATATCATAGAAATTTTGAATGATGGAACAGTGTAAGTGGTGTGAGTTTACCTGTATTCAGAGGCTTATATGTGATTTAAAATGCGATTGAGGTGAATTTACCACCTTTACAGTGGCATATTCATACAAGTGGCCAGGCTTTCCTGGAAATTCTGCTGTATAAGAAAATCACTCCAAAATATCCCCAAGTATATGAAGTATAGTTCTGCCTCACTCTTGGAAAAGACATACCTAATTAGTCAGATCTCTTTTGTCAGTCCTGCTGTCACATCAAACTGATTTCAGTATCTACTAAAAATATTTTATGTATGTAGGAAATATTTATGTAGGTGCATTACTTATGCAGGTAGGTAGGTAGGTCCTGAAAATAATATTCTTCCCATTTTGTGGTCTGTGAAATGGATTGCATGAGTCTTTAATGCTGTATATGAAATAGTCCTTTTTATTTTTCTTCCACTGCAATTGGTGGCTAGATTTATGAGATGGTATTCATAGCTGATATTACTTCTGAAAACATAAGCAAGATTGTTTGTTTATTGTTTAAAAAAAAAAAAGTTAGTGATTACCATTGGGAAAAACATGCTCAGAATACTACTTAAATATTTTATTAGAGAAGTTTATCAAAAAAAAAGTTAGGTATTTCAGCTCTAGAATTTCAGCTCTGTAGGTGTGATATAGTCCCAAATTTTATTACTATTTTCTAAACAAGCAGAAGCGGAAGGTAATAAAATGTCATACCTGCAGCACCACCAATAAAACAACAGGAATGATGTATATTTTTGCAGCTGTTACGAGAAGCTAAAGAAAAAGAGAAACAGAGACGGGCCCAGCAAGTTACAGTTGAAAGGACAGCACATTATGGACTGCTTTTTGATGAGTTCCAGGGTTTGTCTCATCTTGAAGCTCTGGAAATCTTGTCTAATGAAAGTGAAACCCAGGTACAGTATGCAGACTGGATAAGTCACAATGGCTGGTAAAAAAAAAAAAAAAATTGTTCTTTACATTAATTTTGCTATGAAGTTGCATGTGCAAATGAACAGTAAGTTTTCCATCAGCTTCAGAGAAAGCTGGATTGGTCCCAGGGGCAAGTCTGTGGCTTCAGGAAATTCATCTCAATACACCTAGAATTTAACTCAAAGATTAGCTCAAAAGAAACAGCTTTGCAACTGAAAGTTATTTTTGTTAAGATCATGCATAGTGTGTATCTTTCAGCTTGTAACACTGTGCAGATATCTTTTCAGAGTTTGCAAGGAGGTTCAAGTCTTTTGGTTTTGTATCAGGCACTGATACTTATTATACTCAGGAATTTCACACCTACTACACTTGGAAACCAGTGAATTAAAATTAATTCCAGATTAATTATTCAAATCCTGTCTTCTTTTTTGTTGGTTTCTAAACTTAGAGAAGACTACCCCAGGAATAATTCCATTACTGGAAGTATACAAATGCTTTATGTCTCTCCAAAGAACATGCTAAAGCTACTGACACCTATATGATACATATATTTTTTAATTTCAGCTGTTGAATTGCTGACACTGCTTCTAGATCAGTAGAACACTGACAGTATATTACTAGAACTTTTGTAAATTTGCATCAGTGGTTTTTTACTGAAACATTTTTCTGAATAAATTTCTTAAAATACATTTTATTTCAGTTTATTTTAGTAATTAGCACTTCTTACCCTCTGGGTTATTTTTAATAAAAAATAACCAACTTAATTTTTTAAGGTTTTATTTGCTCACACAAATAATAGGGGCTCGCTTTAATAGCAGATAGGTAGATACTCTCCATGTTGTTTTGTTTTTTTTCTTTTACTGTGAAGTACTGCACGGTAAGACTTGTGCAAGTTGTAACCTTGAGGTTTCTGATGTGCTGCATGTTATGTCCTAGATAACCCCTAGATTACTGGTTGACAGTCCTACTTTCTCAGCTATCTAGAAGATAAAAACGCATAGGACTGAATGCAACTGTCTGGGTCAATAAGTCCAATTACCTGATATATATTCCAAAAGGCTCAAAGAATATATTCAAATTACACAGTACACACCATACCACGCACACTCATACCACACACTCTCAGTACTTACAAGCTTGGGACCATAATAACAGCCTAAAAGCTACACTCTGATGGGCCCACAGGAATGCAACAGAAACTGAAGGCATTGCTGATGTCCTTGGTCCTTCTAATAGCAGGGATTTAAAATATATATATTTTTTAAACTTTTATTTTAAAAAATCACAGTTATCATATGAATTGGGCAAATCATGAATGGGAAATCATATGACTGGGCAGTTATCATATGAAATGGACACAAAAACCCTAGGTAGTCTGTCATATCTTGAGTTGGGTCTCCCACCTTTATTTTGTATTTACCCTGAGCATATGAACTGGACATGCCAAGGAGGAACACAAGAGAAGCATTTTGTGTCTCGCCAGTCTCTCACTGAGTCAGTCTGCACTTCGGTGAAGCAAGCTAAAAAAATAAACACCTTGAAACAAGCCTAAAGTAAAATTTTATAACAAGGAGAGAGAAGACATTTCTTTTGGCTTCCATAGGTAGAGAGTGGGATCGTGAGACTAACGCAACATAACTGTAGTGCAAACAGTGATTCAAATAAGCTGTTTCCATCCCTCTTGGGCATGCCACCCTATTACATATGCAGGGACTTGCAGATAATCTGCAACTCGCAGTTAGCTGAAAAGATGTCTTGATACATTCTTCAGAACATGTAGATCAGTGCTCCATCAATAAATTTTGGTGGGATTCCGAAGGAGGAAAATCAGGCTCTCATGAATGTTAAGCTAAGTGTGAGTTGTGTCTGTGCTCTTCTTGCATGCTGTCTTCATCCAAACAACCCCAACTGTTTATTACAGTTTGCAGTTAAACCACTGATATATAATTCAAAATAAACATTCTTGGAGAAGGTAGAGACCCGATGATCTTACAAAGGCTGGTGTGACTTTTGCGATACTTAATCAAATGTTAATGAGAACTAAAGACAAGTCTACGTAATTTGGAAATGGAATTAGTGGAAGTTTCCATTTCTTAGCCTGTTTTGGTATCAGGCTCAAAATTAGCAATTTAACAAAGTCTCTGCTTCATTTTTGACTGCTTTATGTCCCTTCTTTTACAGATTCAGTTATATTTGGAAACGCTTGATGGAGAGCAGTTGGAGACTGTGAAAAATGATTTAATTGCTATAAAAGAGATTTTCATTCCAAAGGAATCAGATGATGAAGTCGTGCAGGCACAGAAAGGTAATCAGAAATACAGAGACTTAACTGTATGGACAATTGTTACTTCTGTATATAGTAATTTAAAAAATTAAAATCCAAACTGTAATTTCTGTTATCTTAATATTCTTTATAAGAAAATCACTCAAATGATTACACTGGAAGTTCTGTAACTTGAAAGAATGCTTAACTTTGGATTTATATTGTAATTGAAGTATGAGATAAAGAAAATACAAGATAAAGACATGTTACACTATTTTGCTATATCATCAGTGAAAACAAAACAAAAATGAAAAGGGAAAATAACTTTCTGGATGATTGAGGTTTTGCTACAGAGTCTGTTTCTAAAGTTGTGTAATTGGAAAGTTTAGGAGTATTTAACAATGCTTTTCTATTTAGCAATTTCATCCTAACTTTGCACCTTCCCTTGGTAGATAGGGAAAGGATTAGAGTGTAATTAAGGGACTTGAAAAATCTGAACTCTTTGAACAAAAGGCACTTTGAAACATAGTGGCAGTGCTGCCTTCTAGGTGTTGCTTGGCAAGATGTTGCATATGGAGTGTTAGAAAGAAGTTAAAATAGCAGAACATGCCTTAACTATCACAGTGCTCAACATTAAAGAGGGTGGGACCAGTGTGGTAGTCCATAAAATAGCTCACAAAATACATGGATCCTCTAGTTAGCAGGAAAATGGGTGTCTTAAACCAATTAGGACTTTTGGCATTCCCCTGAATGGACTCGGGTCAGGAAAAGTTACCATAATTTATACCTCCAGGCGTGTGAGATCCATGCCAAACCTCTTCTAGCAAATAAAAAGAATCCCCTTGGCTGAACACTCTCTCAAGCCATTAAACATTGTATTCGGAACCTTACTTTGAAAGATCTTTCTTCGCATCCTTTTGATCTCAGGAGTGCTTTGCCTATATTCTGCAAGATGCTGAGGTACGATTTCTCTAACCTTCAGAAAAGTTAGAGAAATTGCGTTAACATCCACATATTCCAACTGGAAAGTATTTCCTCATCAGACTGTGTTCTTTCAAGCAGTGCTTGCTCAGTATGCCTGATGTCTCTCACAGGTAGCTTATTGCTTCTCAGGGGAATGAATAGCAAGTGTTCAGTGTAAAGTCTTAGTATGGTAGAGTTTTGTGCTGTGTTTTCCCTTGTTACTCTTTAAAACTCCACTTCCCTCTGCAGGTTTGTGAGAAATAAGTGGAGAAAGTGTTTTACCTGCTAAAGATTGAGGATTCATGAGATGTGTGCTGTACCTTACTTTATATGGGAAATAGTTTCCTTCTTTGAAACCAGCCTCCAGAAAAAGCTCTGCTTCTTGCACAAAGTGATGTTTCCTCTGGTAGTTAGAAGTTCTGTTTTTTTCAGTGAAGCACAGCTGCTGAACACTCTTCTTGAAACATTAACTGGCCTTCTAAATGTGCTGGAACCAAGACAATGAGCACCTTAAAAAAAAGGGACAAAGTCAGAGTTTGCTGCAGGTTTTCCCCTGCAAAAGTAAGTCAGTCAACAGTGAAACATATCCTCCTCTCTGTGACAACAGAAATAATAACCACACACAAGATCTCTCTGCATTACAGTTAAATGGGTGTTACTTCAGGCTGCAATTCAAAATGACTCACATCCTTTAGTGCAGTCAAACTCAAGATTTATTAGTACTTGAACTACAGATAAATTTCACATATTAATACTAAGTTGGATAAGTTTTAGTTCTACTAGAGGACACAAAAATAATAGAAAAGTGAATCGCCTTACAAAGTAGCTTTCTGTTAGGATGGAGTTGACAGAATGTGGTCAGACTACTAAGTGGGGACTTGTGGCCTTTCTTCAGCCTCTCCCATAACCTGTAGTACATGCAACACTGCATGTACTGTAGAGAGAGTGCTCTTAACACCGTATAGTGCTTTTTGACACGTCTCCGCTAGGCAGTGTCCTAGTCCAAAAATATGTTGTCTTCATTAAGATCTGTCAGAGTGAGTGAAGGCTTCTTAGGAGCTTCATAAAACCTCCTGAGTCACGGAAAACAGACCTTTTCCTAAATTGTTAATGCACAGGATCTTAAGTGTTTTTAGTAAGAGGAGCAGATGAATAAAACCTCGTAAAACTTAAAGACTTCCAATAATAGGCCCTTACATGACAGCAGTCTCCCACTTTCAGATAAAAACAATACCCAGCACGTTTACATATAATGCTGCATGGGATTTGCATGTCTGCTTCCTCTGATGGAGCACACTTTTATTAAAGTGTTTCATATTTCATTCGGACTTTGGTTTGCCAGCCTTTACATAATTCGGGTTATGTTCCAGCGACACTCTATTGACTGCACTTAGTGTTCTGGTCGTATTTTACAATTAAGTTTAGCTTTTTGGAGTGCGTCAATGTGTATCCTTCTGGGAGCACACTTGATCTTTTAATTTACACTAAGAAAATGAGTTTAATGTTAGGAGAAATTTTAAATATCATTTGGCATCCAGCACTGATGAAAGACAGTACAGTTTAACAACAGGTTGGCTGATCAGGGTTAAGTGCAGCTCATGTCTTGTTCTAAAGAGAAGGCTTCATTCTGGTTTATGTTCTTAGCCCAGGCTAACTAAGGTCCTGTTAAGTACATTCATAAGTTTTATACTTACAAAGTCAAGCCAGCAAGCCGTATGTTCTTTTAATGGCTTATTTTTATTATAGGAGTGTATAATTTCACTTCAGCTGGCTCATCTTGCAAGAGGTAGTAGGCTATGTTAAAACCTATGGAAGAATTTTGAGTTTTAATCCTGGTTGCTAACTAGTTTATAGCTATAATGAACCTTCCTTCCATAGGATTTTAATTTTTGCTTCTTAGGTTGATAAAACGTGCATGTTTTTTTCTCTTTGTATGATGAAGCCAACCCCTTACAGAAGCCAGAGATTATCTAATGGTGTTTGAAGATGTTAAATCCTATCTATCCACTGAACAATATTTACAAACAGGTTAATCACCACCTATTGTGTAATTTGGTGCCAGTTTCTTTTGATCAAGGTCATGTTATTTATGTGGTGACATGTGTCAATGCTGTGTATATTCAGCAGAACAAGAGACCAGCTGAGAAGAAAACCAATACTTTACATTCAAATATTTGAAAAGGGTGGCTGCTTGTTTTACGTAAACTCTCAGGTTCCATTCTTACCTTAGACTCCCAGGATGTCATTCAGAGGTGTTAGCGCTGCTTTCCGTTTCTACAGTAAACACTTTCAGTTCTACACAAGGAGAAATTACTGCAGTGGTCTTTGGAGGACTGCTTTGGGAAAGGTTTGGGGCTAGGCTTTGTTTTTGACAACTTTGAAACTGGGGTTGGAGGTTTTTGTGTCTCTTTTCTAGGCTCAGTCATATAGGTGGAAAATCAGTATGAACAGAAAGGGAAAGTCTGTTTTCTGACGCAAGTAGGAGAAAGCCAAATGCATAGCCTTCTCTCTGGTGTTTTTCTCTTGCTTTGATTGTGCAATTCTTTCATGTAATTTTAACTGCAGCTTCTTTTCCTTTCAGTTGATTATGAAATATTGAGAGGCAGATACCAGAAAAAAAGTAGCTTTGCCTACATTTTAAAATCCATTAACATCAAAGGTTTTGTGTGCAAGCATGTGAGGTTAAGGGAGAAAGTAACCAAACTGAGCTCTGAATTGAATATGCCATTTATCAACAATTTTGCTAACACTGCAGTGATCCAATGAACTGCCTAACAGTTTCCAGTGTGCTGCAGTTTAAAAAACAGTTTGGCATTGTCTTAAGAACAAGCAAATTCGGTGTGTCCAAGACACAAAGTGAGAACAAAGCAAGACATGAAATTCATTTTTGAAGACTTTTATCGGGCTCAGTGTGGGGACTTTAACCTTTTAGCATCAGCAAGCTAAAAAAAAAAAAAAACAAACAGATTTTGCGTATTCCATCAGGAAATGGTAATGAAAATTCCAAACTCATTCAGTGCAGATGAACAGAACAACCAAATTAGCAACTTTTAGGAGCTTAGAGCATGTTAGAATATGGCATCTGCAGGTAGTCAAAGGGATGTATATAATGAAGGTGAAGTTCAAATACTAGTGGTATTTACCTTGACTTTGTGTAATAAAAGTGCAGATTTAAGGCCCGTTACTCCAAACAGAACAGAAAACATTCTTTGTTTAAGCAAAGTTCAAATCAAAAGAATATACACTTCTTAGATGTGGTTTGCAGACAGAACAGTAGAGAACGTGTTTTCCAGTGTGTTTCCTCTGAAACTGTATTAGGATCTGGCCCTGCTGCAGTTTTTATTCTTTGTCATGAAAGAAGAGGTTAGTATCTCTTCCTTGGTTATTTAGTAGGTCATCTATTTTTGTCAGATAACTAGGGATCATGCAACTTCTCTTCTTACCTTCTTGTCTCAGTGAAACTTAATGGAGTTTAGAATGAAGTGGAAAGAATGGTCAAAGTGTCGAGCTAGGACATCTAGTTGTATAGTTATCTATATTGCTTTTACTCTTCTTTTCTTTGAGCATATATCTCCCCCTCTTTTACATCACCGTCACTGGTTTTCAAGTGCTGGAGTGCTTAGGGAAGCTATTTGACTAGATGTGTTTGATTGTGTAGAATATTATAGCTCTAACACCCTGACAAAAAACGTTGTGTTTTCTCTTGCAACAGACATGGGAGAAGAGTTTGTGAGCATGCTTACTGAGCTGCTATTTGAATTACACGTGGCTGCTACTCCTGACAAACTCAACAAGGTTAGTGCCTGTTCTGGTCTGACACAGAGCTGTAGCTAGCTCAGATCAGACAGTTCAGAAAACAAAGTACAGGAGGGTGGGACTAAAAGGGTAAATATAGAAAAGTTTTCATAGAACAGCTGAAATTAGGAAGGCAATGCGGTTGCAGTGCCTAGCTCCCACACTTGGCCATATTAGAAAGTCTTGGACCAGGGGTGTCTCAGCAGAACACAGCTCAGCAGATCTGGTCTTACGTGTTAAGAACAGTGACAACATTCATGTTCGGAATTATTTTTTCTTGTGCTTCATGTTTCTGAGGGACTTCTCCAGATCTTTTCAGCCAGAAGGGAGGTGTTGAATTTATCTCATCTAGCTTTAATCACCTAAAAGTTAGATGGCAAAAACTAATTACATTGCTAGTCACATTTTTACTATCAGGCACCCTTAAAGGTGATTAACCTGCTGATCTTTGGCTCAGATGAATATTAATCTCCCTAGCGTAGATAGACTACAGATAACCAGATCAGGCTTAGGTTTTAACGTGTTTCAATTCAACTTTACATTAAAAAAGAGAAATAATAAATTTCCTACTAACCGTAACCATTGTCTCTGAAGTTGTACACAAAGGTTTTTCCACTTTAATCTATTTTCATGCCTGGGAAGGCAGGTGAGAATACAGTAATTTTTCTAATTAGTTTTCCTTTAAGTGTTTAGGACAACTCTCTTACCTCTCCAATATTTTTTGCTTTTCTGTATATCACCCTTTTAATTTTTCATTTGGGAAATTTATTTCCATGTAAATTACTTTGAGTGCTACCTCATAAAGCTGAAATCTTTGTAACTTTGGTATTAACACCAGCTTGGTATATTAGTTGAGGAACGCCATACCTGGACAGGATTTATCCCTGGCTGATCTATCTTTATGCAGTCAGAAATACTTCTCCCTACAGTTTCTTTAATATACACTTAACTAAATGCCACCCAGAGGCATGATATATTTAAAACTTCTGAATGAAAAAAAGCAAGTAATTAAATGTACTATTAATTAACATTTTGGAATATCATTTTATATTCCTCATTTGAACTGTACTTTGGGGTTGGGTTCTGTGTTTGGCAGGCTAGGAAGAAAGCTCATGAGTGGCTGGAAGAAGCCAGTTTTTCCACATCAGTAGAAATAGAAGAGAAGCTAAACGAAAAACCTGGAGAACCTGATGAAGAAAAGACTGAAAAAGGAGAAGATAAAATTGACAATGATAAAACAGAAGTAAATAAGAACAAAACTGTGGAGGTAAAATACCTTTTGGAGGATAAGTTTAATTAAGCAAATTCTCATACATTGTTAGATAATATTACTTCTTTGTCTTCGTGTGTTGGTATTATGTGTCGTACTTATTTGTTAAACTCATGGAAGTATTGAAAAAAATTAATATAAAGCTACTCAATGTAGACCCAATAGGAAATTAATTTACATAAATATTTTTACTGTTGGTCTTTTCCCATGAGTAAATATCAAAATATCAGGACCTCTGCTTATCCCTTTTTTTCCCGTCTATGTTTTCGTAAGTACACATGTTTATACACAACATACAGTGAACTGAGGCATTCTGTGGTGTAATACCTATAGGACTTCAAAGGTCATATGTCAATATTCCTTAGCATCTCTTTCTCCCAGTGACAATACATGGAAAAATATCTGCAACCTTATTTAAACTCTTGAATAGTTCGACTCACAAACAGACAAAACAAATATTTGTTAGGCAATTAACAAGTACTAATTCTCCTTATGAAAGATAGCACTGAAGGCTAAATGTATTTTGTCCATTTAGACAACCCCTCCTGTTGATATGGTTAGTTGTTATTGAATATTTTATGTGAAGTTACAGCAATATTACATGTGGTTTGGATCTTTGTCAAGTTTTTCTGAATTAATTTTAATTACCTGCCATGTTTCCTTACACGAAAAAAAGTCCAAATAAGGCAATGGAGTTACATTGTATATATTAAAGATTTTTATGTGATTGCAAATTTCCAACTGGCACCAGCTTGTGAAAGTTGTGTTGCCAGAGTGCTAGGTAGAATTTTTTATCATAGCTGATAAAAAACACTTTTTTTATTGGGAGACTTATCCACTTCTAATCTGGAAATTCATCTGAGGAATGACTCAATGCTTTTGGCTCCATATGGAAGCAATTATGACTTACTCTACAGTTAAGGGATCTTTGTATTTGTTAGGAATAGTCTTAAAAGCTCTATTTTCAAAAATCTGAGGGTCCGACAAAGCTCCCATCCAAATAAATAGTAGATTTTTTTCTTATTAATTTTCCAGGATCAGCATAACATCTGTGTTTTATCAGTGGGTATTTCATTTTCCAGTATTGTTTGTGAGGATGACTTTATGGTGCATGTAGTCCATATTTCCATTTGGGGGCGGTACGGGGAGTATTCTGTTTTACAAATTAGTTAATATATATATATGTATGTTTATGTGTGTTGTTAATATTGATGATATTGTTCCCTGTTATTAATTTCATTTAAGGAAATCTACATGCTGTCCATTGAAAGTCTGGCTGAGGTAACCGCTCGCTGTATTGAACAGCTTCATAAACTAGCAGAATTAATTCTACATGGGCAGGAAGTAGAAAAAACAGCTCAAGATCAAGCAAAAGTACTGACAAAGTGAGTGTTATATATTTCATATATGAACATTTGACATTTGCTTGAAACTCGTGAAGTTCTGTTGAGCTTTTGGCACTTGAAGTCATGGTAAGTTCATGAATTAACAAACAACGTTGGCTTTAGGGTCCTGGTGCTATATTTTCTCATGTAATCAAGTCAGGTAGGCTACCTATAATTTTTCGACGTGGCTAGCATGTTTACAAAAACCTGTTTTGACCTGTTCGAATGCTGAAAGTTGTTGCTGTCCCAGCAAGTGAATGTATATGCTCATGTGGGATGTGTTGCCTGTCACCTCTGGAACATATATTGTATTAGCATATACAGAATTTGCCTTTAGAGTGCATAAAGCAGCCTTATTATCTGCCAGTAGAGTTTCGTTGTCTGGTTCTTATCTGCCAAAAATAAACAAAAATCAGTCTGTGGTTCTAAACAGTAAGACCACTCTTGTCAGTAAGTTTGTAGTAATACACAACATAACATACATAAATTTAAGAAGCCAGTTTACCCAGTGAGACTCAGAATGCAGATCTAAAGCTCTCTGTAGTAATCAATTTTACTGGTTTCAGTGGGTTTTGCTTACCTCATAAAGATTTCACCATAAGATGTTGTAATAAGTTGAGTCCAAAGTAAGTAAAGCATGTAAGCAAATGTTTATCTTTAAGAATGGCCATAACCCTAGCAAAGTCCATGGAAACACTTCAGTCTGAAACAAAGTACTCAAAAAAGTGTTTTGCAGAATTAGAGCAAAAGTATGATGCACTTTGCAGGATGAGGTTCAATGCGATGCACTTGTGAATATTTAGTAAAACAGTGAAAGATCTAGAAATAGGACTAGATCTCCTTGTTCTCTTGTGCTGTAACCACAAGGATACTTCCTCTTTTGGTACAGAATAGATGTTTTCTGTGCTCAGATAAGAAACTTCTCACTATTCACTTTTAAGCTTGATTTTTTTTTCCAACAGCATTTCTAGGAACTGTGTTGCTGCAATCAGAAAACCAATAATTAAACTAAAGGTTTAGAATTTAAAAAAATAATGTCATATCAAAAAAAAATACTAGTGCTTGAGCCAACATGACATTGTTTTGTCGCTGTAGTCAGGACTGGATTTTTCCATGGGGGAATATAAAACTTATACCATGAGTAAAATTTATCCTGAGATATTTTTAATATTACTAGAAGCCAAATTGCCTTAAGAATATTGTTGGCTTCCAAGATGAAGTTGGTGCCTGGCTTTTTATCCACTACCAGGACAAGGATGTAATTTTATATTTGTCTCTCTTTTTTTAAACCAGTGTTACAAGTGCCATGTGCAATGAAGTTTCATCTTTATCAAAGAAGTTTTCTGATTCTTTAACAGCAGCTGGGGTAAGATAACAACATTTTCTGTACCATTTGGGTTTTTATTAACATAGTTCACTTCTTAAAACAGAAATTATTATCTAAATCCTGTGGCTTTACATGAGGTACCAGCAAAGAGGGCACTACTTTCTTCAGATCAAGAACACAAGAGCATTCTCACAGCAGATTCCCTGTTGTAGAGAAAGTCTATGAGCCTTGATAGACTGCAGTATGTCCCCAGCCTTTTAAAATCTGCCGTTCTAGAGACTATTCTCCCGTTTTTCCTCATCACCTCTCAGCATTCGTTTACTCTCACTTAAAGGGCCCCACATTTGAAGTCCCACTACTTGATGACATTTTATTCTACTTAGCCTATCCCTTTTGAATGCATCTGTGAAAAAGTCATTAGTGGATAATACTTCCAGCACCTTAAGATGGTTTCATGAGCTGTCTTCTTAGCCTTTGCTAAATCTCCTGTCCCAGGGCCATTGTGTTTGAAAAGGTTTAAGAGATTAGAAAATCTCTTTGGTCTTCCATCTTAAAAAACACTGTTTTATATCCCAAGATAGGCCATTTGGGAACATCCACTTATCTGTGAACATCTTTGCCAGAAATGTAATTTATTTCCCATTCCTGTTCCCTTTCCTTTTACTAGCCTGAGGACATTAATCTGAAGACAAATGGGGAGACACTGTGTAGGTGAGCAGTGAAGGCCTTTTCAGGGCCTGTAGTGCAGAAAGAGTTTCAAAAATGACTGGCATCTGAATATTCTGGCAGGATCCAGAGGCAAAAAAATGTGCTGTTGCTGAAATTATTCATAAATGTCAGAAAAGAGTTCTGGCTCTCCTGATTACTCCAGTAGAGGGTGAATGTACATCAAAGGAAATTTCTTCAGTTCTCCCATGAGCTCTTCTAGCACATCTCTGAAGATTTTTTTTAAGAGTTATTTGTAGAGAAGATGGCTTATTGGATTGCTTTTATTCTGAATAATTTACATTTCTTCACATTACTCTGGAAGAATCTGCTTGTTTTGCAACTTGGGATTGTGTTTTAGCATATTTTTGTGTGACACTTGCAGTAAATACATGCACAGACACAAAAGTAAATTGCACATGAAATATTAAGCTGGCACAACTCAGGAAAATGAAAACTAAAGCTTTCATAAGCATTGCACTAGGTTTTGGTCTTATAAACTCTGTACTCAGATTGTAGGACCAGACTGCTCTTGTGAAAATTTGTGTGGGCACAGTAGAAATTGAGCATAAATACACTTCTCACTGCCAACATCCTCTCTAGAAGAAAGTTTGAGTTGGGCTGTCTGGTGGTTTTTTATGTGCTGTCCTATCCCTGTTAGCTTCTGGAAGATGTGGGACTTCTGCTCATCATGATCAGGCAGGTTAGCAAGGAGCACTAATCACACACGAGTCTTCACAAATCTGCTTTTTCCTGCATGTCCCAGTGGTTCAGTTTTCTCCTTAAGCTGCCAGCAGCATTTGGTTTCACAAACATATTCCAGTATCTTGCGAAGTGTATTACTCGTGCGAAACAGAAATAGTGTAGAACAGAAAAGAGCGTTTTTTTAAACACATTGCTGCCCCTATTAGCTATATCTGTATAATTCAGATGTTAGTTACAGTGCTGGCTCTGCCCATAGTCTATAACGTTGGCAGTGTTTCTAAGAGTGAGCAGTAATGCAGAAGTAAGAAATAACAGCTTTGCTCGCTATGCAAGATTTCTTTCAAACTTAAACTTACTGATGTATACAGTCCGTAGTATTTGATACTGCTCTCTGTCTGTTTCTGGACTTTATTGACAATGAACAGAACATTCTGTAATGGATTTTCTAGTAACTGTCAGGAAAATTGCACTTCTTTTTTTCTAACCATCTTCCTTTTGTTCTGCCATCTCTGAGCTAAGATTTGGATGTATCGTGTTTCTTTAAATCTGTGATGTGAAAGCCACAAGGTTCTAAGGGGACATCCTTCAGTTACATTAATGGGTATTGTATTCCCTTTGTTCTAAAGAAGTCCACCATTCAGTATTAGAAGAAAGCAACTCTTGCTGGAGGTTAATATCGTTCTAAAAATCACAATACAAAGAATAGTGAGAAGAAAAAAAAAAACTTCTGCCATTTTAAAAAGCAGAAGAGTTGATGAATCTGTTTTCTAGGGCTTTGATTTCTGTAGCCTCTAGTAATATCACTACCCATTGTACCCATCTTTATTCCTGTCTGGTGGTTGAGAAAAATGCTGTGCTTGCTGAGCTAGTCGCACACAGATTCACTGGTCAGCCTGTGTTGTCTAGCTCAACATACACTGCCTCCAGTTGAAGATCTGTTTCATGTGTTTTTCCTTCTGAAGGGGAACTAATCGGGGCCTTTTACATCTGCCTTTTCCTGAAACTTCTAAGAACATCGTTATCTTTCCAATGTGTATTTCTCCTTACTTCCTTGGAAGTCAGCCAGGGGTTAAAAAACTTTGAGGGGGATGAAAAGGGCACTGGCAGACAGATGGGCAGACAATGTAATCGCATCAATTTCATATCCGTAAGAAACCAAGGCATTTGAAACTCCATGGTACATGAATTAATGAAAAAGTAAAACCCTGGGTCTGCCTTAGTTCATTGTACTCAGTGGTAGAAATACATGGGGTCTACTGAAGTGTGCATGAAATGTAGACGCAGTTATAAGGAATACTGTGATAAACAGTCTGAATAAGAATCAAGGTGAAACAAGGCCTGTCTAGAATTCATAAAACCACTGCTCAGATGCCAATATATTTCTGTTAAATGTCTCTCTTGTCCTGGCATTTCATTCTTTTTTCTGGTTTACAGAGCAGTATGAAGGCAGAAGTTCTCAACCCCCTCATCAACAGCGTGCTGTTAGAGGTAAGCCTTCACCTTTTCCACATTAGGAAATACCGTAGGAAGATGATTTTGAAATGAAATGGCCACATTTATGTCTGAAGAAAGAACTAAAAAGTAATGGCAATATCATTCTGGCTGTTCAGTGCCAGCTCATAAACGTCTTGTTTTTTTGTGTTCAGCCTCTCCCACAAATACTGTAGCAGTGATACTGCATTTACAGAGGATTCTTACCAACTGTGACTGAAATGAGACTGGCCAGTTCTTAAGTGCTGCGGCTGCATGGGTCAGAGCACAACAGGCAATTAGTGATGTGCTGCTTAGCCCTTTTTTAACCTATGCACAAGTTGCCCGGGCTAAGTCTATTCTTACTGTTCTGTTACCTATTTCAAATCCTACAAGTATTTCTTACTCACAGATAGTTTCAGCCTATGTTTTCCTTTAAAGTTTGGGTTGCAGGAATGCTACGATGTTTCCTGTCCACAGGCATTTAGATTTCAACAAAGATTCACAGTCTAGCTGCTGGCTTGGTCAGCACATGGACAACCATGCATCGACATCAAAATGTTCATGAGTGATTTCTTCTATTAAACATCACATCTATTTTTCATCAGAAAAGCACAGTAAGCAAAATGTGCCTCAGTTTTACTGAGGAGAGAAGAGGTCAAGAGGAAGTAATATGTTCATAAAGTACTACACGTACTAAATGTGTACTATCTGCAGCATTAATTCTTTTAACTCAGCTGATGAGATCACATCTTTAAACAGACATACACATACAGCAGTGACTACAAATTGTCATTCTGTATCTAGCAGCCATGATCCCTTAAAAATGAAGAAAAGGTTACTTTAAAATAAGCATTTTTTGCAGTAGATTAACAGTAGCTTTAAGGAAAATAATGGAAAATTGAATAGAGCTGTAGTAAAGATTGCTATACAGTTCCTTTTGTTATGGGGTAAATTTGCTATTGCAGCTGACACATCTTTGTATGGAATTGCAATATCTGGGAATGTCCAGAATTGTGGAATAAGCTGTTTTGTAATTCTTAAACCTCATGATTTGTAAACAAATACGTACAGCCGAGGTTCACGGAGCATTAGAAATTCCGTAAATAGTACAATGTTTTTAAACTCTTATCATAATTCAAACTGTTAATTTCAGTGACACTTCCTCCTACACCAGATTCAAAATTAGTTCTGTTGATGGGAAGACTAGCTGATTTGTATTACAAGAGTCAAACCTACTTCTGAACACAGTGGCATTTTATTCTACTCACATTACAAACAAAACTCTCCAGGAGTCCAAACTGAGGGGAAATCAGATTTTTATATAGGCCATGCTTATTCTCTGTAAACTCTTTGAATGCATTTTGTTATCTACAGATTGTAAAATCTTGTGTGAATACATATGCTAATATAACATGGTGCAGATCTAAAAAAGGCACTGTTTGTTGAAAAAGTACAATGCAATTCCTGAAACGCATGACAGCTATACTGATAAACCATGTGTTTTCTCTCCCCATTAGGGTTGCAACAGTACTACTTATATTCAGGATGCTTTCCAGCTACTGCTTCCAGTTCTGCAAATTTCACATATCAAGACCAGTTGTCTGAAAGCACAAGAGTGACAGTTTCGCAGCAGTTGTGACCACTGGGCTTAACAGAAACCACAGACCTAATCCCTTTAATGTATGCAGATAGAAGAGATGGTATGAAAGACGTCTGGCCACTCAGAGTCCTGACACTAAACGCGGTTTTGCACATACAATATTGAGCAACTTTTTAGTACTCTTTCAGACTTTTTGACTGTAGAAGTATTTAGAAAAGTAATTTCTTTTCCGTTAGAGTATATCCTTTGCATTAATTTAAACTGAATCAATAGTTTATTGATGTTAGTATTGACATAAATACAGTTTCTAAATATTTACCCTTTCAGCTGTAGACAGGGTGAAGCAAATTAGAATGTAAGGCTTTTTTTAAACATTTCAGCCCAAATGACCATTTTTATTCTTTGCTTCCTAACTGCCAGTTAAAAATGTAAATTTCAAAAGTTGGTTTCAGTATTTAATTTTAGCCAACAAGAACAAATTATCATGGTGTTGTGGCTGTTAAATATTATTTACAGCAGTAAATAATAACCTTGTAAAAATCGGTACCACTTACATAACACTTTGTGTTCAAGGAGTTGTATGGTAACAGGCATTAACTTTGCTGAATTAAAATTCTGGAGGCAATGCATACAGAGTTATCCTGAAAACAAATTGTCTGAGCCAGTTAGAGTACGGGTAAAGCTCTATATTTGCTGACCCATAATTTCGTATTCATTTATGTCTCTCTCTTAATTCCAACTGGCTGAACAACATTGCAGGCAAAGCAATTTGTCAAATATGCAAGGAACAGAAAACTTCTCTCCTTTTGTTTGTTCATGAAACACCCCCAAAATAATCTCATCTCAGATGTGTAACCAGAGTACCCCTTTAGGTTTTAACTTGGTATTGAAACATTTTGAACCCTTTTATCAAATTGAGTTAATGACACCAACAAGTCAGAAACACAGTTTTGGGCATAAAAAATGAAGTCGTGAAGAGACAATTGCTTTGGGTGGGGAGGTCGTATGTCAGAACAATCACCTTTTCTCTGAAGCAGTGGCTAGACAAAATATAACTGAGCAGCAGGAACGACATTTCAGAATAACACTAACAACCGTGATAATTTGTCCATACCCTTAGCTTAAAATCCTGAGCTGTGAATCTCAGAGTCTGTTTAGCCTAGTTTATCTTGAAGACAGGAAGAACCTCCCAATATTTTATGTAGCCTGTTCTCCTCGATTTTCATTGTTTATTACATTTCTCACAGCTATTTTGTATTTTTTTTCCTCTTGATACACTCACAAATCGCATTTAAATGTTTTTAATTGTAGCTAACATCTGAATATGTTTAATCATAGAAGCATAGTTCATACAAAAATAAGGGAATAGAACATGAGGAAATACTTTCTTGTCTGCTAGAAATGAAAAACCATGTATCTGCTTTGCATATGGTAACTTCTGTGGGTCCATAAGCAGTGACAGAAAGGTCTGTTTATATCACATGCTGTTATGATCCCTGTTGTGCAGTCACATGCACTGTTACTTTTCCATCTTTTGATATTTGAAGGAGAAATTTTCACTATTCCTGCAATACAGTTTGTTATTCAAAATGTATTTTACTGCCACCCTGTAGTTTTAGAAATCAGAGATTTCTTTCTGGGCAAATAGAAAGGGTACAGTCCTCAAATCCACTTGCACAGAATGTTTAATAAAAGTACTGGGAACCAAAATAAGCAAGCCCCTTGGCAGCTGAAAAGGGAAAGAAAGCTTGGCATTCACTGGTATTTATGTCATACTGAACAGCTAACAGTACTACAACATGGTAAAAAAAAGAACACTAGGAATTGTAACTGGCAAGCAGACTCGCTAGCTGAAAGATAGGATACAGCCCCCACTAGCCATTATATCTGTGCCACTTCCATCTGAAATGGCGTTATTTCTGAAAGCACATTTTCAAATGAAAGATTTTTTCTTACCCAGTGCTTCTACACTTTGGGAATAAATGTACTCTTCTATGGTAGTCCTTTCTGGCTACTGGAAGAGATGTGCACGTGCACGAGTCCTCCTTGACCAGGGGTTATTCCTCTATATACACTTGGCCCAGAAGAACAACTCCTTAGTGTGGATTTCTGAAGACCATGTGCTTTTTCCGTGCGCTTGGCCATGAGCGGTTTTCAGTTGTGGATCTGGACACCAGTTTAAACATTCAATGGCTTGTAAAAAGTCCTGTTTGTTTAAAGCTTTCTTTCTGTTGTTCTACACTGGCAAGGAGAATAATATATGTGGTTAAAACCTTGTTTATTTTTCAAACAAGGACTGATAAGAAAGTCTAGTGCTTACGACTATCAATCATTACATGTTGGAGTTTTTGCTTTAATTTGATCATAACTTTTTGTCAAGAAGCCTTTCTGCCCACGTCGGAATAGAGCTCTACATCAGGTACCTGTACGTGTGGTATTACTGCCCGGGGAATCATCCAAAGAACATAGCAATAGCTCTTTTATATTGCTCCTATGCCAAGTTCATGTTTTCTGACATAAATGATTTTAGTAACTTTTTTCTTATGGATTTTTTTTTCTCTGAAATGCGGTGCAGACTATATAGTGTTAAACCTGTCAGAAAAATGTGATTACTAATAGTGGTGCTTTTTAGTAGAGGCTGAACAATACAGTATTAGAAGCCTCAGGGGATCGTGTTTGAAATCATTGAGGGACGTTCTTAAGACAAGGATCGCTTGTCTGACATATTCCTTAGGAGAGGTCTGTCTTCCTTAAATTATGTATGTATTGATTAAAGTACCTTCCTTAAAGTAAAAGAAGTTACAAAAAATAACACGTAGAATTGAGTATTCACATCTGTACAATGTAGGAAGAGAAACAGGGGCAAACAGAAGCATAGGGATACTCCATCTGATCTCAGATTTATTCCAGGAAAACTGAATGCAAAATCTTTAAATCAATTTTAGGTAAATAATATTTCAGTAGAAGAGTACTGTGTAGATGTACCCAGAATATTTTGTTTACACTGGTTTGTATTTTTCCATCAGTCAAATAAATCATTTGAGATGTTGAACTGGGGCAGTGTGCTAAAAAATAATGTTATGAATAATGCGATGGGTAGATGTACTCAGTGAAGTTTCTGATTTTGTGATTTACGTTTGGAATGAGTGATTTTATTGAGAGTCTGGCAAAGACAGATGCAAGCCTTAAACTTTTAAGGGAGACTGACTGTTCCTTCTTTCATCACCACCTTTTTCCAGGTCAGTACACTGAGTGTGCTCTGGCATTTGTCAAACTACTAGGTTTTAGGTACTTATTTAAAAAAAATAACTTCAATTGTGAAATTACCTGTTATCTTGAGCAGATGTGTTTTTCATAACAATTTTCTCACTTTTGAGTACCCTTTTGTATGCAGAGAAGAGAGCTTTGGCTGAGGCAGGCTTTTGAGCACGCAAAGTTGAGAAATGTGTCAAGGTGAAACTTAAAGCAGTGTCTGCACACCTACAGACTCACAAATAATCCACTGTCATACGTCATCAGTGAAGGAAACTATGAGACAGGTCACTTATTGTATTCATATATTAAAGGTATTTGCATTTTTTTTGGCAAACAAAGCAAGCTGTAATTTCTTTGCTGCTTTTCAGGGTGTAGTCTATTCATGTGTAAACATCTCTTCCCTATGATTTGCTCCAACACTCCTGCATCCACTGCCTCAGACAGCTAAACAAAAGAACCGTCTCTCCCGTTTCTTTCATGTTGCTTAGATCATCCATTGAAGCCATTAAGATCTTTCTCTAAAATGTGCCCTAAGCAGACAATACAAAATTACAGCCATCACAAGATGAGGTGTTTTTTAATGATGTTTCCAGAGTCACCACCGGTCAGGATGCATAACAACTTCAATGAGTCTGAAACCCCACAGCATTTTGAGTGACAAATACAGATTTTCACCTTTTTTTCTGAATCACAGGAGTGTTTTTTAGCATACAAGCAGTCACCCTGCTCATAGGATTATCTTTGAGACATTCCACTTCTATCTCAAATGACAGCCCTGTCCTTTCAGTTCGACTCAAAAGAGTGTAAAGAGTGGAAAATGGCTTTCCCAAGTTCTTTTAAAAACCATCTCAGAGCAAGGCTTAAAGTGACACCATCAGCCAGCCTGACCTACTTTTGAGATTCCTACAGTCTGACTGGAAAACCCTCTGGACTTTAAACAGTTTTTTTTTCTGGCTTGGGTCAACCTTTGTTGCTGAGACTATGAGGACACAAACAGCTGCTTTTATTGTGCAACCTGTACGTTTTCCATGCTTGGACACCTGCCCCAGCATTCACAACAGACAGTATTTCTAGAAGTGTATTGATGATGGTGTGCAGCCTTGGAATTAAGAAAACAGAAAATAAAATGTCAAAAGTTGAGCTGTCTTAGATAGGAGAGGGAAGATGATTTTTCAAAGGCACAAAAAAAAAACCAGCAATGACATACTCTCTGGAAAGAGGAACAATTTTCAAGGTTGGATTAAAGAAAAGACTTTTTCAAAGAATTTTTCAACATTGTTCAAAATAAACAAGAAATGACATCTGATTAGTTCCAGCAGAACTGGAATAACAGCACTTCTGAAGTAAAAGAAAAATCTGCGTGAAGTTGAAGGAAGTGAGGCAAAGATAAGAACATTCAAAGAGGTAAAACTGAGAGGAAAGAAGACAGCAAAATTGATCACACTAGATCTGCAGAGCTCATTCTCCCTTTATTACCTGTACCCCAAAAGTCTCTGAGCACAGATCTGCTAAGAACTTACTACTCTCCCCACTTTGATCTCCTTTACACGGCTTCTCTTACAGACTCTCAAGCAGGTGCCCTAACAGACTCAGGAACAAGCACTAGCCATTTGCTCTGCCTTTCAAATATTTTACCCAGGGAGTGAAAGAATATTTCTTACGTGACAGTACAATAATGCAGAAGTTAAAAAAAAAAAATAAGACAGACCCTTGTGAAAAGGAGACTTAACAGCAGGACCTTGCCAACAGGGAGGGGAAATGAAGGGAACTTGTATACATATATCCCAGAATCACACTTCTTCATGAGTGGTGTGAAAGAGCGGTGTCACCGCTCTGACAGGCTGACCAGGGAGAGCTCTGCTACAAAGGACCTCGGGGCCATGGTGAGGAGCGAGTCGGGCGTGAGCCAGCAGCGTGCCCGGGCAGAAAGCAGGCCGACAGCCTCCTCAGCTGCAGTAAAAGGAGCACTGCCAGTCGGTCAAGAGAGTCAGTTATCCACCTGGGCGTGCATGAGACCATGACTCCAGCACCGCATCTGGTTTGGGACTCCCCAGTGCAAGAAATGCGTCAGTAAACTGGGGTGAGCTCAGCAGAGGGGCACCAGGCTGGGCAGCCGGTGCTGGAGGAGCTGCCCCGTGAGAGGCTGAGAGGCCGTGCTTTCCTGTGGCTTGGATCATGCTTGCAGGACACGGTAAGCTCTACTCGACAGATTAAAGGCTTGTAAGAGCCTCTGGGTTTTACTTGGTGGTGGTGTTTTGCAGAGGTAGCTCGGGAGATGCAAACTTCCAAGGTAGTGAGACCAAACACCTGGGAAGCTGTGGGATAAGTGGGGGTAATAACGGGACAGTTCAGCCATCCAAGGGAAAGAAAAGGGGGAGTTACAGGCAACAAGAAAAATAGAATTAAATTACAGGAGGAAGGAAATTAAATCAGGGTCACAAGGAGCAGGGCTGTCCCTACTATCAAGATCCCTGGATTACTGAAGGGGAAGAGTGATAGATAGTGCCATCATTTGAAGGAAGCATTTACACACTGGCTGAAATGGCCTTAGCAATTCTGCAGTGGTTTGAGATAGGTATTTCGCTTCCATCTGTCATGTGTAAGGTGTGGTTCTACAGTAAGGTAAGGAAAAATAATAAAAAATGTGAGAAGTTTATAGGATGCATTAGAAAATTCATTTCTGAAAAGCCTTAAGATATTACCATAGACAAGCAATAAAGCCTCAAAAGCCCCCAAATCAAGAAAGACAGTATTTTTCTTGTCTGTTTGTTTTTTATAAAAGATGGTAACAAACAATAGAAACAAATGCTTCCAATTTATCCAACTAAATTTTAAAAATTCCATATGGTCTCAAATCATTCAGAAGCTAATGTTCCCAACTATTCCTATTAAATCTGAACTGCTTGGTGCGGTGTAATGACTGGATAAGCAATTTCAGAAAGCTTCAGGAGGGAAAAGCTATATAAATGTAAGGGATGGAGGTTATGAAGTATTAACATGATGCTAAATTGCTGCATATCATATTTGCAATGGGCAGTTTACAATCTGTTCATCCTGATGGATTTAGCACAAGGGAGTCTGAAGTCCTAGCTCTGCAATTTCTGTCTCTGCCTAGTAATTTATGGTCAGATTGTACCCACAAATAATGGGTTAGCACCGAATGAGTTTGGGACCCTGCTCAGCCCAAACAGCTCCACTACACTCAGAGGAGCAGCAATAAATGGAAAGTAAGGAAAAGTTCCAGGAGACAATGAGTCTGAATACTAATGACCTAAGCTAATACAAAAGATGGAAATGCAATTTATCAAAGAGTATAAAACCCATTTGGTGTCTTAATGAGTTATAAAAGAAATAATAACAATAACGATTTAGTGGATTGAAGCCAAATGTATATTTTTTTTCCACATTTTTCTTCTTTATCCACCAAGATGTTGCAGAATTTATGAATGTCTTCCTGGTTTACTGCAGAAATTAAAATGTACTGCAGAACTCCTTCCTTCTCTATTCCTTTGGCCACTCTCCTCATCAGCCAGAAATTCTCTCTTAAGCATCTTAGTCACCTAGAGCATTAAAAAGTCTGAAAACTATGTTCATTTCATGAAAATACAGGTTCATTTCTACCTTCAATCAGGATTTTATCCTGTGGAGAAGATAAATTTCTTCCCAGCTGGAAAAATAAATTATTGCAAGGATTATCTCACAGCCTTATGATTAAGCATTAAATCCCAAAGGAACAGAAAATAGATAGGAAATCTATAATTTCCTACTGAAGTTGATTCTACAGCAAAATGTGTTTGTCCATTATTCATATTTTCTTAATACCAGGTAGTCCTGATAGATAAAATGAAGCTTCTCAACTAAACGGCGCAGTTGGCATTCTCATGAGAAGACGGATAACAGAGCTCCCCAGACTGAAAATGGATATGCTTTCTTCTGTGGTGTATTATGTTTCTCCTTTCATGCAGTTGGAACTGTACTTCACGTGGCACCACCTGAAACAAAAGAAAACATTGGTATCAGAAATAAGAGAAGGTTAGAAAGCAGTATTTTCTAATTTACTTTAAATGTCGTTGCAATGTAATTCACAAGTCTACGCTTCTTTTAACTTTTACAGTAACTAATTTTCCTCTCCCACAGAAGGAAAAAAAATAAAAAATGATTAAGTAGTAGAAAAAATAGAGGATATACCCCAGATTGGAGCTAAAGGCCTACAAATGATACCTACCAATAGGACAGTGCTATAGGTACCTGCCCCACAAGACTGTGGTACAGGAACCTGAGTGAGAAACACTGCACCTTGCTTTCAGGGAAGCTTGGCAGCACGTGCCCCTCTAAAGCACTGGCCACGTACACCCAGCTGAAGTGAGCCAGGAAGGATGTCCCTGAAGTGTCCCAGACTGGTTTATGCAGAGTGTCTCCATCTCCACAGAGCTATCTGGAACTCTCCTTTAAAGGTAGGCGGTGACTGGTCTCTTTCTTTGAAATAACTGAGCAGGCTTCAGTCTCTTTTCTTCCCTCCCAGCAGCTGGATGAGGGGAGAGGAGTTTTGTGTAACACCTGCCTCCTTTCCGCACTCTCTTACTCTGTGTCAGCTCCTGGATGTCTCTTTGTGAGCTGATCCATCTGCAGCAGAGTGTTCAGAAGTAAATTTGGGGTACTAAAAGGTCTTATTGCAGCTCGACCAAAATAAGCTAAATTATCCTAATGAAAGTTTAAAAAACAAAAAAAAAAAAAAAAAAAAAAAAAAAAACAATCCAAACCACCAGCTGTGAGGAAGAATTTGCAAACCTGTGCCCAATTTCATTTCATGTAGTACACCCATTTACAGCAGGATAAATTTGGAAATAATGAACTATACAATGCTGGGGGGAAAAAAGTACAGCATTTCTTTAGTCCTTATTCTCCCACTGAGTGAAAAAGCAAATGCAGCTTGTCACCCATTCTGGTAGTTCGTGTAGCTGAGGGCCGAATAACAACATCTGTTTCCCTTTTCCTTTACATCATAAGAACTGGGATAAGAAGTGTTTCTTTGGCTGTGAAATCATACTGGAGGCAGCAGCTGCTAAAGCAAGCTAGAAAATGACAAGTGTAGGCAGGATACAATGCATCAAAAATTGATGCCAGCTAATGGAACAGAGGTTTTAAACAGCCTGTGCAGCACCCATTACAGTCCAGTTCTGCAAGCAAGCGGGAGTGCTTCCCTTCAAAACCCTATGAATGTCTGGTTTGGAATGAAACGCATCCTGGTATGCATTTTAAGCAGAGACCAGTAATCGTGCCAAGTACCCTGGAATGTATTCAGCCATCTGATTCTGTGAGCTGTTTCCTAACTAAGGGGAGTTTTAGATTCAATGTGTGATTAAGACTTGAATCTATTATGGAAGCAGGAACAGTGGAGGAATTATCTTTTGTGATATTTTAAAAATAAATATATAATTGAGAGACTGCATGCAGTCCTCAAAAGAATTTAAAGCTGCATGCAAAAACCCTTTTTTCATAGTTATCTACAGGAATTCATGAAAGCATAAAAAATGACAGCTTATATAAATGGCCAACTGGCAAATCCAGATGTGGCTGGTTGGAACTTCTGCCTTCAGCATCATCACACCCAATTTTATTATGACGTTAGCCACAGCACATCTATCTATCACTTCTGAGAACTGAAATGATGTTTTCCAGAAAAAGCATCAAAAGGATAACTGGAAGGATCCCACAAATCTGAAATCACAGCTACTGTTCTTTACAAATAGACATACTATTTACAAAAGCAGCCTAACTAATCTTGCTCTCGCTCCTGAGCACATTTGCTATGTGCCTTTGCTAGAATGCTTTGAACTATCAGTGCCACTGTTTCCCCTGCATAATTACTATCTTCTGTTGTTTGTGTGGGTGTCTTGCTTGAAGACACACCACAGAGGCGTTCTTTGAAATAGGAAAACATTTTTGCAATGCCATGATCACGTAAGGAAAAGCAAAAATATTTTTAGTTGCCCTTTCTGTTGATGCTACTAAATTCTGTACTGATAGTATTTGGAGGCCTCTTCAGGACGGCAGAAGGGTCTGAGCCCAAACCCAGGTAATTCCCTAGGTGGACCAGCACTGAATCGGGTATTAGCATGGTATTAGACCAGACTCTACCACTACCTTTCTACACTGCAAGGGGAGGGCATCCTTAGAAAATGACAGCAGTAAAGAAACGCTGAACATATCTGGATGGGAGTCAGGCTCATACACATAGTTACTTACTGAGCTCTTGTGCCGACCAGCCCACACGGGAGGTGGTGTGTCCACCTGCTTTTAGACTGCAAGAGAGGAGAGGGATGCATCAATTCTTGTATTTTCTGCAAAAGAGGTTCTCATCTTTTCAGCCATACACGTTCTTCCCCAGTGCATCGTCCCTGTCAGTTGCCTGTCATCTACCTTATGCTCCAATTTTATAATCCATTTCACCTGAAGATAAGATTGTGCCTTAAATTATGCATTCACTGAGAGGCCAACTCGTCTTGTTTAACTGTACAGCTACACTGCCACTCAGGAAGAAATATAGAGACGTGAAGCACCTTACGTATTCGAGGATCTGAAAGCTCTTTACAAAGAGAGATGGAGGTGCTGATGGCAAAGGGAAGTGCACTAAAAATTGTTGGCAATTGCTGATGTGGAACTTTCATTAGCTTTTATGCAGCCTTTGACACCTCAACCACTTTTATTAAGAGAATTAATGGGAGGGAAGACGTTAAGGTTATTTCATCTTGTCCTTGGGGAACTGACTGTCAAAAAGACTGATGTAGTAAATAAAGTGTTTGAGGTAACAGTGACCAATTTGTGGGAATTTGATCTAACAGCAGCTCAGAGCGTGACACTGGACAGTTTTTACTACCACAACAACAACAAGTCCACCACTGTTGGCTGTAAGACATGGAGTTTTCTCTCTCCCTTCTTTCTTTCCCTTTCTTCCTTTTTCTTTCTTTTTCTTTTTTTTCTTTTTCTTTCCCTTTTTCTTTCTTTTTTTCTTCTCCTTTTTTTTTCCTTTTCTTTCCTTCTGTCCTTCTTTCTTTTCTTTCTCTATTCTTTCTTTCATTTTTCTTTCTCTTCCTTCTCTTTCTCTCTCTTCTTTCTTCTTTCCTTATAACATGGCAGCACTTCATCCCAAAGCTGTCAGTTCTGTGTCTGTCTCTAAGGTCCCCCAATAAGGCAGAACTCTGTTCTGTCCTTAGTCACCCATGAAATCCCTTAATGCTCCTTTTGATTTGGAGAACACAACGCTGCCTGAAAGGGCAGAGGACAGAAATACTGTAGGGGAGGGCTCACAGTTACTCTTCATGCCATAACACATACAATTATTACTCTGCCCTGATCACTGTAAGGCTGAAGTGTGTCTGTGGCACGGAAAAGTCCAGCACGTCCTGCACCAGTCTGCCTGGACTCCACACGGCCCCACCACTGGGGAAGGACAGACCACCACCAAGGGCAGGACTGGAGAGAAGTTGCTCCTTGGGACCTGCTTACTTCAGCCTCAAAGGATAAGTTTAACCAAAGGCTTCCCTACGTAACAATGATTTCAGGGCTAACCATCAGCAAAATCGTCTTGCTGAATGCTCTTCGGATAGGCTGTTCACCATACATAGGGTTGTTTTAATGGCAACAGTGATTTGACACTTACTTGCCCACTTTTATTCCTTACTGCAATAATTCTTTGCCTCCACTGTTTTAGGGAAGTGCCATTGAACCCAGTGCATTCAGAAATGTTAGTCTTCCTGTGGTTTGCCATGCTAATTTCTTTAGGGAAAAGGAGCTAGTCGTCTAGCTTTCATACATAAATTCAGTATTTATTCTTCTGATCTGCTTTTCCAGATTTCTTGCTAGCAGTGCAGCTTTGAGTTTCTGTCTTTCCATTTATCACAAGGAGGATATTCACTGCTGACGCTTCCGAAAAATAAATAAATAAATAAATAAAGCAGCAGACCCAGATAAACATCTCACAGCATTTTAGAGCTGCTAAAAATAATAGTTGATGTAAGTAGTGCTCTTTAAGTTAAAAGCACCGGTTGATGCAAGTAGTGCTTCATAAGTTAAAAGCACAACACAGTCTCTGTTTTAGCTGGGATAAACTGTGATTACCATGGTGCAATTAGTAATGAGGAGTCACGGGCAGAGACTGAAAAAGAAGTTGGGTCTCCAGAGCTTTATTCTAGCAGGCTGTCCCCTGAACAGCGCTACCTCCTCGCGCAAATATTTGCCCTGAATAAAATGTTCATGCTTTCTAACCAAATAAAAGCAGCCCTGAAATCTGCAATAATTCTTATGTCACCATTTGACAGCACTAAGGAAAAACATCTACAGCTGTCATGCATAAACAGAGAACTGTCTTAAAGCAGCTGAGAGATTTGGCTCCTTCATTTTTTCCAGGACAGTTGCTAATGTGGCTCTTTAATGAAAGATGGCAGAAACAGAGAGGGATTCTGAAGTTCAGCACTCACATGTAATAATAATATTTTCCCTGAAAATACACAGAGATATTCAAGTGACCTCTACTGAAAAGATTCTCCTTTGTCAAAGGTGTATGGGTACAGAAGATGGTGCATTTTTTATTAGCTGAATTTTTATTTGTGTGCCTTTTGGTATATGTGTGCACAGAAATGCACGCACCATTACTTACTATCACACTGCCAGTCTTCATTTTGTTTGTTAGCCATCCAGCAGGAGATCACCCTGATTTTTACTTACTTTATTTAATATATTTTGTCATAAACAAAATTCGGTGATGCTAACAGAGAGACCCACTCCTGCCTTCACTACATTTTGGATCAGGTCTTTTCCTACTAGGCTTAAAAGCAGCAAAGTCTAGTTTGTGGCTAACTATAGGCTACTTCCAATTGAAAAATCAATCATATCAAACCTTCATTTGAGAACTCTCAGAGATGCTGAGATATAGGTAACTACACAAAGTCCTCTCATATTCTCACCTTAAAAACTTACAGAATGCAATGTTGTTTGTTAAAAATAAGTATTATTTATTTCTGAATCCCTAACAAACACAATGAAGACTATTTCCTGACATCAAAAGAAATATTCAGCAGAAAGCAGCAATGTCATCAACTCTTTATCTGCCTCCATCTATTTGCAAGACAAATGCTTTTCTATAGCAGAAGGGCCAATGAGAGAGTAATGTGCCTTATACTTTGCTCTCCTGTCTAGTCTGGATTTTAACTTGCTAATTTTCTGTGGCTACAAACAGTGCTTTGGAGTCTTTCAGGCAATGTGTTGCCTATGAGCCCCAGGCTAAGGGATGTTGCTGAGGCCACCAGCAGGTTCTCCAGCTCACGGGGAGAAGAGCGAGCCTTCCTCTCCCTCCCTCTTGTAGCTGCTGTTACACCTACTGCATCTCTGCATAGCTAACCTCAGAAGAATCAGATAAACATTTTGTGCTGGGCTGTGGTTAATGTTTTCTACGAGCACATATTCGGCTACCTGGAAATCAGGAAAAGCACGACTCAAAGACAAGCAGATTGCCTGAAGCCCACCTCAACAGCAGAAGGATTTTCAAACGTGCTCCTCTACAAAGAAGAGGAAGAAGGTGCCTTGGTCGAGCAAAGAGAACTCAGCTGACAGCCTGCGCTGACTTAATAAAGATGACCCTAGCACTCATGGCAAAAGTAGATCGCAGCCTCCTTCCACAGACGAAGTAACCCAAAGTTTTCCAGCCAGCAAGCTGTCCTGTAGGCTGTCCCTGCAGCATTGTTACCTACTGAGCCGCCTGCAAACACAGGTAGCAAGGAGTTGAATCTGACCTTTTTGGAGGAAGGGGGAAGTGTTTCTTTGCAGGAAATGAAGCAAGACTAAACAGGAAGTGCCTTTGTTGGTTCTGCAGAGTATTTAGCTTCAAGACAGTATTCCTGTGAGAAATATTATTCAAAACCCAGTTGCAACAAAAGGCAAGATCTAGATCTAAGTTATTGTCTCCCCAGGCACAAGTTAGTCCTTCTCCAGCCACACCCTTTAATAATCTTTCCACACAATGTCATGTAACATTAAAATACTATCAAGCATTAATCCCAAGCATCACATCCATTTCACCTCACTGCCAGCAGTGGTTCTTACAGGAAGATTGTGTTATGCCCAGGAAAACAAGCCTGCTTCAGTACAGCACAGCACTGGAACAAGATATTTGGGGTTTCTCAGGACACCCAATCTTTCAGTGACAGGCCCAGAGTTAAGCAAATGGATTACTTCATCCCAGAATGTCCTGAATTTCGTATATTACCTCACAGAGCAATCAAAAAATCTGCAAAGCTGCTCTATCTCTCCTTTTTACCCTTTAATACATAATATGCAATACAGTAACAGCTTAAGGAGTACTAGCAGGTCAGTCTGAATGGTTACTCTTACTTCCAGGAACACAGAAGTTAAATTTGCATGGAAATGGAGCACACAAGCAAATGCACAGCATTTTGCTTCCTGCTTCTAAAAGATGAGTTTTGGTGAAGCCAATATCCTGGACGGACATAGTTTGCTACTGCTCAACCACTATACAGGATAAATGAAGGCACTGAACACTACTGAGCACCCACCCCCTCAGTAATACATGCTATTGCAACCTCAGAAATATCTATTTCTAACCCAAGAGTAAATGCTGCCTCTCTTCACAAGGAACAATTAAGGTGGGCAGGTACATGGCAGATGGGGACCCAGGAAGATACTACCTGCAAGATAGTTGACACCTATCAGAAAAACAAGAGGGCTTGTACTGAAGTGGATGGGAGAGGTCCCTGAAGAATGGAAAGTGTCCTACAGAAAGGTTGATGGGGCTCTGAGAAAGCTCATGACATCCAAACGGCAAACAGATGAACACAGGTGATATGAGAACTGCTGTTGCCTATGTCACTGACTTCCCAAGTCATCTTTCTCTGCCTCCTGATAGCCTCATTTTAGGATGGTAACAATGCCAACTTTCCATCTTTACAAGTCCTCGTAAGATCTGTGGATGGGTGCCATTAAAAAGTTGTCAGCATTTTTAATCATGACTTTATGCTGTCCCGTAACACAGCTAGTCTCTCTCAGAAGCCAAACAATAGCCTAGCTCAATTATTAATTTATTATGAAAGTACCTCACCTTTTGCCAACAATGCTGTTCCAAATTGCTTCTTTAGCTCTGCTGTCAACATACAACCTCACTGTTTATGGGTCCATGTGAGGCACAAAACCACACCATACATCAACTTTTTTAACACGTTAAAAAGATAGTGCGATACGATACTGCATTTTCAATATAACTCCATCCAATTTAAATATATGTAAAGAATGACTTCTTATGCTTTTAACCTAAAAAACTCACCATGTGCAGTAATATAAATCTATGCAAATAGCCATAACCCCAAGTATGCAACTGATACATCAGTCTGTCTGTATCACTCATTTGAGTAATCAGCTTCTAGGCATTACAAGTATTGCCAGAAAGAGGAATCTCTTACTGTACATTTCTCTTCCAACTTGTTTCATTACATCTGGACTTCCTGAAACAATTATTGGAGTACAACGGCTGAAGAAAGTTAGAAGTGGCGTACTAGTTTTAGTTCCAAGCTAAAACCAACTTCTTGTCACTTATTCTGGCTGGTGTAATAACAGAGCAATTATTTTCTTTTATTTTGTGAATTTTACCAGCTCACTATTTATTTCAAACACATGATTCTCTTCAGAGATCATCTGAAAAATGCTTCTTTCTTCTGCTCTTGTCAGAAACAAATGTCAGCGCAACGCTGAAGTCTAGGACTTGATGTTCTGCACCAGAAAAATAGTGTCAGAATTAGCAGGGCTGCCTTCAGGGGCACACAGGGTTTAAAAGGCTAACAGATAAGTTTACAGATCACTCTTGGTACCAGAAGGAAAATTGATTTTGTTTTCTTGCCATCTAGCTCTCGCAAAACACATTTTCCAGTTTGTCATCTCGTATATTTGGCTAGAAGAAGTCGTAATTTATTTTGAGCAGATATTGCTTACCCCTAGTTCTGAAAATATGAGGCTAAACAAAAAAAACCTGACAGTTGCACGGTATTTACTTACCTTCTACAGGTGATGCACTCAGATGACAATGTTCTTGTTCAGGAATTATGGGCAGTATCTTCCTGGCCTGTGCAGTAAGTGGAACCTGTTGTTCGTTGGTCTTCACTAGGAAAAGGTAAAATATTTTTATCCATACTGCTAAACAACAAATACATCTGCAGAGTGCTACGCTTTGAATATGCAGTTTTGAAGATCACTGAGAGCTATCTGAATGCGAGACAGAGGTGCACAGCCAGTTTTTCAATGGGATTTCAGTGCCTAGAAATGCAGATACACGTCTGGGAGTCCTGCAAGTACTAACCACGTTCTGGTATTTCGCTTCCTCTTGGCACTACCCAGACTACAAGTTGATCCTAAGTCTTCATGGAAAACAGCTTGAGGGTAGGCCACTAAATTCTCTTGAAAATTTACTAGTAGTGAAAATGCAAAAGCATGCAAATATGGGGTTAACTAAGGGTCTCCCAGAACACGAAAAGCTACAGGTGGCCAGTTAAGCAGAACCAAGTGAAATTTAGAGTGTGAACTTTCCGATTCATTCTCACAGAAGGACAGCCCAGACTGTGCCTCAGAGAGCTTGCCATACACACAGGGAGAGTAACCAGGCGTCGTACAGTGCTTAACAGAGATGACAGCATGCACTTCAGAAACAGGCAGAGACATGGTGATGCCGTTAGCACGCTGACACGCAGACCTGGTGTCTTGCTGGGATACACGTAAGGAAGCACAGAAGCAGAGTTGCCAGGCTAACGATGCTTTGATGCAATGTATTTTTCGAAGAACTACAGTAGAAGACACAGCATTTTGACTCCAGGTCCACCCTGTCCCTGACCATCCATAACTTCTGTTAACCTACAAACAGATTTCTCCTGAGTTCATAACAAGAGGAAGAACCATGCCATTTATATTTAGCCATATCCTTTCTCTACTTTCAATATCAACTGGGCTTCTCTCCTTTACAAATGCAATTAAAAAGTGGGGTTTGGATCTTGGTAATTAAGCAGCTGAGTATGAAAGACAAAGTTAAAACAAAACTGGGGTAGGTTTAAAAATAGCAGTGGATCGTATTCCACCCTCAGGCTGAACCTGAAGAGAATGGGAACGTAGGCTGATATTCCCTTCGGAGCCCGTGTGTAAGGCTGCTCTGCACGCATGCAAACGGAGCAGGGAAATGGCCCCTCATGTATTGGTGCTCTACTGAAAGAATACAGGGGCTATAAAAAGCTCCCTAAAATTACCTGTCTCCTATAGATTTTATTCTCCCTTCTGAAACAGCAAAAGACCCGAAGTGGTAATTAGGCTTCACATTTTTCTCTGGAAACATTGCATCTTAGAAACATGTACATCTGTGTTGAGTACTGAACACCGTGACAAGCTTTGCTTTTCTCAGCATTATTCATCTACGTTGCTGAGGCAGAGACAACTACACAGCTATGTCAAGAACTAACTAGAAAGGATCGGAATAAAATATGTGATGGTTCACTTAGCCAAGATTAAACAAATTTCTCCTTTCTTGGCTTTGCACGTATTTGGTGCTGCAGAGGATGCATCCTGCCTGTCCTCTTTGCTAAAAAGAGAAGGTGCCACAGAACACAAGGAGGACTGAGTCCGAATTCATTGAGATGCCAGCCCTGACACTGCTGAGCCAGGGATTGGGTCTATTTCCAGCCTGTCAACTAACCTGAAGCTGTAGCAATACATCAAGATATGGCAGAACTTGGCCCACTTCTTCTAATCTTATAGGCAAGGAACTATTATTTTAATAGGGTAGCACAGAAAACAATATAGGAACTCAAATGACCGAGGCGAAATTTGTCTTATTGTTTCTTATGTGCAAATTATAGTTGTCAAGCCCACTTATATCAGATGCTATGGATGTCACAAAGTCTGAACAGTCCAGAAAACAACGGCAGGCCAGAAACCCTGAGGTTTTATTCTCTGAGTCCTGGTTGTCACCATGATCGTATAAAGTTCTTCTTTCAGGATGAGTTATGAAGTTACCACCCAATTGCTTAGTGGCTGCAGGTCTTTCAGCAATTTAAAGCATGTGTTTTAACCAAGCTACCCCACTTTTCATGTAACTGGAAAGTCCAAAATTTCTATATCTAAGAACTGTAGCTATTTCCCTTTGCTTCCAGCATCTAGGCTATTTTTCTACTTCTGCATTTCTCTTAGCCTGAACCAATTGAGTCAAACCAGACACTCAAATTCAACCTTTCCCCTAGGAGAAACACAAAACACCTCTGCAGTAGCAAAAGCTGTACCAACTGCTGACCATCTGCCCAGCCCGACCCACAGGGGTGGGTGGCTGCTGCTGTATCGGGAACGGCTGCTGGTCTGTGGGAGGAATTTCCATTGCTGCTGGGGGCTGAGGCCAAAACCCCAACCTGGGTCTTTGCTAATATAGAGCTCAGCAGGCCACAGAGTAGCCAGGTGCTCTGCACATTTGCTGACACTGTGCTACTTTCATTTTCATTAGAGAAAAGGTATAAGTAAGTCTAAGATGCCAGATAAGTAGCATAGATATGAATATACAAATACATCTTGTAATTCACAGTCTATTGAAATCTCAATTAAATATGTTACTGCTTCAACAAATACAGTCTTCGGAATACCCGATACCATGACTAGGATACGTTCAAAATCTGTTCCAGCAAATTCAATATGAATATTAATTTGATATGGTTGAAAGCCAAGAGCATCATAATATAATCAGAAGAAAACATACTCAAATACATCAGAATTAACTTTGCATTACTGTGAGCCAGACGAGTCAGGGAATCTTGTATTTGTATCCCAAAATGTAATGAACCAAATTATTACTTTGAGCCAATGGAGTATTGCTGAAAACGAGAGAAGTAATACACAATTTCAGCAATATAGAAAGCATTATGTCAGAACTAAGGTTGCTCACATAGACTGCAGGGTAATAACATGATGATATTAACAGTACGGTTGCGTGTTTGCACAGTCCCATTCTAGAATGGGAGTGGGAGCAGGTTTTTTTTCCAACAGACCTTATGCTGCTTTCAAAACAGGACAAAAATAAATAAGGAATGTCATTTTTATGCTACAGAAATATGGTCTAGATGGGAATTTATAGTGGTAAACTTGTAGCGACATAAATTCACACTGCATCTTATAACCCACATACTTACATTAATGAAACTTCCAGTATGAAAAGACCCTGCTAGGCAGATTCACTCATAGGTACCAAAAGCACTCATTTATGCAATTTGTCTTTCTTGTGCAACATTTCTTTTTTTTTTTTGAACAGTGTAGTGTATAGTTCATAGACGCTGGCCTGCTCCCAACATGTGCCATGTCCCCAGGAGTTAATTTTTTAGGATACAGTCATATGAGAATAGCTATACTTAATCAGTTCCTAGTAGTGGAAAGGGTATTTAAGTGTTTCAGGGAAAGTGGGTTAAGGAAAAGTGTAAGAGCAGAGTAAGTATAGCTACCTTCCATTTCACTGGAACCAAGGCGATTTAAGCAGTGAGCTGTACGTGACAGTTTAGCAATTTCTATCTGAGTTCTTTTAAAACACTTCGGGGAATACCATCTAGTCCTTATAATTGCTATTATTAATTTATTAAGTTGTTCCAAAACCTCTTCAACTGCCTCTTCAGTTTGAGAAAAGAAAGTCTTGCAATAAAAGCCTCTGATGTGGGAATCTCCCTGACATTCTCTGTGATGAACACAAAGCAAGGAATAGATTTTTCACCTTTGGTTTATTTTCCACGAACTACTACTAGCGAGTCCTATTTGATATGAAAATGCTCTGTGTCTGGAAATACAGGTCAGCTGCTTAAAGAACACATATTTCTTGCACTGATGAAAAAGCATCCTGTTCTCTTTCCTTTCTCTTGTGGCTGCACTAAAGGGCAACTGAGTTTTGTCAATTCAAACCACTCAAAGGACTATTTTACATAAATGTAATGGCAGAAACAGATCTAAAGTCTAGAAAACATGCACTGTACAGCTCTGTACACGCTCTTTCACATTCTTTTTTTTTTTCTTTAGCTTAACAGCACAGACATGATACAGCCAACGTTTATGACCAGAATGTTTTAAAGCTTCCCTATTTCCACTGTATGTGCCTAATCATTCACAGTACCATGAATTTCTAAAGTTGGAAGGTTGTAATTTTAATCCTGCCCTAGAGAATTTACTGAAGGTTTTTCCTGCTTGGAAAAAAGGGACACTGGACTGGATGATGATAATTTGTGGATGTAGAGGCACTAACAGTTTCACAAGACTAGCATACATGCTGTAAATTATCTATTTGTAGGACCCCAGTGATATTAAGCCACTAATTTACTGAGCCTATGTAGGAAAACATTCTAATTTTCAAAGTGCAGGTTTCCTTCTTTTTCTTTCCTCATACTTTCTGAACTTTGACTAACCTTTGAGAAGCACCTGTACATCTTTTCATCTATATGAGATACTGTCACATTCGCTTATATATACAGTTATTTATCCTCATTGCAGTGTTTCCAGGATGGTTGTATTGTCTTTGGTGCACCTCAATGTTGTGTTCAGAGATTCCAAGCTGTACACTAATGATAATTACACTATTATCAAGGGCTGTTGAATAAGTAATCTAACACTATTTATAATCCACTATCACAGTAGCAAATCTTAAACTTAGGAACTGGAAAAAAATTTTTCATGTAAACATTTTTCATATGGTCTTGATTCTACTTTTAATTATATAAGTATAAATCAGGAAATTGACTGGATTGATCGGAACTATGGTGTGTGAAATCAATGAGTATCAGATTAGAATAAGGCCCATTACTGCAGTTACAACTAAGCATCTTTCTGGGTTAAACTGATAGGTTGAACCGGGAGGAATACAGAGGTAAGAACAACAGACCAATATGTGATTCCTGTTCTCTTCAGCACAGTAAAACTAGATTTGAATTTCCATAAAACTTTATCATCAAAAATGCCTTTGGATATACAACATTAAAGTTGCCATTGTGAACATGCTGATAAAACAGTTATGGTATTAGTGAAGCTACTAAAGACAAAAGGTGGCAGAGAGATAATTCCTTTCCTGGGGGATGAAAATAATGAGCTCATAAATATCTTAAACCTTAAATAAAATCTTAGAGGTAGCCAGCACTCTAAAACTGAGGAGCATAAATTGTACTCCCAGGAGAGTTCAGACAGACGGAGAGCTAGCTATTCACTATTTTCTAGGTAAAATTGAAATGCAGTGAGTTATTGAGTTGCAGAGGGAAATTATCAAGCCTCCTCTATTTCTCAAGGAATTGACAAGACAAAAAGCAAGGTAGCCAAACCTAGACAAATTTAAAACCATTTGTTTCATTTGCTGGCTTTGTAGTTCTTGTTTTGGTGGGAGATTTTTGTTGGTGGTGTTTTGTGGTTGGTTTTTTTTTTTTGGTGGTGGTGGTGGTTTTGTTTTTTTTTGTTGTTTTGTTTTGTTTTTCCCATTCAAAGCTATTATTCTTCATGTTCATATTAATATTTAAAAAGCCAGAGCTCCCTTTGTGAAACCAGAATCTATGGCATTTATTGAATTTATTTATTATTTATTTATACGACTTTTCCGGCAGTATCAGTAACATTCAGAGCTGTATCTGCTAATTTCCCCTCACCCAGAGATTTATGATCAAATTCTAATTTCTGCAACCAAAACGTGGAGTTTAGCCATGCCTCTTAATTTATCTGGGCTAGCCACATTATACTCGCAGATCGCATTTTAATACCTATCTGAAACTATTAAATTGTACTTTGTTGGGATTTTTTTCTAGGAATAGTCTCTAAATGCCAGCAGAGCCATTTCCTGAGTCCTGCTGCAAGCGTCCATTCCATTCTTTGCTAGCAGATTTTGTCAAGCCAAAAACACACAGAGCATACATATATGTGTGTATATTTGTGTACACTTTTCATACACACTCAAAGCACTCAGCTGCCAGGCTTCAAATATGGCACACAAGATCACCAAAAATTAAAAGGAGGTAAAAGAAAACAACAGCAAAGTCCTTCATGCAAAACATTTGGAAGACTAAGAGAAGCATTCCCACATACATAAGTCTTTGTAGAGTTTCACTGTGAGAAATATTTATTTCCGATAGAAATATGTATCCGTAACATAAGCCAGATCAAATTTGTGTAGGATCAAGGTAACTCTGAAACAAAACTGAAACATCCCTTGACAGGAAAGTCTTAAAAGGCCTTTCTTGAACTCCCCAGGCTTCACAAATTGTTAGGTTTTTATTTTACATTACTTACCAGGAAAAAGTTTAATTTTAGTAGCAGAAATGGTGGTTATTGCATGTCTGGAATCTTCTTTGCTTTGAATAGTATAAACTGCTGCTGCTCCTCTGTGTTTACAATCTGTTTTAAACAAAATGAGATATCTTCAGCTATAGAAATACAGACAGCACTCATTAGAAGGAAAGCTGGTACAGCCCTTATGCCTAAATTGTTTAACATTTTCCATGAAGAAACAGGAAGGTTTTGAAGTAAGGTCAGGAGGAAAACCTAGGGTCAGATGTTTTATATTTTCCCAAGTGAATTTTTATGACTCCATGTTTGCCCTTTTCAAATTCTTCTTTCCTTCTCTATAGCATGTAACTTAAGCAGACTTCGTAAGATTATAAAAAAATGTAACCACGCATGCTGTGGTAATAGCAAGGATGAAGTGTACTGGCTCCCTAGGAAGCTGACAGCTTGTTTGCAAGTGTGTGGTGTTCATTTTTGGGAGCACAGTACAGGAACAAGCCCTACACCACCGAGACAAGATAGAGCTGGGTTGAACACCTCTGACTGCCCTCAGCACCCAGTGCTTTCCATCATCCTGCCGCTCTCTTGATGGCAGTCTTCTACAGTGACAGCAGCTCAAGACTCAGCTTCTGACAGCAGACTTGCCCCACTTCTACACAACAGAACTGATTTTTTTTTTCTTTTGAGAATGCCAGGAAAAAAAAAATCATCTTTAAAAATTCATTAAATTAGCATTATTTAGGTCATGACGTTTTTATGAATACCCAGGTGAGAGCTAATATGCTGAAGCCTTAAATATGTGCTCTGACAATGTCAAAAGAAACTCTAGAACTGGCTGTAAGACAAGAGTGGAAGAGTAAAGGCAAAAGGACTAATTTCAAATTTAGCTCCTTTGTCATGGATCAGTTGTAACCTCCTCAAAGTTTATTTGGATATTTTATTTTATGCACTCTTGGAAATAACTTCATTAATGTTTCAAAGAGTCTCAGAGTCTGCCTAGAAGAAAGTCTTGGAAGGTCTCGAGAGGAAATGAATAATTCCATATTTCTTACCAGCTTTCACTAGTGCTCAGAAAGTGAGAGAAAAACTAGTAACTGAATTATGACTGTAAAAATTCTGAGCAGCTGTTTTAGGCACATAGTAATATTCTGATAGATTCTTTAGGCACCATAGAAAAAAAAGCAGCATGTAGACTTTTAATTAAAGGTGGCATAATATATACATACAAGAAATAAAACCCTTAAAACTAATTTTATGTGCTTATCTTTTTGCCAGTAAGATACTGCTGTTGTATATGATATACATTGTAAATTTAACTCATGAAAATACTATTCCTCTATTAACAGAAAACATATTCTAGAAGTAAATCAGAAATCAGAAGCCCAAAAAGGGCATCTTTTCCTCCCTGCTTGTGTCCACAACAATTCTGAAAAACTTGCATTTAATAGAAAAACGATGTTTAAGGATAAAGGCAGTAAAATCATTACTCATCGCTACTAATGGTTCTGCATTAAAAATGAGATGTTATGACTCAAAGCATAGAAAATCTAACTCATGACATTTATGGTAGCTTTCAAATTGCAAGTAAAAGTCCTTCAAACTAGAATAGTTAATGGCCCACTTATAAAGACCTATTTTACAGTTTGTGTGATTCTTATGTACATAAAATAGGGTTCAGACTTTTGTTCCAGCAATAAGTAAAAGATCATGCTATTCAATCAAGATAATCTGATAAGGAATTTCTTTTGTTATTTGGAGGGGGATGCAACAGATGTCATTTTAAGCTACTGTTTCACTTAATTGATTAAAAATAAATGCATAAAATATTTACATTTTAAAAATCACAGAAACATCTTGAGTGTAGGCATCCTTCTGCCTTCTGTTCAGTTATGACTAAATCTCAACTTTTATTGCTCTTTCATTACAAAACTGCTTGTGGATACAATTAGGATGATCACGGGAATGGATGTAGCTTATCATTTTTTCATTACCCCTGTGATGAAGGTCTCTGTTCTGCAGCTCTGGACTACAAGAGAAATGGACAGCTGTCTGGTAATAGCAACTAAATGCTGGTTCTCCAGAGGCTTTCTACCCACTCAGGGCTGAAACAGGCAGAAAGTCTCAGGAAATTGCTGTGAAAAGCATCTGAAAGCTATTATCCCAGGTAGCAGGTTAAGTAACACTCATTTCACATTGACGAAAGGGAGTTTGCTCCCTGTACCACCTACCTCTGACTTCTGATGAAAAATGAAGACCAGCAGCTGAAAAGGTCAATTTTCTGCACTCTTTTTGCACAGAGGACTTTATCTTGGTTGCTCAACCGTCTCATGCTTAAGGTGCTCCTACCACTTATTGTTGCTTTCTCCATTGTGTATTGCTAGGAGAAATACCGTAAACCCTGGTTTCAGCCTCTATTCCAAGCGAATTGCATAGGAAGAGCCTGTTTTGGGTGGTGAGTGCATTATGCACAAACAATTGTTTCAGTCTCTGAAGTAAGGACAAATTCTTCCATAGCAAAGTTACTTTTTTAATCACTTGGAGTAGTCAAATAGTGCTGTTTCAGAAATCACAGCATTATTTTCTTTGCTGCAATAACAGCACAGAGAAGAAATGTTATCTGAGCTTAATTCAGCTCTGGGACTAAGAAGACACCACTTGGTTGACCTGTGTGGCGTTGCACCCCCACTGTGAATTCAGATGACCAGTTTTTAGGACAGACGGCTGAGTGCGTATCTCCTCATATCTAACCCATAATTTTTCTTGACCATGACCTAGATGAATCATCTTCAGGAAGGAAAAGGTATTTCTATCTATTTCTATTGGTCATTGGCATTTCTGCTTAAGACCTTTGTTAAGGCTCAACTTTAATCTTAAGATCTATTAAAATGACTCTGAAACCAGAAGTTCATTGGACTAAAGATCATAGGCCACCAAGCATCTGTCAAAAAAACATACTTCATTCACCACCACCAAGCTGGATTTGCATCCACAATTCCAAGGTGAAAGGGGATAGCATCAATCACCTGAGTATTCCAGTTCCTCTCTAAGAAACTCCTATCATATTACAATTAAAATACTGTTGTCTGAACCACATTAATAATCACCAACTTCCTTATAGTAGATTTTTCATTGTGTAGAAATTTAAATTCATGTAGATTAACTTTTTGTTACTTACAGTTTTGTCCATTTTCATGAACTATTTTGTAGATGACGATTGAAATAGTAAACACAATAATGACTAGAATCATACTGAGCCAAATGATCTTCGCCATACACATTGGATCTGTCCAGAAAAAGTAGGAGGGATTAAATAAAGCAGGAAAACACTGACAGAAAAAAGCAGAATAATTTGTCTTGATAGTTTTTTTGACTATGCCTATCCCCACAGATGAAAATTTAAACAAAACAGAAGGTTGCGCCTTTCTCTTTCAGCCTTCTTTGTTGTTTGCAATTGAGTTTTCTACCCAGAATTTAGTTTCATTTTCATCTGTATCTGTCCCTCCATGTCTGAAAAAGTTAAAAACTATACTAGTATCATAGCTAGGCCTACTTACTAAAAACAAACAAATAAACGAACAAAAAACAAGACATAATCTGCCCTCTCTTCAAGAGGATTTTCCCTGGAATTATTTTACACTGCTTTAGCCAACTCAAAAACACTTACTGTTTTCCATTAAAGTTACAGCATAAAATGTATTTGCCGTATAAAACTAAATGAATGTAATATAATTCACCAATTCCCTGATGGGAGGTGTTGCATACATGTACTGGATGCCCTGATTGTGGTCAGGCAATCTCCTGCAGCACAAAGTGAAACTTGAAAAGCTGATGGTTTGTCCTCTGGGAAAACTAAGCCTAGCTCAGTTGAATAATTTCTCTTTTAAGTCAGGCTGAACATAGGATATTGCAGCAGGACATTAGGAAAAGTCAAACGTGTCTTCTGGTTCTTCTAGCTCTTTCTAGTTAACTGAAATTGTTTAATTTACCACAGCAGAGTTATGCCAATATGAGGGAGGGAATAGGAAAAAGTAATTCCAGATTTTTTCAAACATGTATTTTGTAAGTCTGTCATTATTAAGTGGAGAAAAAAAAAAAAAAAAAAAAGAAAAAAAAACGGCAAACTGAATGTACAGACACTTGTTTTGCTGTATAGCTTCTAGGAAAAATAAAAGCAGAGCTAAACAGTTGACTATAGACAACTGTCAGGTGACTATTAACGATGGTCTTTTTCTGTGGGATGATCAAAATCGCGTTGTTTTGTTGTGAAATACTTTCAAGTGGTTTCTGAAAGCAGAGAACTACCTACTGGAGATTTTCTCGAACATTCAAATTGTTTCCGAGTTTGATTTCCCTTCTGACTCTCCTTTGTAACTTACATTCCACGTAAGACTCCAGTTGCAGTGAAATATTTATGCAGTCATTTTGGTCGTCGATCATTGCTGCTAGACAGGAGTGATTTAGGTATTCCTCAGCTGCATTTCTTCCTCTGACTGTAGAGTTGTTGATGCAGATTTCCAGCATATAGAAGATACTATCCTCTACTTCTTCATTTGCATGAAGCATAGTGAAATTAAAATATTTGTAAAAATAAATAACGTCTTCTGTTTGCTCTTCCAATGAGCCTTTTTCTTTTGGATCTACAAATTAAAACAAAAACTGTTATATAATGATAGACAAAGGAAGACAACTCTTAGAAGGAGTGATAAATATTTTTTCTGTCTCATTTGTGAAAACAAATAGTAATTTTTTACATTACTGACTATGATAAAAATGGACAAAAGGATAAAATGTAAAACCATTCTAAACAGATCTGAGGAGTATTGATTATCTACACATAATACATTTCCTTAGCAAATTATAGCCTTTTTTTTTCTTTTTTTGCTTTACTACCAGCTTCGAAGCTTTTAATATTTTTGTTGCTTTGTCAGCTGTTGTCAAAGCTAATAAAGACAAAAATTGGGCTATGAAGAAAAACAACAGGAAAAGCTGTATGATGCTAGACATCTGAAGTGTACATCTAGCCTCTGTGCTATCAGTTGCAGAAGGGTTTTGTTCCATTTCCAACCACAAGCTGTGAGACTTGCAGAATGTTAACAAATACATGTAGGTGAGACTGTGTCAGTTGTGTTAGAGTTGTACAGGTATAAATGAGAACAGAGATTGTCCACATATTTTCTGCATTGGTGTTTTCCACACTCGGAAAGACAGCTACCTTTTACTAAAGTGATGCAATTTGAAAAGAACTGCATTTCTCATACCTAGGACTTGGCCTCTTGCCCCTGTTGCTGACAATGTTAGGAAAGCAAAATTCAGAAGCATCCTCTCCCCAGATTGCCAGATACAAGTGCATAAGGCAAAGAAGGAATATGCTGCTACTGCTCTGAAAAACTGTGGTTGTTGCTGAGCTCTTCTTCATATTGCTGGGCCAGTCCTTACTCAGTGCTGCCTTCCATCAAACAGGTAAGGCCATTTTTGATGCTAAACAGTTGTGGATACCACAGGCTATAAGCAGAAAAATTGTTATTTTAGTTCTTTTATTTCTTGTGTAGCTGCCACCTAGACTGTTACCATCTTGATTTAGTTCTTCAGATACTTGCTTTCATCATATCAGCCATCAACAGAGTTCCACAATGACTTAAAAAAAAATTCTTCAAGAAAACTCATCAAAAACTACAACTCTTTATAAATAAATGAAATATTTTGGAAAACCCAGCAAGAATTATAGAATAAAGATAGAGATATAAGAGTGCTCATAAAAAACAGATGGCAGAGGTCAGATTTGCAACAGAAACATTCCAGGTGGCTGCTGGATAAGGCACTCTTTTCTCACAGCACCCTGCTTGCAGACTAATACAAATCCCCCTGAAGATAATGAACCCTCCCTCACACACATGGTTTTACATAAGATCCTCAAAGAGAAGAAATCGGCATTTTGCGGCTCATGTTTTTCTACTGAGAATCTGTCATAAAACCTGCATTTTGCAGCAATGCAAAGAAAAGCTATTAAGGACAAAAAACAAAACAAAAACAAACAACAACAAACAACCAAACAAAAAAACAATGTTCATAGATCTTGCAAAGCCCATAGAGAACCAGCACCGTGTTATCATTTTCTTTCAAATAGCAAACAAAACCATGCATTTTATGCTGTAATTAATACTTCCAAATGAAGTATTATGCTTTCCTACTTACTTTTTTTAGTTATAACTCCTGATCCTTGATGATCAACATCCACATCTCTGTTGGATTCACATTCTGAGTATTTAGTATGTGGCTGTTGTTCCCTACTAGAGGACTGGCAAATACATGGAATATTTTGGAAACTGGAATGATTTACAATGGTCTTCAGTAAGATAGTCTGGTTTTCTCTTCTTTGTTGCAGTGATCTTTTGCAAGAATTATTAAAAGTGCAAAGTGGAAAAGTGGTGTTACTTAATGAACAGGTATCCATGCACGAAACAATGATAGTGTTAGCTGAAAAACGAAGAGTGTCATATTAGCAAAACCATCTCAAAGGGTATAGACAAGTACGTGTGTTTACGTATCACGTAACATATCCTTTAACCATCATACAATGAAATGCACTTTCTTTCTCGAGAATTACAGCAGCACAGTGAATGCATTGCTGAATTACATGGAATATCTTGCTGTACTAACTTGCATTTGCGGTCATCTCTAGTCTCATTCCTGTTTCAAACTTGTTCAGATTTCATTGTACTTGAAGAGAAGATGAGACTGCTCATGTTTGAAAAGGGTAACACAGCCCTGGAACTGTGCAGTTGCCATACACCAGGGTGATCATGCTGTAAAAGAGCTATAATGAGGATGAAAACTTTCTCTTCAGTGACATTGAAACCTTACAGTGAAACTACAGAGAAATGCTGCTGATTTGTCCAACCACACCCTTCCTGCTCTCTGATATTCAGTCACGAAAATTAATTATAACCAATTTTGTTAGCTGAGTTTCAGTATCAAATTACTGCAGCTGGAGCACATTAATGCAATTCTAGCAAATGACAAAAAACACATAGTATTCATTATTAACGAGTGCTATTTTAGCTGTCCTCCATATTAAAGTAAGGCTTTATTGTATGAATCATGTATTTTTACTTGAGTTAACCTTGAACTATTTTTTCAATATGAAAGAACTGTAAGAGTAAAAAACTTCTGGGACCCCAGCATGAAATCTGTATTTATGAACACAAACAATCAGGCTCATGTGTTGACGTGGCACTAGCCCATAGTTTTATAGCTGAGCTTCCAATTCTGGTATTACCTTTGCACCTCTGAAGAGGAAATTTTGCATCTACCACTCATTATGAGTAATTGGGATAATACGTTCGTAAATCCTTATGTATAGGCAGGAAAGCAGCCTTTGATTGCTCCAGTACTCAGCTGCAATCTGACAGTTTCAACAGCCATCTGTGCTCACACCGTAGCGGGCTTGCCTCAGAAACAGTTCAGTGAGGGATTTCAGGCAGAGCACAGAAATAAAACCTGAAATCCAGCACCAAAGTCAGTTACCTATGCCTACTCTACCCTCCTGGCAAGGCATGGTGCATCTGGGCAACTAGTCTAAAACCACTGCTGCAGCTTTCAGGGTCAACCAACGGCAATTCCCTGCTGTGTCGCTTTCACCAAGGAGTTTGTACCAGGACTTGTGAACCCACTGACTGTGCTGAGGCAGGGCTCTATGTACAGCACCATGCACTCCGTTTTGCATCACATGCTCCGCATGAGCAAACAAGCTCTAGAGCTGCCTAGCATTGGTCGTGTTGTAGGTATGTAAAAGGCATGTTAAACTAATGGAAAACCTTGAATGCTGTCCTGTTAGGGAGGGTATTACTCTCCTCTCAAAAGATCTTTACTGAGAAAGCCATTCAGTATCACTAAACCCCACTTTCTCCCATCTCACAGGACTGTGGACTTTCCAGGGAAGAATATGCATTGCTGAGCAGTAAGCATGGCAGCAAAAAGGTGGGATTTTCCCAGTGGATTACATGGCAGACAGACAGCTGTACCAGAGTTTTGCTGCTCAGTACAGGATTGGGAAACATCCTTTCCCAAATGTAAGCACCACTGGAAACGTGGAAAGGGTTTCAAGAAATATGAACGCAGACAACCTTAAGAATTATGAGGATTACTGAGACAAAACCATGCAAAGCATCTTTAGGAAACTGCTTTATATTCAAAAATCTGTAACTCACATGCTTAATGTTAAGTTCTGTGACTATGAAATTCCTTTACTAAGCTTCTATTTACAGGTTGGGTTTGTTTGTTTGTTTGTTTGCTTCCTATAGAAAATCCAAGTCCATTAAAATGAAATTATTCGCAGGAAAAATTTGAATTTAAAACAAAAACAAAAAACTTGTTTCCATCCAGAAAATCATAAATATTTCACTTTTGGATTAGCTTAACTTTTTTTTTTAATTTGATCTGTGATGCCCTGTTTTGAGTCAATTCAGCAGTGTGTAAAATTGCATTTTTATCACTTCCTTACAGAAATGGTAGCAATCCCATAATATGGCAGATACAAAGCCTTCTGTACAACTTGGGGAACGCATAACTGAGAGATTATAGGAGATGCAGTCCACCAAACCGTACAGGACTGGGACTGAGTGCCTCAGGCTCCAAAACAAGTTCCTGTTCTAAAGCAACACAGTTTAAAGTTTCAGAGACCAAAACTGGTGGGTTGCTTTACAAATATAAAAGAAACTTTTCACTTTTGGCAATGCTGAACTGTATTCTTTTTGATAAATTTTTAAAGGCTTGTTTTTTCTGCAAATTCATTTTCCCCAAAATTTCTGTAAAAAAAATATCTAAGTTTCACTTACGTTATATTAAAAATCTGAAGCAACCACAGCTTTAATGTGATTTTAGAAAAGCCTATGGGATTAGGTCTCAACCACTCATTTAGGAATCACCTGTAGAGGAAGGTACAGTGCCTATGTTTCACATCTCAAAGAAGATTTCTGACAACAAATTTGTGTGGGGAAGTAATGTCCACAGCCTCATGTGGTAGACAGAAATCTGAAACAGCTACAGCAATGGAATTTTGTACATTTTAGGCTTGCTACAAACATGAATTAAAACCAGTTTCCAACAGAAGATTTTCAGTGAACCAGAAACTCCAATTCCTTGGAATTTTCAAATTAAATTGTTCAGCATATTTACTTCCTCACATAATTAAGACATTGTAATACAGTCCTATAGTTTTTAGAACATCCAAAATATGACTATGATCATAATTTTCTAAATATAATTCTGTGCTCCACTCTGCCCATATACATCTTACTTTAGACATAATGTGATCAAGACCATACATCAATAGCAGAACTGCAATGATCATGCTATTGCGGCATAAAGCAACTCCAAGGATAATCTGGGGCAAATATCATGGAAAAGTGCAATTGCTCTTTAATGTTTGACAGTAATATCAATGTTTTCTTCTGGTAATATTCATGCCATTGTTTGTTTGTGTGGTCTGTGATAGCAAGTACTTTGGTTACTTCTGAGTGGAGGTAAAACATTAGTTGTTCCAACATCTTAAACCGTATGATTGTTTTTATAACATTTGACACTTATGACATCAAGTGTGTTGGTTTATAATCTATAAATATGTATAAATTATATTCTAGTTAGTATCACAATTACATTTTTTGGTGAATGAAAATAAAAATGTAGATGTAAGTAACCTAATCTGGGCATGCTTTGATACTAATTTGTTTGCAGAAAATTATGCTTCGTAAATAATTTAATGATGTCTAGGAACACACACCATTTGGCAAGGGGATTATTTTTATTATTAGATTTATCTCATACAAAAGCTTACTTAGGAACAGCTGTAACAAAACTATTTTAATATTAATTTATTTATGAATTTTTAAGAAAGCACTGAATGCATTACTTATACATGTAGATTTTGCATTCATCCTAAATACAGTATTGACCTTTAGAGTCACCAATATGTATTTGGGATTTGGGTTAAAAGATTTGCTTCAATAATTTCACCTATCCTGCTCTATTATTTTTTTTTTATCATGCTACCACTGCATATCACTTGCATAAACACTATCTCACACAAGATAGTAACTGTACAAAGATTTATAGGCATTTAAGTACAGGAATTTCAAAAAAGTTATTTTTTAAGACATGAGTAGCTGCTATGGAAGAACATAAGCATTTTAAATACTACCTTCATGCTGAAGATAGTAAAAGTACAGTTGCATGGAAATAGTTACAACATTTTTGCTATGTACATAAATGAATGGCAAACTCCTTCCAAATTAACACATATAATTAACTCTTTGGTTAAAAAATCTAAAGAAAACAATCTATATGTTTTACAAAGTCCATGTAAGTCCATATAATAACCACCACTTTCAGGAAAGCACATGTCAACTTTTCAACTACAATCAGAGTTTAGAATAAATAAAGGCACTTTTAGAAGCTGATCACTCACCTTCATGGATTTTGAAAAATTCAGGTAAGCATAAAATAAACATGGTAAGTACTCCTAGTACTAATCTGAAGAGTTCTGATTTTCTCAAAATCAAGCACATGCCACTGAAGCGCTCCCACCTAGCATAGTGGTGGTAACTTCCTGGTTTAGCTTTTAACTTAGTGCAGGCTTTATGCAAAATAACATCTATCCATTTCCTTTTTCTCATATGACTTTTCTTTTTGCTTCATGCTACGTTAAGTTGAAGAGAGGTAACTTCTGTTCTTACATTGGCATGGCTGCGCATGATTCAAATGAATAAAATGAAGATAAAACTAATGTACTGGGATGAAAATATGAGAAAAATGCACAGAAACCATTTTACTCATTTGGGGCAATTTTGTTTTAGGAACATCACCCCCTAATGGCCACTTTCATATACCTTCTGAACAACAACGTAATCATCTTTGTGAAGGAATTTTATTCTCACTTGGCCAAGAAGATTCTTTAAAAAGTGAGTCAGAACCACATTACAAAAATCAGTCAGAGCCAGATGAGTCAGATATGGAGATTTTATTGTTTTATTTATATACCTATGCCCTGGGGCTGGCATGTGTGCGTGTTATAATTTGACATAATACAGTATCTTTAAGACTTGAATAAACTATTAATTTGATCATTAAAATTCTAATCTAGTAAATAAACAATGTTTTAAGTACAAGGAACTGAGTGTGAGATGTTCATAGTATCACTGCTGCTATATTCTCAAAAGACAATGGATGTGTTGCCAATCTGTACGGTGTCTTCAGTGCGTACGTTACTAATCTTTACATCACAGGAAGACTGGGAAGAGCCATTGCTATTTCTATACATAGTAGTCATAATTTTACAGTTAAACTTTCCAATTAGAAAAGTGAAGTCCACCATGATATTCTATAAATTCTTTCTACAGATGAGACTGCAAAGAGCATTTCTGAAATGTTCCATATAAAAGTACTCTGAATAATGCGTAAGTAAAAGCAAACAATTTTACGCAAATATAGATTACCTATAGTATGAAGGATTTAATTAATTCAGAAATCTCTCTTCTGACACGGAATTTTTCCCACAACCCATTTAGTGCTGAGTACTACCAAACTGAAACAATGCCACTGAAGTTAAAATAAGAAATGTCCTACAAACCTGAAATGCCCTTCTTGGCATCCAGCTGGCTCAGAAGATGAGTAAGCCAGGTGGAAGTAAATACAGTAATCATCCTATAGGAAGACTCGTAATGGAGCTTTAATGAATATAAATTTAATGCACTATTTTAAATGTGGCATTTTTATGCAATGAAAACAATAAAATTAAAGCAAAATGATTTTTTTTTAACAGTATGGTGCAACCTAAGTAGTAAGGATACAGAAATTCGTAGGTATGAATTTAAAATGTAAAATACACCCACTGCACAATTTATATTTGTTGTGTTAACAAATTGGCTTTACTTTGTGAGAGACTGTGCTGCCCCTTAAATATCTGCCATATCAGCTGCTTGTACTTTCCTGTTTTCAAGGGTTTATGGTGTTTGCCCATCTTTTCTGCCCAGAAGGAATGAAGTCTCTTAGGGACTGCAGGAGGATTTTGGCAAGCAATATGTGTATCTATCCCTTTCTAATACGTTCAGACTTTTTTTCAGGCATGTTTCAGCTCAGTCTCTGAGTTAGGAGAACCACGTAACAACCTGACCCCACAACTCACAGGGACACCCTAAGCCTTACACACCATTAGCCTGAGATGGCCATGTGTGTGTAAACTAGCACCTGCCTGGACTGACTGGCCAACTGCAGTGAAACGTGGGGGTTTTCCTTCTCGGGGACACACTTTTCTCCATGTAGCTAATAAGTTGTCCACAGCATGAAACAATTAGTGCCTCTGAAAACTGTACTCCTCAGTCAAATTTAGTTAAAAGCGGGTAAATCTTTTAAAGTCAGCCAGGAAGAGCACAGGCAGGCAAACCACACAACGAGGTAAGCTTCCTATGCTTACTAATGAGGCAAAGAAAGCCCTACGTAGATCACCGCAGCGTCAAACTTCTGCCACCACGCCTCAGCTATGATCTCGCACACCCTTAGATCAGTTTTATCAGTAGGAAGAAAAGCTGACTTGTCACGGGGGCTGATAATTTGGCAAAGTATCCTAGCTTTGGGTGCCAGAGGTAAGGCAAATATGACGAATCTGGCAAAAGCCAAGGTATGCGTGTCCATTAAAGGGTGAGAATGGGCTGCCTCAACACCACACAGCACCAAGGCCCCGAGAGGAGGTTAACTGCCGTGTCACTAATTATTTATTTCACCTAAAGGGAGGGAGCGGCGTGACAGCAGTGCTTAGCGCTGCGGTTTCGAGACAGACCAGGCTACCCATGGCGCAGGACGGGGCCTTCAGTGGGGTTAACCAAGAGAAACCCCACAGAAGGCCACGCGCACCCCCTCCGCCAGGGCCTTCGCGCTGAAGGCGGCGGGCGGCAGGAGGCGGAGCCGGCGGCGGGGCCGCCCCTGCCCTCCCCCGGTGTGCGCGGCCGGCCCGGGGGGGGGCCGGGGCCGGGGCCGGGCCGGGGCCGATGGGGACCCGTTAGCGGCGGGAGGGCTCGCCCCGGGCCCGCCGCCTTCCCTGGCAGAGCGGGGGCGCTGCCCGCCGCCGGGACGGGGCGGGGCGGGGCGAAGGGAGGGGGGGTGCCGGGGCCTCCCTCGGGATTTTTTTTTTTCATCATTATTTTTAATTTTAAAATTTTTTATTTTTTTTTTTATTTTCCCGGCCACTCCCAAGCTACCCCATACACACACCCTTCCCCGGACCGAGAGAGGTGAGAGGGCGGCGGGGGCTTGGCGGAGGGGGGGAGAAGGAGGAGGAGGAGGAGGAGGAGGAAGGCTGCTGCCCAGGGGCGGGCTCCCGGCGGCGGAGGGGGAGCGGCCGGGGGGCACCGGGGGGTCCCGGGGGGCACCCACAGCCGGCCTGTGGTAGCGGGAAGGGGGCAGCTTGGGGTCTGTTGCTCGTGCTTAACAACTTGTTGTGGCGTTGCACAGGCTGGAGGCCGATCCCGGTTTCGGGGAAAGCTGTCGCTGGGGTTTTCTTACTAGCGTGAATGGGAATAAAAGAACCGAACTCGTCGTTGTGTCAGTGTAGGTCTAACAGAGAAACCCCATTTATATACGTAGTGCGTGGGGGAGGCTGTCCTGTTTAAAAAACAACTCACAAGATGTGTTCTCGTGACTGGTTCATTAGTTTTGCCAGAAACGGTCGCTGTTCATGTCTTGTGAACATATTTTTGCGTCAGGACTTCAGCAGATGCGTGTAGATGGAGGTTTAAAAACCAAAACAAAAACCACCACAAAACTTGAACTTCACGGCTGCGTTCCTGATCGTGGAGATCATGTTCCCATCGTACGCTTTTCCTGTTTTCCACTTGCTGAACAATGCTAAGGAGCATAAAGCAGGATGGGGCTAAGCTACCCGTAACAACCCCAGTCTGTGTCAGACAGTGTTTTCCTCTGTCACACTTCATTGAGCCAAGCCTCGAGTGTGTCCCCTGGATGGGCAGCGCTGCTCCTGAAGCCAGCGTGTGTATGTACCCCGTGGCAGTGGATTTTGAAGCACTGTGTTTCACAGAACTGCAGTGAGTATGAATATAAAACGAGAAAAACTTGCCACAAAGACGTAAAGATCTTGCATTAAACCATTATGGTCAAGCTAATTGCAAATTGTTGTCAACTGGCGATTCATATTCATGAACCTGTTTCAGTTATCTGGACCTTTGTATCACCAGTGCTTTTAACAAAGATCAGCCTCCAGTTATTTTGATGTTCTGTGTTTTTTCTAGATGTATTTCAGTGTTTCAGGGTATGGTAAGGAAGACTACCTAAACATAATGTGACCCAATAATGAAAGTTATTGCAGCGTTTAGGACACCGCAGTGTGATTTTACATTTCCCTTACAAAAGAGAAGGTGATAGTTTGACTCCTTTCTACCTTTGGTGGAATGTTCCTGCAGCTAACAGAAAAGATCAGAACGTGAACGGACAGATATTAGATATTCCCTTTATGCATGCATGCAAGTGCCTTCCAGGGCTATGTTTTCTTTCTTACAGTGACTGTAGTCGACTTGTTTGGTTCCAAAAGTAGACACATACTGTCTCAGCAGGGTAGATTCTTTGAGTAGGAGTCTTTCTTTGACCAAAAAAATATTGGTGGCCTGCAAATAGAAAAGGCCCGAGAGCCACTCCAATGGTAAGGGTTTGAGACTTTGTATAAAGCTGCTCCATTTGTTGAAGGATGTTCAGTGGTGATCCAAGGCTTTTTTCACTGATGTAGTTGATGTTACTCTTTGGCAATACTTCTTAGCTTAGGTGGTTCATCAGGCAGAGCAGTTCTTCAATTCTCTGTCCTTTGTGCAATTATGGCTAACCAAAGATAATGAAAATGCACTATTTAAAAGAAAAAAAATACTGTCTTGTAATGCAGTATTTCTGGAGAGTTTATGTATTCAGGTTTCATACACGTTTCCCCTCTTTCTTTGCAGTATTTGTTGTCATGTATGTAACTTGCAGTTGTGGAAGGAACTGAGGTGACAGTTGTGCAGGGGCACGCTTCCATCTCCTTTCTTCTTTCAGCTTAGGAATCGCAGGACAAATGGAAGGGAGTTGTATCGGAATAGACTAAGCGATCTGCTTCCAAGATTTTTTTCAGTGCCTGGTTCTGATATTTTTGCTCTGTTATTTTTCTCCCTCTAGATTTTTTCTGCCTACCTCATCTTTTTGGAAAGAGGAAGACAAATGGAACTACATGATTCTGTGAACACCTAGAGATCATTCTGGTGTTGTAGGTAATTATTGTACTTACTCAATTCCAACAGTGTGATGCTACAATGAATGTGATTTGAGCCCACAAATGTATTGTAACTTCCAGGTTACACCTTCACTGATTTTTGTGTTACACGGCTTGTGAGGGCTTCCTGCTGATGTGTGTATGACTGCAGATCCTAGTATTTGGGAGATTTTTATGTAATTTCATCACTTACCACTTCTCAAAGTTACCATCTTTATCAAAGCATGCTTTATGGAAGACTGTTATATTTACTATAAAATTAAGTTTTAATCTTTAGAGAAAGGTTAGAGAAAGCTCTAACCTTTAATCTTTTAACCATTGTGAGAAAACCAGGAAAATTTGATAGTGACTTTGTAAGAGAAAATATTTCTTTAGAGAAATGCTTATGATAGAAGCCTACCAACTGCTCAGTCAAACCTCATTATGCCATTAGTACTAACTGGCTTTTGCTTTCCTTCATTTTTTTAGAAGGAAAGTAGTAAGACTTTTCTAAGCCAAAGTCATTTTCAAAGGGAATAGCTTTGACATTGACACAAAGCAAAGGGGTAAAAGAATGTTGAATGCATGAATACATGAAAGAACTTGGTATTATATGAATTCTTTGTAAAGTAAAATACTGCTGGAAAAATAGTGATGAGGGTAAGAAAGGCAGTGCCATTAATTTAGAGATAGTAGGCTGTACCAAAATGAAAAAAAATATTCTTTCTTGGCAGTGAGATATTCCTGCTTTGGGAGTGTTGGTAATGTAACTTTTTTGAAATAACTGTGTACCTCTCTGTTGTCTAGAATTCGTTCATGTCATTATACAAATGCAGAAGAGAGGTGTTTTTTCTCACTCTTTATTTCATCATTTCTCAAGTCACTAGCAATTTACAATATACATACCATTTTTGGCAGTAGATGCTTTAATTTGTTCTGTTGTGTATATTTCTACTTACCTGGTTCTTGACAAACTCTTTGGCACAGCATAGTGTATTTTGGGGAACTGCAAACTTTGCGTAGCTTTCCAGAAGCAGGCAGTCCAGAGGAATGTTGCAGTTCTACACGCTGTAATAACAGAAAGTCTGCTTTAAGTTAATTGAGCTCAGAGTGATTGCTGAGCACCAGATGCAGTGTCCCTTGTGGCTGCTTGCTGAGACGATTCTAGTCAAGAAGTACACAACTCTCAAGGCAACTTTTATTAAGGGTGGTGACAAAATACTTGAGAATTCTGGTAGTAGTTATTACAGGTCTTATTTTTCTCTGAGCATTTCCCATGTTTGGCCATCACACTTCTGAGTTAAGATATCATGAGGTTTGGACGTTCTGAGTCCATTGCCATCCGCTGTCCCTTCAAAGAACACAGTGAGCAATTTGGTCACTCGTTTTTGTGTATTGTTTCATATTAGGCAGTTAGGAGAACTTCAGTATTTTTACTCTAGATTGCTATTTTCTGACATATAAATTAATTAGTCTTATTTCACATTTCAAATGCTGACTTCTCAACCATCAGTGCATCCAAAAAGCCACCATGGTTTTAGTTAGTATAGTGAGTATTCAGGCTAAATGGAATTCGTCCTTTTAAGCCTCTAGTACTTTGAAACATGGATCAAAACAGCACTTCAGTATTCCTATTTCTTTAGGTCCTGAAGAAGAAAATGCTTGTTAAACATTTAAGTAGTGTATTCCAAATTTAGCATCGCCAAAGTAATATAGATAGTGGCAAGTAGTGAGCAGTCAAACTGCTTGCACGACCTGTGGCAATCATCAATATCAACTGCAGGAGAGAATTTGGTGTTATATTAATCTCCTGTGCATTTTTTGTCAATGCAGGCTCAGATAATACCAAAACAAGAACCTGTTTCTCGCTCCCCATTGCTGTCATCCATATCAAATGTTTCAGTATTGTAGAGTGGAAGGATGCTTTTGGTACCTGTTGCTGCAGACACGGTGCCCAAGTGGAAGTTGAGAGGCACCTGCTTAAGCTCAGTCTTCCTCTGACTTTATTCGGGTCTGATAAGTTAAAAGCACGGGGTTATGAAGATCAGAATGAAACTGTCTTGAATAAGTGTCAATCTGTCTTCCTTCAGGCTGGCTGCCATATTTTCTGGGAAATAGTAGGCCTTATTTAATTTCTGGTCTTACCAGAAACGTTCTACCTTTCTGGTCTACCCTGGTATTACTGAGTGTCTCAGCACCCACTCCTTAAGCGTTCCCTGTGCCTGAATATTAATCTGGGTCTGGACTCTTACTGCTTCAGCCTTGTTAGTGATCCACTCGTTACCAGCGCAATACCACAAACAAAAGACAGAAAATACTGAGAGGATTGAATTCCAGTCAGGCTTTTTATCCCATTTCATTCTTTTTTCCTTTTCTTCTGTTCCCTTCCCCCAGTCAATTTATATTCTTGTTGGTATCTTCTACTGTAGATGACTTAGAAAATTTTCACAGCTTTAAAAAGGATTGAAACTGCTAAGGTTCCCCTAAAATTACTTTGAGAACAGGCTTTTTGTTTTCACTATTTTGCAATAGTTCAAAATATGGTAGCTTCACTTATCAAAAATAGCCAGCCTCATCCAGATTTTCAGAATTTTTAGACTTGACCTGCACCTTTTTCTTTAGTGATCGTGGAAGTTGAAAAGAATTCAAAGGAAATGCCAAAATGTACTCAAAAAAAAAAAAAAAAGAAAGAAAGAAGAAGAAATACGCCTTTGTGTCTTACTGCAAGGTCGAATAACTATCAAGCAGCGATGCTGAAGAATAATTGTTTTATGGTCTATGCTGGCATTTTCCCAGAGGACTAATTTCTGTAAAGTTGATAAAGGAATTGATTTCAGTCTGTTCAGAGATTGATACTTTGCCAATGAATTACCTCTTCAGCTGTAAGTACAATTGATGTTGAAATTCTGATGTCCTACTTGACAGCAGGATTTATTTTGAAGAATTTTTGGATAGCAACTTGGATTCTTCCAAGAACATCCTTAAGACTTTCAGAATTAGTGGAAAACTGTTTATAAAATTGTACAGGAAGCATTTGTAAAACAGAAATTTAACACACACGAATGTCTAGATCTCTTCTAAAATACATCCAAATAGACTTGTCCTACTGCCTTAGTTAATACTCTGTCAAAATAATCAGTGTACTTTGTATTGACTCTTTATTGAAAACTTTAATAAGAAATTAACAAACTCGCTTGAAATTTGAGATGGTTTACAATTCAAGAAATTGTCACTTAAATCACCATTCTACTTTTATTTTGTGAAACATTCTGTGGTCCTGTATTATGTGTACAGTGGTGGATTAGTTTTTTTCTTCAGAGTGTATTGATTTTTCTGGACATCCTTTTAGCTATATTCTAAGTGTTTTCCTATCTAAGGGGTACATACGTTTTTAACTTGGAGAAGTGTCACCCCTTACAGTTTCAAAAAGCTGCAATTTGTCCAAGTGTTTTGTGTGATTACAGCCTGTTGAACCTGTGGGAAATACTTTGAAAATGTGTAAGGAGTTTCTCATTCTTACACATACTTGGCTTTACTGGGGGGAAGGAGAGAATGTCTTATCTAAAAAGAATGAAAACCTAAGTAACATAGTGCTGTGGACAATTTTGTGCTTTCAGTCCTGTTTCTGATGATCTTTACTTGAGTATTTCCTTTGGGTTGTAATTGAAGGCTCTTTGTTCAGTTAGGCTTTTTGTCTGCATCAATAAAGCAGTTCTCACCTTAGCAAAACACTACGCAAGTAGCATTGGAAAGGACAACATTAAATGAAAACTTAATTAATTTTGTGAAACATTGGGCATTATGAGGCCAGAACCATGACTATTTGTTTCATCATTTTTGTTTTGTGATTATAGTGTTCTGGAAAGTGATTATAAAATTAAAAAACAAACAAACAAAAAAAAAACCAACATCCTTTCCAACCTCAGTTCCAATTAGAACTTAAACCTTTAAGATAGGGACTCTACAGGACACACTTTATTTAATACCTGAGGTACATATTTCTTCTTCTGAAATATCGTATTAATAGCAGTTAGTAAAAAATAATAGAAAAAGGACCACGACAATCTAAAAAAAAGCTAAGCATGAAATATTAAAAAATAGTTCAAATTTGCAGCTGTACGTTTTCAGTTGAGTGAAATGTTTTGATTTTTAAACTATTTCTGCTCTATTTGCTTCCTGCTAGTTTCCGTGAAGTTACCTCTTTTCATTTTTCTCTTTTCATCAGTTTAATCAATAGGTGATATATTTTAAAAGCTGGACTTAGATGGAGCAAAATGGATTTCCTATTCCTGCTTCCATATGTTTCACACAGTGTTTTCAGAATAAATGAAAGGGCGTTGTACTGTAATCTGCTTATGGTCTGGTAACCCTTTTATGCTCAATGTTGCTTATTGGCAGCTGTATTCTCAGCTACAGGAACTGCTTTTCTGTAATGGCTTGGAATATGGAGATCTTGCAACCCATCAAACTGTTAGCTGTTTCAGTTTCTAAGGACTCCTGTTTACTCCTGGCATTCTTGAACCCACTTGCTGTATATACATTGTTTATAAAAGGGAAAGAGCAATGAAGAAAGAGAAGGGGAGAAAAGAAAAATCTGTGGTCAGAACACCTCCTTCATTCTTTGTATCATCCTGCTATCTAAAATTTATTTCAAAGTGTGCTAAGCTGTCACGCAATCATAGTTATTCAGAATAAAATTTTTAAAAGGGAGCTGCCTCATCTCTTCTAGATTATTTTCTGGTGTATTTTTTCTGGTGTGTCTTCTGTCTCATATCTTCTGCCTCCCCTCCTTTCTCCCCTATCTTAAGAAGTTCAAGAGAAAATGCTGATAACATTTTGGTATGAGTTTTATAGGCATGATGAAGATGGTAACATAATCTGTTTAGTACAGATTTGAGTTGATTTGAGGGGAAACAGTATAATTCATTATTTAAAAAATGCACACCATTGTAGCCTCGATTTCAGAGCCAACAGAACTTGTCAAAATCGAGCTAAAGTATACCAATAGAACAGATAAAATAATCATAGTCTGTGGGCTAGGTACAATGTACAGTAAGAAACAAATCGAGTTCAGAGAGGTTTACTAACCTGAGCTGTAAAGAATACAGGTAGAAATGAAATATGGCTGAATTACCATATTAACAAGTAGCATGTATGCAGTGAGGAGAAATGAGAGAAGCTCATGTGAAAGTCTACCTTTTTTCAGTGGTTTTGGCAATTGGATTGTTTGCATGCAAGTTCTTATTTGTTGTCAGAGCAGACAATTTACATTGTCATTTGTGCAAATAAGCTATTAGCCTGATGTTTGCCATTCCAGGTAAATATTCTGCAGTGAGTATTCATTGCATACAGTATAAGCAAAATGCATTTGGCGGGTAGATATTCGAAAATGTATTCTGACAGTCTAAAAACAACTGCTTTTGAATATTAAATGATCGCTCAGTCATTTTCAAAGATAAAACCAAATTTTAAAGCTTGCTTTTCTATGTGCAGTGAGAGAAATGCTATTTTGGATGTAAATATAATCACGAGCTTATGTATTCAGACTATAATTAAAACATTATGAAAGTAGAGCAGTTAATGATGTTATCGTAACTTGATAAGGCTTGGCATGCTCTTCGCCAAGAACTACCATTTTCGGCTTGGAAGTATTTTCCAAACAAATAAAAGTAATTAACTAAAATTAATCTATGCATTCATAAAAATGTAGGCAGATCAAGTGATAAGTAACAACTTCACTGCTCTCACTTCCTGATAGATTTTTTTCATTAACAAATACAAATTTAAGTTGCACCTTTGCATAATAAATTGGCTTTTAGACTGAAGAACAAGTGCACTTAAAACAGATTGTGATAATTTCTGTAAATATTCAAACATTATTTTCTGGAAATGTATAAACTCAATAAATGAGAACACTTTATATATAAATACTGTAAGCTAGATAAGGAATTTTTAGAACTTTGAGCTAATGGGGAAGATAGATGAAGTGATTGCAAACTATCTAAAGCTAATGATAGCTACATGCAGTAGTACAATATGTTAGTTTTGTATTTTCCTTAAGATTTAGATGGAGTTGATAAAGAAAAAAATACCCAGTAAGCAAATAATGAAAGCTCTCTGTCAATTATGCCTTTTCCCTCTGGCAGCTTAGCAAACTGACTTCAAGAGTTGTCTCTTTTTTGAGCATGCCACCTAGATAGTGGATTAATGTCCCTAGGAATACCAAAGGTTCTTGTACTCCCGCGGTTTGGATTAGTATCCTGTGTTCCTCCTCGCAGTTAATTTATGTTGCTCTTGCCTTGTTCTCATTTTCTGTGTAGAATAGGAAATATATTAGGAATTCTGTAAAAGCAGGGGTGAGGCAGCTATGATGATGGGTCGGTGTGCCTCTTGGGGTAGCTAAACAGTTGACTCGGCAAGTGCTTTAATGATTAGGAGGTTTAATGGATGGCCTAGACTTCTACCATCGTTGCTTTCTTTCTCAAGGTCATTTTAGTTTTATGCAGCTGTGGAAAGGTAGGAGCTCATTGTTGTGTTTCAACAATGTCAGACACAGTGGTTTCTGTTCCACTCTCTTTCTAAATCTTAGGCTTAGGTGATATGTAGCCATTCCAAGGTAAGGAGGAAGCTTGTGAGCCTGCAAGTTCCCGAGACAAGCTGGATTTATGTCTTTTGTTTTATCAATTCCTCCCTAATATCTTGTGTGTCTATTTGCCAGTTTCAGGCAAACTCTGACAGAACCGAGCTTTTCACATGTTTAAATTTCTGAAAGGTATTGAAAATATTGGATAAGTAGGGAAGTCTGAATAAGTAATATTACCTGACTTGTCAGCTGATAAGCCTGTCTGCATCTGGGTCTGAATATGGCAAAGGATTTGCTCGTCCTGCCTGTCGGGTGTCAGGTTGGGAGGGATCTGTGTGCCTGTGGGTGAGGGGACCAAGTGAGAAGAAGCATCCAGGAGAACAGGAGTTAACGTTAGAATAGCCTGTAAAATAAATAAAAGTGGGGAACCTAACTGTAAATAAAACTGTAAAACTGTAAAATAAATAAAAATGGGGATTACTTCTGCACAAAACTGCAGAAAGAGAAGGGAGAGCAAAAGAAATCAGTCTGGGCTAGTTTTACAATTCTCAGATCAATTTGTTTACTGCCGTTGATTCAAGTAAATGTATATTTGATAAACACTATTCAGCAATTAACATTTTCTCTTTACTTACTGTATCTATTTATAGTTTAAGATTTCCTTTCTGGTCACAAAATTCAAAAAGTAGGGTTTCTTTCAGGTCAGAATAAGAGAATTACTTCTATTGGTGTTAAATTCCACTGCTGTTCTTCAAATATATCTTCATGCAATTTTATGTAGGATCAGTGATTATGGTTAGGAATATGTGGTGATTTGATACATGATTTAATCTGAAATTAAATAGCATCCAAATAGAGAATTAAAGGATATTTTCCCTTACGTGCCTCAGATACATATTATTTTAAGCAACTTTGACTCAAGGCGGAAGACTAGTTTTGTTTTAGAGTGAAGGGGATAATTAAATGTACCATGATTTGTTCTGCATTTTTTTCCTAATAATACTTCCTTGAGCCAAATCACTGGTAAAATCAATGGAAACCTTTAATTAGCATCTCTAATTTAATCATGTTGATTTTATGACTTCGTGAAGCTTATTGTAATGTGAAAACCCTATTGTCAAGATATGATGCTTGTAATTAAAGCAAGTAATACAAGGCATTTTATTGTGTATTTATAAACAAATACATATATGATCCAGTTTAAATATCTAGGACTATTTGATTAAGAATACTGCACTCTGGTATTGATTTCACATTTCAGTGCTTTATTTCAAATGTACAGTTACTGATGTAAATGTTACTCATTATGGCAAAATAAGATTAAAGGGTTGGGTTTTCTATTCTCCAAAATAATCCTTTCTAGTAACATACATCTGCCAGATGCTAGTGTGTCTACTGCAGCTAAACAGGATTTTTAGTAGTGATTGGTGTTGATGCACCTCACTAGCCCTTAATTGGAATAACATTTAAATGCTCTTTTAAAAATCTTCACTGTAATACATATATTTCATAAGGAATTGAGATAATTTCTTTCTGCGGCATTTCTTGTGTAGTCATTTCTTCATCTGTGTTCAGTGAATTGTATAAAGAGCAATCATCATTGACAAGCTGAATTGGAAAACTGCTGCTTTGCACTGTGCTGCTGTATTGAGTTAAATCTCATATATTTAGAGTTAGCCTAGAAAATTTCATACCATACTGGAAGGGGGAGAAGAAAGTGTGCACAAACGGTATCCTTGTGGTAACGTTCTAGGAAAGAATACTTCTAAAGTATTTGTTTAGAAAGTAAGGCATTTATTACGTTTGTTTATTTTGTATAAGAGATGAATGAATTCTTCATTTAGCAGCAGAGATGAGAACATCCTGTTCTGGAACAACACTTCCATTCCATGAGTTTTGTGGAATTCATGGTTTGAACTCCTCTCTTCCTGTACTCCTAGTTACTATGCTTGGCAGTCATCTTCAGTACTTGTAAGGATCACAACCACAAAGTGGCAGTAGATCAAAATGTTTTCTATCTACCCAATCTTGAGCTTACCAAAATGATTTATTTCTGTCCAGCTGTTACTTTTAAGGCTCTTATTCCATAAAGGCACTTTTCTATGGGAGTACACAAATGGAATTAGGATGCTCATTTGGTAGATTATGTCGCTTTCATGTTACTTGTGTGATTACGTTCAAGGTGTTATTAATAGACACAAGTCTTTCATTGTCACAGCAGCCAGTCCTGTGAAGTCAGTATGAGGAGGGGGGCTCCCTCTTACCTCCAGGGCCTTTATCCTGTGGGACTTTTTCCAGCAGATCCCTGAGTAGGCTAAATCTGCTGTCCTGAAGTCCGGGTTCATGATCTTGGGTTTTGCCCTACTCCCTCCTCTCAGGAACTGGTACCACCCTGAACTCTACCATCTCACGGTCACTGCAGGTCAAGGCTGCCTTTGACCTTCATATCCCCAACAAACCCTTGGCTACCATTCGGTTTTGACTACATTGGAAAAGTAAATTCAGGGTGCTTAAGAGAATAGTAGAATCAGTTAGTGGTGGAATTTCAGAGGCTTTTTTTTCCTTCTGAGAGGTTCATCCCATTTTTAAATGTAGTTCTACTTTTATAATGTAGAAAAACTGCAGATTAATTGACTTTTGAGTACTACAGCTTTTAAAACAGTGGTAAGACTTTTATTGCAAGATTCTGTTTGACATCCGTGATGCTATGCACAATTGGGTCATGTCATGTGTGTCTTGTGTAACACTACGTATAACAAGTGTAACAATAATTCTTCAACTTAAAGACGAGTTCTGGTTTTCGTGTTAATGAGACATTAATATGATTCTTACAGCCACTGATATGATTCTCATAAGCATTGTCTTTTAGTGAGATGTTTCTTTTGTACTTTGATCATTTGTGCTGGAATTCTGTGAACCTCGTATTCTGCCATCCTATTTTTGAGTTACAGTTGTACACAAAAAAAAATTCCAAATGAGGTCACAGTGTTTATTTTATAAGAATATAATAAACCATGATATCCTTATATCCCTTTTGCAGCCTGTTGTCTCGTGGGGGAGTAGGGGCTTGTTAACTGAAGCTACTAATTAAGCAGAAGTCCTCAATGAGAAAGATACAGTGAGTCTCTTGAGGTGTCTTTCAGTGTTAAATCATTTGTTTAGGATGTTTACATCTGTGTCTTGAAATGCCTTGCTTCAGCAACTGTGGCATTGTGTAGCTTGACGTTTAAATAAACTTTTTGCCCACAGACATCTATGTAGTACTTGAAGTTTATATAGACTGTCATGGAGTGTTATCTTCTATTACCTGATGACATGCACACGTACTTTCTTCTTATTGTGTTAAAATCTGGTAGTTCACTATATGGGGCCTAACACCAAACTGGGAGCACCTGTAATATTTTGCTGAACAAGCATCCACTCCTTTATTGACAACACTGGTAGTGGTGTTCTTTACTGATTTTTCCTGTGGGTGTCTGAGGGAAACTCAAGATTTTGTGGTGAAATAAAGCTGCTGATGTCTTGGAAAAATGTAAAAATACCTTCCCTAGTTTGCCTGCAAATTAGTTTGCCTACCTTCAGTTGGTCTGCAGATTTATCGTCAGAGGTGACCTTGCCCATGTTTGTATTACCTTGATAACAGGAAACCACCACCATGTGATTTTGTTTGGGTTTCCCTTGTTCTTTTAATGGTAGTATATGGCCTTTTGTAGCTTTATTAGGCAATACCTTCATAAACTGGTACTAAAGAAAGGCTTTCCTTTTGGCAGGACTTGTTAACAAGTTCATGAGGGGAAAATCCTGCTTAACTAACTTGATTTCCTTTATGACAAGGTTGCCCACCCAGTTGACCAACGGAGGCTAATAGTTGCAATCTTTTGGGATTTCAGCAAAGCTTTTGATGCTGTCTCCCACAGTATCCTGCTGTGGATAAATGAGGTTACATCAGGCTGGCGGCTGGTCACTGGTGGCGTTCTGCAGGGCTCTGTTCGAGGACCCGTTCTCTTCAATGTTTTTATAATTGATCTGGATGCAGGACTCAAATTCATACTAAGTTTGGGGATGACACTAAATTGGGAGGAGCTGCTGACTCCCTTCAGGATAGAGAGCTTTTGCAGAAAAATCTTGACAGATTAGAGGGCTGGGCAATCACCAATCACATGAAGTTTAGAAGACAAGGTAGTGAAGGGTCTGGAGAGGAAGATGTACGAGGAGCAGCTGAGGTTCCTTGGTTTGTTCTGCCCAGAGCAGAGCAGGCTGAGGGGAGGCCTCATGGCGGCCTGCAGCTCCCTCACGAGGGGAGCGGAGGGGCAGGCGCTGAGCTCTGCTCTCTGGGGACAGCGACAGGACCCGAGGGAACGGCATGGAGCTGGGGCAGGGGAGGGTCAGGCTGGGTGTTAGGGAAAGGTTCTGCACCCAGAGGGTGGTCAGGCACTGGGACAGGCTCCCCAGGGCAGTGGTCACAGCACTGAGCCTGCCAGAGCTCAAGAAGTGTTTGGACAGTGCTATCGGAAATATGGTTTGATTTTTAGGTCATCCTCTGTGGAGCCAGGAGTAGGACTCGATGATCCTTGTGGGTCCCTTCCAGCTTGGGGTATTCTATCGTTGTATGAAATAGCTGGAGAACAGCATTTTGCAGAACTTGTCCGTAGCAGTGAGGTTTCTAGAAGAGATGATTTGTGCTGGAGTGTTAGTGTTTCCAGACTGATTTTACCTTGTTTTCATTAGAATCAGCTGTATGAGTGCTCCTGGAGAGTACCAACTGGGAATCTTTTGCTTCTCTTAATCTTTGTGTGACTTTGAATCTTTTGGTTGAGAAAACTTTTATGAGTTTGGGGATTGACATGTCATAGTGTTGTCCATCTTGTGTTATACCTGAATTTTAACTGAAAAAACACCTGATGTACTTGGAGTGCAAACTTGAGAGTGAATAGGCTTCAGGGTGCTTACTGTGGTGTTACTCAGGATTAGCTCTGCATTACTTTTACTTGCAAATGGTGCAGTTCTTGATAGTGCTTGGGTGTCACTTAGACAGAAACCGATGTTTAATGTTCGAAGGTTAAAGAAATGTAAATGTGTTGGGTCACAACTGTTGTTCTGTGTGAACCACTATGATGCTTGAGCCAAAAAAATCTAGGATCTGACAACCATAGTCTTCTATAACGTATGGAAATCTGTGTCCATTTTTTTCCTTTCTATTTCAATAAAACTGCAAAACAAGCTGTTGCTCTGTACAGGTCTTTTCATGCTAATGTAAAGCTGTGTGCTGTGAAGGCAGTGTTTCTAAACATATGGCTTGTACCTCTCGAGGGGGATGTGTAGTGCTAAGTGGCAGAAAGTTGCCATGCAGTGCCCAGAATTTGGCAGCAGCTCATTTCTGCAAGTCAGAACAATGACTTTAAATACATATAGTCAGTACAGCCAGTAGCTGTAGTAGTTTTCTCTTTTCCTCCTGTATGAATTACACTGTTGCAGCTGTAAGGGACTTTTCACCTAAACATGAATCAGAAGTGTTTGTGGTTACAAAAACTTTGGTATAGGAAGTAGTTACTGCTTTATAGGATCACAGAGCATGAGTGTAACTATCTTTCTGAAGTCTTTGTTCATCAATTTCTATAATTTTTGGACTGGAACACAGAAAAAGGAAACATTTAACACTTCTTTTAACATAATCATACTTAAAAGTGGAATTGCAAAACCAGGGTTTGTCTATAGCAATTTTCTTCAGACAGTTATTTTAATGCCTCCAGATATTTTAAATTTTAAAATACCTTTTTAAAAGGTGTTAAATTTTGAACGTCTTTTATTGCTGTAAGTATGCATTTGATTAATTGATGAACATCTTACGGTCAATGAGCCATTCTTATGCTTCAGAATAAGTATCTAGGATCTTAAACATTGGCAATAATATAGTACCTCATTACCTCTTAACAAGTCTAGTTATGTCTCAGATTTATCTTTTTCTATGTAATGCTTTTGTTGAGAAGTAAAGTATTTTTTTTTCAGGAGAGAAACAGCTCTCCTGCAGTCAAAACAAGGACTTAATTATTTTGACATGTTCGTTCTTAATTGGCACTTAAAAGGATCATTAATATCTAGGCCTTTAGTATAAGGACTAGCTGAGCCTTTATTTCCCTAGATCTCCAATTTAAAAATTGTTAGTTTTAAATTAACTTGACAGAATATATACCTTGACAAATATTGTATCTGAGTTGCCTTGAAGTTGGATGGCAATAGGTTTTTGAAGCCAAAATGTAGCTGTAACAGTAAAAATGTTGCCATGAAAAGTGATGTTGAGCTTCAAATCTTAAAAACGCCACAAAAATGTATTCAATAGATGTATTTGCTTATTTGAGAATTTATCTGACTTCCTAGTGAAAAAGGAGAAGTTGTAATGAGTAAAAGCACTTAGATCTAATAAGTTAAATAATAATTTTTATACATAGCCCAGCGATGCACTTAGGTATGTCTGAATATTTGGAAATAAAATTTAGGCAACATTTTTACTGTATTAACTATTTGCTGAATTGCATTTTTCCTTTAACATTTGTGTAAATAAATAGATCATATGCAAATCAAAGAATGTCAGTAAAGCTAATTTTGCTGATTTTTTTTCTGCTTTCTCTATCTCTGTGTAGATAAACTGTTCTGAAAATATTGAAATGAGCAATTCATAAAGCTGCCATGCCATGTTCTCGGTGTTACTTACTGGCACTATTGCGAGTTTAACATATTTTAACATATTTTGCCTTAGTAAATGAAAAAAAATATTTTAGAATCCTTGCAAAGTCTGTATATGCTGTGTTGGATTAAGACGCTGTCATACAACCTTATTTTTTAGCAGTTTTCTAAGGAAAGTTTTAGTGCATTAGAAAGATTTATGGTGGGAGCAGATATAGGCTGGGTGTGAGTGTTTGGATCTGTGAGCACCCACAACCAGAAAAGATGTCAGAGGTAAGGTGGTCCAAGTAAGCAGTGGTCCTACCAACTCATTTGAGATCTCCTCAGAAGTCTGTTAACTGCCAGCAGGGGGACCTTATAAAATCTATCATAGTCACAATAAGAAAAATTGTTGGAGAACAAGAAGAGGACCTCAATTATTCCTGAGCAATCTTACCAATTCACACTGAAGAATTAAGTGCCACTTGCCTCATTTTGTCCTTCTTTGTATACAAGCTTGTATCTAATTCATATGAAACAGAAAATATTTTTATATATATAAAAATGTACTTTAAAACTGTAAGTTGGGAGAGTGTATAGAGGAACAGGAGTTTGTATAATCTAGAAAAATTAAAGAAAATAGAAAAGTTGTTTTTCATCTTTTAAAACTACCACACATCTTGTTTTTTCTATTCTCTGTTTGAGCCCATAGCTGCACAGCTGGAAAAAAGCAATAATTAGGCTGTGTTTCCCAGTGAGTCATAAGAAAGTGCTGAAAAAGCACCAGAATTGGCAAATCTGCCATTGTTGTAGTAGACTTTTACTGGGACAGTTTGAATTTCAAATGAGTCTGTTATGCAAGAAAGAAAATTCAGGTCAGTCCTTATGTATAATGGATTTACCATACCAGCAGAAGTAAAGGTATTTAAAATTTACTTTTTATTGTTAAACAGATAATTAAAAACCTACTACTATGGTGAACATTAACAAATACACCAGTCGCTTATCCTGTTTGTCCACCTTTGGGGAACACCAAACACCAACACAAAACGTAAGGCGAGGATAAATAAAGATGCCATTTTGTTAATTCTTCTTGAAAGGTACTGTAGTTTCACCCAACTTGCAGTTGCACAAAGTGTTGGAACACTGCACTTAAGCTTTTGAAAATTGCATAGCTGTACAAGATGGATAGGGACTGCATTTCATATCTTTTCGGTTCAACATGTGTGCAGATTTATGCTTCTATGTTAAATTATTATCCTTCTAAAATATTTCCACGTTTGACTGTGCTTACATGAAATCCCCAGCGAAGATGACTACAACATCATATATTTATTTACTTGATCATCTCACCTCCTGGGTTACCCTTAACTGTTCTCTGGGTATGCTGCAAAGGCCATGGTACGTACCTTCTGGTAGACCAAGATGTTAGCAAGGTAGAAACTTTGAAATTCAGCATCTCTTGTAGAGAACAGCTGGAACACTGTTTCTGTAGAAATGAGCTTTGATAGCTTTTGTGAGAAGCAGTTTCATAAATAATTATGTTCTGAGTAATGGTGGGTGAGCTTTTGAGGTTAAAACTAGCCCTTTCAGCATTGCTGTTCCCAAGAAAATAGCATGTTTTTCTCCTGACATGAAGCAGAGTGTTTGCTTTTTGGGTGGTAAAATTGGGCACTATTTACGTTTTCACATGGGCTCTGCGTATAAGCTGTTCTAAAGAACCCTACACAAATCCTAATCACAAGATCAGAGAAGCATATATTGTAGCTGGTAATGCTCATCTGAGAGGTAGTAACTTCCACTTCTGATGGTAAGGGGAAAGGATGGAAAAGAAGCAGTTCCTATAAACTTGTTGAATTTGTATCCTGGAGATCTGAACAGACTAGCTGAACTGTGAAGATCGAAAATGCAGTTCTGTCCATTAAGGACTGATGAAATCCAGTGTCTTTGGCATTCTGAAATTGTTGTTAGCGTGTGATTGCAACGAGTCCCAGCATTTTAGACCTAACTAGCTCCATATGTCATAGAGGAAACAGGCTAGTTTTTCAGAGGAAATATAAATTGGTTGTTGTGTATTTTGTCCTTTTGACTTGATTTTTCCTCATTCAAGTGAAAACATATTTGCATAGTTTCAAACATTACATACCCAGACCGCCTAGTGGGAATTCTGTCCCAGAAGTACACGTACGTCTTTTTCCCTCCTTTGTCACAGTGTCTTTATCCTGATCTGAAACAGCTGACTCCATGCGATGAGAAAGAAGCAAAGGTCTTCTGCTGGCTATTTTGCAGGGGGTGTTTCTGGTGTCTTGGACAGTGACCAGTTGGCTTTGGTTGCTGCTTCTTTCAGTGATGTGCAAGTGAATGGCAACCATTCGCTCGCTTCAGAAACAGAATGTGAGAAATTTTGGGTTACTGCAGACCTAGATTTGAATCGAAGCACAGCAAGATGAAAGGCTCCATAACCCAGTATCAGTCCCTTGAGCCTTCCAGGCTGTTCTTTTATTGTTTTCTTTTACCTTTTTTTTTTTTTTTTTAAATTAGTGCTTGTCCCGTAACAGGAGAAAATCATTCAGCTTCTTCCCGTTCAATACCCAGTTCAGTTTCTCCTCAGTACAGTCAGTTATTTTGGGCTGGTTTTAGTCTTTTCTGTGCGTTTATTCTTCAGCAGTGCAGGAAGAATTTTGATTGCTTTGTGCAGTTTCCCCCCCCCCACCCCCCGTAGTAGCAAGAGTTAACAGCGAGAGAAGCAGAGATTGTGTGATGCAGTACAGGAATTACGTGCATTTGTGGTTTAGGAAGAGGGGGTGGTATTCAGCTCTTGAAAGGGCTTTAATGAACACTGTTTGGTGTGTTTGAAAGCTAATGGTCAGAGGAGAGCAACAGAAACAGCCTCGGAGCTTTTAGGGTAAACCGATTAGCATTTTTCCCAATTGAGATGGTTGTTTCACCTTCCCTTTTTACCACGAGATTTTTCATCCTCCGTTGCCTTTTGTTGGTACTGAAATGACATACGGTTAAGGAAGCCGCTTCGGTGTGAATGCAGTCCTTTCCCCCTCCTTCTGTAGAATCTCTGCCTGCCACAGACGGGCAGAGCATGTGTTTCTCTTGTCTTGGTTGGGTGCACAAATCTTCTTTTATGTGTGCTGCTTCTTACCCTGTTGCCTAGACGATCACTGGCTCTCACTAAGGATGTCTGGTTCTCGTAAAGAGTTTGACGTGAAGCAGATTTTAAAAATCAGATGGAGGTGGTTTGGTCATCAGGCATCAGCCCCTAATTCCGCAATCGAAAGCCACCAGGGAGACTTCTGGAATAGAGGACAAAATGTAACAACTGGTGGCACAAAGTTTTTAGATTCGGGTAACCTACCTTTAACAGCAGTCGGTTACAGAAGGTCTAGCCAACAGGATTTCCAGAATTCATCTCCTTGGCCAATGGCATCCACCTCAGAAATCCCTGCATTTGAATTCTCTGCAGAAGACTGTGGAGGTGCACGTTGGCTTGACAGACAAGAAACAGATGATAGAGCAAGTGAAGAAGAAAATGAATCGGACAGCAGTTCGTGCAGGTTAATTATTACTTTCCTATTGTGAGCAATGTGTTTTTATTTCATGTTTACAGATGGCATGCATGTGTAGGCTAGCCTTTATCCTAGATTGAAATGCTTCAGAAACCTAGCAGTTGCTGTGCATCCGAAACAGAAAATGATTTATAAACAGGTTTTGGTGTGTTTACTCTGACCTTTTTAAAAGGTAATGTTATTTAGTCAATGTGGATAAGTAAAGTGCAAAGACGTGCGTGCACTCACTGCTGGTTTAAATGTTATACCTAAAACTTGCTGCTATGAATAAGGTGATGTCCATTACATGGTGATGTTACAGGATGCTTTCTAAATTATTTTGAAGTGATAACTGACTGTCTAGCTATGCTGAGAATCTGTCCCAGTTCGGAGAAAACCGTGAAAATTAAAGCTACTTGTCACTCTTATCTGATCTTTCCACGTATTTCTATAGATGAGGGAGATGAAACAGTAAAGAATATTTAGGCTGTAAGACAAAAAATATCATTTTTGTTTGTGCATGTACAACTTGAAGAAAGAAATAATCTATTGAAAGTCAACCAGGTTGTGCTGTAAACTAATACCAGAAGGTTGCTTTACAATGATTGCAGTTGTCTGCTCAGCTGCCTTAAACTGTACCTAGTTTAAAAGAAAGAATGGTTTTATTGTGTCTATAAAGATGTTTTGGTGTTCTTCTCTTGCCTATTGTTACTAAAGATGAAACCTTACAATTTGTTATTAAATGTGAAAGGTGTTTAACAGTTGGTGGAAAATTAGGCAAGGCAATATCTTTCTTGTTAAGTATTAGTTTCTTTCTTTTACCTCCTTTTAGTGCTTAAGTCAGCCATTCTTCACTGGAAGTATTTTTCCTCTTTTATACTGCATATATTGCAGAGTAGTTAGCTTACCATTTCGAGTAAATTTTATGGTATTTGCTTTCTTGATTGTAAGATAACTTTGCAATGATAAAGCATTTTGGAAAGCATGCCTATTTAAAGGGTACGGTGTTTAATAAAGCATGTTAGGGACAGATCAATCTAGTTAAAGCAGTTTTACTGTTTTCCATTCCCCAGGAGAAGAATTCATTTAGTGCAAGGGCAAAGCAGTCCAGAATATAAACACTAACTATTTGTGGTTTATGCAACCTTTATAGACCGGAGGAAAGGAGGAAGGGTAAAAATGCTTAGGAGTCAACACAGTGTATTTGTTTTTGTCACTTACTGCAAAAGTACTAAAATTACAGGGAAAGGAAGTAATGCCTACTGATTCTTCGTAACAGCAGCCTTACCGTGCTGCAACAACTACAGAGCTATAAATAACGTGCCTCTGAAGAGTTCTTATTTTAGGTGGTATTCAGGTATGAATTTTTAAATAGCGGTGTCACTAGATAACATATACGATATAGATGTAACATCACCGTATCACACTTATCTGTGGTGTGAAATTTTTATGTACCGCGTTACCCCAAGTAGGATATTCTCACCGTAGCAAAGCAATCAGTGCAGAAAAAAACACGTAATTCAGGGAGATAAACGTGTAGCTTAAAATTAGTACAGATTTGGTTATAATTGTAGGAGAATTTACATATGACAAAAGTAACTTGTCACTTTGTAGAATTGAACTGCAGATACGTATTGAGGGGGTGGGAGAAGTCTTTTTAGTACTACTATTTTATTTATGGGTTTGGGTCCGTTTGTTTTTGCAGACGGAGTAGCAGACTTCAATGCATTTAGTATTTGAAATAAGTCAATGTTAAGTGTCTTTTAATTATGTATCTAGTCACATACAGTGTTTGGACTTGTTTTGTAATTTCTTTGTCTTGTAATTCTTGCTAGGGTTTTATTTACGTGCTTTAAAATAAGTATTGTAGGTAATTTTTGAGTTCGGTGTTGGTACAATTTAATATGTAACTAATGGTAGTATAAGGACTCGCTTGGTATTGTTGTCTGTGTTTTTGTTCTCCAGGGGAGGTTGTACTGACAGCATATCTTGTTCATTCCCTTCATTAAGAATGTATAACCCACATAAGTCTGCCCAACAACTGTTGTTTTCCTTTGTTAAGAACATGATAAGGTGGTCCTCTTTTTCATTATCATCAGATACAGCTGCTTACCTATTGACTTGAGTAAAGAAAACAGAACTCACTTGTGCATGTAGTTTTCAGAGGGCTTTTTTCCCTTGTGAAAACCCCGTGTTTCCTCCGTTAGAAACAAGTTATGTGTATGAAAAAATCCTTCAAAAAAGAGACAAAAAACTTTGTGGACGCTACAGAGTTATCTTGCTTCTTCACTTCTCTGAACTTCTTGCCTGGTTATGAGCCTTGAAAGCCTGCGGTGACAGGAGCAGCTTCGCTGCTCTGTGTGTACCTTTCTTCTTTGCTGGGTCATATGGCACAGGTAGAAGAGCATTTTGGTCAGGCCTGTGGCGTTCTGCAAGCTTTGGATCACTATAGGATTCATTCTGAGGAGAGAGGATGTAGAATTCGGTTGTCATTAGTACAGAGCTTGGTGGCATAAGGGTAAGTGAATTCCAGGTTTGGTTCCCAATTTCTGACAAAGGCTGATATCATAATTATCTCAGATGCAAACAGATCATTCACATTCAGGGATCAGAGCTAGCTGGCCGTAAAGCTGCTCATGTCATGCTCTTATGTGCTGCGACCAGTATGATCTTGAAGGATAGTTTGCTGCATTTCATCTCTCCGATTTCCTCTCTTGCTGCTGTTTGTTAACTCTCCTGCATTCCTGAGGCGATGGTCATCATTCTGGATTTGTAGACATTGCAAAATTCTCCCATGGGGTACAGATCGCTGTATTAGCAATAGATTTCTTTTCCTCTGCTTTTAGTGGGTGCCTTAAAAGCAGTCCTCAGACCTTGAAGGCACCATGGATAACAAGCTGAAAAGACCTAGAGCATACCTAGTATGCATTGTATAGTTATGTTTGGTTCATTTCACGCAGGCATATATTAAAGCATTGGAAGTGGTTTGCTGTAGATATAAGCACAGAAATGTCATCAGCTGAGATTCTTGTCCTTCTAACTTTGAAGAAGGAAATATTTGACTCTGTAAAGCATCATATTAAATAATGGAAGCTGGCAGATTATTATTTCATGTCTCCCCATGCAATAAAATGTCAGCTAGCTTGGAGGAATCACTGTAAGTAACAGAACTGATTAAAAAATATATATTTTGACAAGTTTTATGTAAAAACTCCAATGCAGGAAACCACCTTAATGCGACAGTAAAGATTACTTATCTCTACACCTCTTTTATTATTTGAACCATCTTGAGGTGTGTAAACAAAATTATTATTGTTAGTCTTCTTTGAAATGTCATTAAGCTTACTTTTGTCAATCTGTCTGCACTTTGAGGTATCCATATTGGCTTGTTGATTTTCTGTTTGTTTAAATGTCATAATTTAAAAGGTTATATTCTTCATGTAATACATGAAGATTTAAAATGTTGAGGGCTGTTGCCTTATTCTCTGAAAAAAAACAGGTGTTCACTGGAAGCATCTTAGATGATGAGAAAAGTAAATTTGCATATAATTTTCAGACAATGTTTTTCAGAAAGTTTTACATATTTTTCAGAAAAAGATTTTAAAATTAATTTCAAATTCATAGTTCACTCCTCCCTCTGTGTTCCAAAATTAATAGTTTGAAATGTATATTTATTTTTTCCTGGTCATATTGAAGTCTTTCTTGTTTGGTTTTTATTTAAGAAACAAACATGGAGATAGCTAACCTAAAAGATACCGTCAGAAAAATAATTTAGAATATAGACCACGAAGTAACGTGCTTGAAAAAAAAGTTTTGGAAACTTTGTTGTAACCAAGGTTAACACTTACAGGAATTCTTAAGTTTTAACTAACGTGATTGGTATACAATAACTACTGTAACTCCTCCTTTAAAATAATAATACTTTAAAAGAAAGATGCAAATCCTCTTAATAGGAGCAGATTGTGCTTCTCCCCCATAAACTGAGATACACAAGTCTTATGTGGAAGAGAGATTTAGTAAAAGTGGGAGGAAAGAAGAAGTCTGGTATGTGTTTTGTTTTTTACATTGCAAACTGTGCTGTGGCTTCGTGTAAGCTACAACGATGAAACCTCAAAAAACAGCAGAAGGAGAGGTGTGAATTCAGCTCTCCAGCCACCATCGTCTATGCTGTTACTTTTGAAACTCATTTATGCCTGTTTTGCTACCAGCTCGGTTAATTGCTTCATTGCTTTGCGATGAGCTGTTTGACTGGGCAGAGCTTCTTGTTCCAAACATCCTACTTCAAGAAATAAAATCCTTTGAAAGTGAATGGTTTTATAGCATGGTTTGTACATAGCTTTGATTTTAAAAAGGCATGCTCATATATAAATGCTTCGTCAGACAGAGAAGTCCAAGAAACCCAGCATTTTTAGTATATTATTTTCTTTACATTTGTCACCAGGATAGTAAAGTGAGTAGCTAGCATGGGAAAGAGCTTGTCCTTAGAGTAACTTAAGTTTATATGATCATCCTAATAAATTATTATATTTAAATACTTAATAAAGTTATTGGTTGGTTAGTGTTAGATAGGATTGTTTGGCATAAACAGGGAATGAAAAGAAACACTGAAGTGAGATTAAAGTTGAAGACTACAAAAAAAAAACACGCTACTAACATTAAGTTATCAATAATAAAAATAAGGAAATAATGATAATTTCACTTAACTTGGTAAAAATATTTTAAATCTTAAAGGACTGTGTAGAAAGGGTTCTTCAATACATGTAACCATCTTACATGCTGACAGCATCAGTCTAATGTGTGAGGTGTGCAGATGAGCCTCTAGCCTGTGGGAGGGAAAGTTTGTGCTGTACTTAAAGATGAATCTGAGTCGAGAGCCAAATCCCAAAGGAGCAGGACTGCCGTGATGCTCCGAGGTGCAGGTCCCCTCGGCTGGATGTTTGCTCAGAGCACGGAGACCACAGGTCAGCGTTAGGTACCCAGCTTTCCTCTCGAGGAGCGAAGGATGTCAGGCAAGAATTTGGAGAGGCATTTTGGTGCTGCTACTGGGTGGGAGAAAAGCAGGGCTTGCCCTGCCGCTCTTCTTGCAGCTGTCCTGGCTGAGGCTGTGGTGAACTGAACTGGGAAGCAGATTTGGAAGAGAGTTTGGGGAAAGGGTGGGAGGATTTGAAATTTTCATAGGCAGTCATTGGGCAATAGGCATAAATAGCCCATATCTCCCCTTTTGTGCAAGCACCTCAACTATTCAGGTGTCTCTTTCGTGTTCTCTTTATAGACTATTAAACTTAATCTTTCTTTCCCTTCCCTTTTCATTTCTCTATGGAAAATGTTTTATAAGTTATTTGCTAGAAGAGAGGACAGGTGTGGTGCTGAACTTCTTCAGGTAAGGGAACAAACTGAGCCTGGCTCTGCTGTGTCCTAAGTGCTTTATCTTGGGCTCGTGGAAAACAGACATCACTGCGGTTCCTTTTCCTTATTGACCAAAATCAGGGCTGTCAGTGAGCCCTGCACAGAGGGTGCACGTGTGCACCCTGGGGACTGGCAGTAGCTCTGCTGAGGGTGTGGGCCAGGAAAGCGCTGGCTGAGAACGTTTTTTGCTTCTCCGTACCAGTTTCTTCGGTCATATCTGCACAGCTCTTTTATGAGGCTGTAATATAAGTCAGATCCCTGATACCTGGTAGATTTTTTTTTTCTTCTTTGAGATCGTTTTCAATGGGGTAAGTTGAAGAATCAGATTTAAAATACGGTGCAACAAAAGAGTCCCTTTCCCTAAGTACTAGCTCCTTCGCTGTGAAACGCCACCCAGTTTGACAACATCATGTTTTGCGTGGTTACAGAGTGAGTCAGGTCAAGGAGTTGATACGGGAGAAAGGTAGTTTTTTTCCTACCCTCATTTATTTTCCAGGTATATGAGTTCCTTGATTCGGTTTCACACATGGCCACAAAGAAGACTTGTTCCAGCATGTCAGAGGGGCCGGTGGTGGAGCAGAACAAGTGACTCATGGGGGGTGAGAAGAACTTGACACAGCTTAAATAAATGCCTAACCACAACTTCAGAGCACGTTTCAGATAAAGTCCTTCCAGGGAAGTAGGTAGGCAGGTATCTCGTTTCTGATCCATTACTAGATCTGAGTTTCAGTGTCAGATTACTTGGCCTATTTAGCTATCTGGGCACATGTGCACACCCCAGAAACTTTACAGAACATCTTTCTGCTGAAAATTTAGACTTTGATATTTGAGGATTCCTCTTCAAATGAGTATCCCAAGCTGAGGACTGAGCTTTGTGAGAACAGGGCTCAGGATGTCGGTCTCATGAATCCATGTCTTTCCAAATACTATAGTAGGTCTAGAGTATATTTTTAAGTTGCCTGCACAGTGCAAAGTAAGAAGTAGTCAGTGAAAAAATTGTGATCAAGAAAAGGTGTGCTTCCCTCAGTCTACATAGTTAGGATCTGGCTCCTGTATATCCTAGACCCATGCATTCCATTTATATTTTTCTTCTTCTTTCTTGTTAACTGCTCTGTGTATGGACAGGAATAATTTTTCTCCCCATCCACCCTTGCTTTCCCCCCCTACTGACTTCTGTGCTGGATCTCATTTCAAATACTTAAGGCTTCATGCAGCAGGAGTGGTAGTATATTGATGTGTTTCTTCATGTGTTTTTTTTCCCTTGCATCCACACTCCTTTTCTGGCTCCATATATGCCAAGTTTTGCTCTAGGCATCCCAAGCTAAGTGTGAAGTAAGATTTTAACATATGTGCATGATGGTGTGGCAGGGAGAGGTGTGATTCCTTATTGCATCCTTCCATCATTTTTTCACTTTGCAGGGTCGTGGTAGATGCCTGTTCTTTCTCCTGTCTGACAGTGATAGATAGATGTGATTACTGGACTGATCGCTGCATGTCCGTTAGTTGAAAAGTACAGCACCGAATTATTGTATCTGTTTTCATAAGGGCTTAGATTGGGTTTGGAGAAAGAAAGTATGAATATGAACAGAAATAAAATTGGAAGGGAGTATGGATGTGGTTTTCATTTTATCATCTGCATGGAGAATTGCTGCACCTTAATATTGTGCAAACTAAGATTTCTGTTATTGTCTTCGGCAGAACCTCCAACAGCAGTCATACCTTATCATCTTGTCAAACTATGGAGCCCTGTACATCAGATGAGTTTTTTCAGGCTCTCAATCACGCTGAACAAACTTTTAAAAAGATGGAGAATTATCTAAGACACAAACAGCTATGTGATGTGGTGTTAGTTGCTGGTGATCGGAGAATTCCTGCTCACAGGTAAGTTTGTTATAATTTGGAGTAACCTTTTATCAGTTTACAAATGTGGTGTCAAAGTGTGTGTTCTGTGCTTTGTAAAACATCCAAACATCCTAAACAGTTTGGAATACTTTAAACATGCTTATGTTTTTTTAACATTTATTTGTAAACTAAAAGTTAATTTCTGTCTGTTGTATGTGACATAGCATCAAAAATGTTTGGGGTGTTTTCACATTACACTTTTTGTCTCCAAGCATATAGTAAGGTATTTGAATAACAAAGTAAGACCCCAAAAAAGTCCCAAATGCAGCCTAAGACCATTAACAGCAGCAGTAGTTTTTGTACCATTGAATGGAGTAAATAAATTTTCATAGACTGAGTTTTTCTTTCAACTTATAATTAAGTTTTTGGAGTCATAATTAGCAACAAGGACAGTCCCTTGTCCACATGAAGTTTTTTGTCTCCCATAGTAACAAGTCCTTTGATAGCAGATTACTGAGCACTGACAGTAAGTGTTAATAGGCTGAATTTGATCAAACATTACCGTATGTGCCGTCTGCATAATTAACAGATAATACAGTATGCCATTTAAATGCTAGGAAAATACCAAAGATTATGAAACAGAAGTATGAATAACTGAAGCATGTTATGATATTTAATGCACAGGATTAATAGTTTGAATAGGAACCTAGGTGTAATTAAACTGTGTTTTTGTAAGATCAGTTCTACAGCAGGAGTAATAGCCTAAAGCATTCCTGTTTTCCATCGCTGATTTCTACCCTCGCAGTGAAACCACAGCTTAATGCTGTTATAGTTAATAAAGTCTGGGATAGGTTTCTGGTTTGGGTTTGGTATTTTTCTTTAAAAAGCCAGATTTCTGCTTTTTTATTCAGCCACACTGTTGTACTAACGCAGCTGAAGGAAGGACAGCATGGGGATGGGAACCAACTTGGGGAGCAGGGAGGTAGTTACAGTATAACTTGCTGTTGCTCTCAGAGTGAGCCTTTGTTTTATGAAACCTCATTTTTAAACAGTCAAGACTGTAATCAACACGGAAAAATCAGGGATAAAGCAAATCTTTCTGCAATTACTGCTAAAATGGGTGGCCCTGCTCTCCCCCCAGCCCCTGACCTCGATTCCTTTGTAAACACTTTTGCGGATGATGAATTTTTTTGGAGAGACAAAGGAAGTGTGGTTGAGCAAGCTGATTTGACTTTCCCTATGGCTACAGAGTTGCGTAAGATCAGTGCTCAGCTTGTTCAAATTAATCACAAAACTTCATGGTTCCTATGCAAAGAGTAAATCAGATGAAAACAGGGAATGCACGTACCCCTACTGGACTTGCACCCACTGAAGTAATTTAGAAGTCAAAGAGCTTTTTTACTGCTTGCTGTAAACTGCTGTAAACAGAAAAAAATAGTTGTGATAATAGTACAGAAATAATTTAACTTCCTTATGGCACCTTTGCAGTATATAGTTCTGGGTTTGGTTTATTTAATGATTAAAAAGCGTGGAAAGGGTGCAGAGGACAGCTGCAACTATCTCCTAAGGACTGGAAGATTTTGATTCAACAAGATAAACACAACATTCTGTATGCTAAAAAGTTCTTTAATGTGTTTTTTTACCTGTTCCTCATTTATTTATAGAACTGACTTTGCTCCCTCAGTTTCTGCTACTGCATCTGTTTCTGTAGTGCATTAGGCTCATGCTGCCACCTGTTACTTGCTCTGTCCTCCTCTTCAGGAGGAGAAGCATCTTGCTGTAGTTGGAATATTGTGTTTTAAATATGCACAAAAGTTAGGCCAAAGAAGCACACTGTGTGCTTGTAGCAGGAGGTGGGAGGCTTATGTTTGTCCTTAGTTCACTTTTTTAATGTTAGAACAGCCTACAAAGAAGCTTTGCCTTTTGCAACAGTAAGTTCTTTCTCTTACTGTTTTAAGTTATTTTCTGAGGGAAACATAGAAATAACTACGGTCTTCATCTCGGTGCATTCAAAGCACCTCACTGAAAATTGAGCTTTTCCAGAGCACAAAATATAAAGATGGAAATGTCACATTTGGTTCAGAAATTTACAAAAAGCAAATCAGTGAGAAGATTGGCTTGATGCATTTGTTGTAGCCTGTGTTGTAAGAAAAAATTCTGTAGGATTTGTACTGCCTGCATCAACCTGTCCAAATTCTGACTTCTTTAGCATTGTCCGCAGGCTGGAACTCTCCGTATATTTCAGAAGAGTCGTGAATATTTTACCTTAAGGTTTAATAACTAACAATATTTATTAAATAGATACTAGATTAAAGGCTTAGCACACTAAGGGCATGTAAGAAAACAAAGTTTGTTTACACTGGACAGCTTTTTTAATTTAAAAAAGTTTTTCTCGGTATGTGGTCACATAGAATTAGTAAGAATATTTTTCATTATTATTAATCACTCTCTTGTATAGAGCAATTTGCAGATTTTCTGGTTTGAACCTGCAATTTTGAATAGTTCTTGTATCTTTTTTCTTAATTCCCAGTTTCTGCTTTTCATGATACTTGAATGTTCTGAAGTATATGAAGTAAGTATATATTGGAGAAAAGAGCAGTGAGTTTGGTGTCTGCAATAGTAAAAAGCACAGGTAGTACATTACTGTAAAATTCTGAGAGGTTTTCATTTGAGTCTATTCAAAGAATTAGGGCTCTGAGTCTACTACAGGTAAGAGTATCACACATAGCCAGAATCTTTCTGAATATGGCATTTTCTGTTCTTTTAAGGCTGTTTATCTTTTCCTTCTGTGCTGAAATTATAGCTTAGAACTTATTTAAGAGATCAAAAAGTAAGTAGAAAAGGGGACAGTTCTCTACAAGGAAAAAAATGCATTATACTTCTACTCCCTAACCCTCCACTTCTGTAAAGAAATGTTGCTGGACTCTATTAAATGTGAGAAATGGAGTCTAGTTTTTTGTATCAGGTGGTGTTCATGCGTCCACAGCAATTTCAGACATTTCAGGTCATTTACTACGTTTCTGTTTATTACATTCATCTAACTGCTATATCCACAGTAAAAGTTTAGTAATAACTTGATGGTCAGAACTCACTTAAGGAATGGGAGATCTCTGGCCAGAGGGGATTTAAAGCCTGCACTGCATCACATTCTTTAACCAGCAATCTGAAAATCTGTGCAGAGCCTTTTTATTTTTTTTCCTTCATGTTGACACTGACAGATGAAAATATTAAAAGGCATGGCACTGAAGGAAAGAAGGGAAATGGAAGCTTATGTACTCTAGTGGCTAGTAAACTTGTTTGGAAGAGTACAAATCCTGGTCTGCAGACATTTTTTTTTTTTTATCTTGAGGTCTATTTATCTTTGTACTTCTTTTCCATATGGCTTAATAATACTTCCTTACTTTCACATACTGTATTATCTTACTTTGTAAATTCTGCACTGCAGTTTTTTTATTGTTGTAATTACATGTTTATAAAAGTTGAACACGGTATGTTTCTGAAAAATCAAAATATATCTAAAAGCAGTTCTGTGCTAGGTTTATGCGAAAAAGTTATTTGTTGCTGCTAACTGTGATTGTTCTGAAAGATTTTACTAAAGGATTTATTGTAACCATCGTTTTGTGTCAGAAGTGGCAAAGGAATTTTGAAAGGTTTGATTTCCCTGGAAGAAAGATGTAACTGGATGTCATTTCAACATCAAATTCTGCACGCTACATGTATTTTTGGGTATTTTAAATGAATTTAATTTAAATAAACACAGTGGTTGTATGGGATGGTACCACTTTTATATACACCTTTTATTACTGACATGTTTTGTTATCGAGAGTAGAAACTAGCTGAAGCAACCACTGTACGTGGTGCTTCGTAGCAGGAGGTCAAGCTGTCGAATTCCATAGGACTACTCTCAGCCGCTATGCAGCCAGAAACCAGGAGGTGCCTAGGAACTGCCCCTTTTATCTTGAAGATGTTAGGAAGCTTAATTTCATTCCGACAGGTGAATCAGATTAGGAGATACTGAATCTATAAAGTGCCAGGTTTGGCAGCTGTCAGCATTTTACCCAATAATTGCTTTGAAAGCCTAGAAAACTGTCTAGATGATGCACCTTATGGCCATTCCCTCAAGAAGTACACGTTTTACTGGCTCTTAGTAAGTAACAATGAAGTTAGCCTAGCTCTTCAAAGTGAGTTAAGCTGTCGTGGTGCCTCTTTCTGGTTTTGGATCAGTACAAACCACAGAAATTGAAGAAATCAGTAACCCTAGAACCTCCCGTAAGAACAGGAGAACTTACTGAAACATGCAGATTTTGCCAGCATTTAGTGCGTAACCATTGAATGTTTTTCCAGAGAGACTAACTGTTCACACACTTTACGATTTTCCAGATGAAAAATTTTGGCATTTGCATACTTTTTTGTCTGCATGAGAGACTGATCAGTAGGGCTCAGGGATCCTTGTGGGTGCCGTGGCTGTACCCAGCTGGGCAGCTGAATACCACCACAACTGCTCTCTCAGGCATTTTGGTTGGGCCACTTAGGAAAGAAATGTTAGTGATAGAAAAAAGACTACAAACTAAGAATACAAAAAAAACATAACTTCAGTTTCTAAATGAGGAAAGGCAGCATTTTGTAGCATCAGTAGTTCCCAGTGAACTCTTGATTTGGTCAAATATTTTTAATTTAATGATTTATAAATAATAGAGAATCTTTTGGTGTTAAATACTTAGGAAGCCCAGATTTGCAGATGATGGCTCAAGCTGTCAGGGAGATTGTGGATATTATTTATAAGTGTAGTTTCTATAGTCATTGCACAGATTTTCTTCTGAAAAATTGTACTTGTCACATAGCTATGTCAGAGCTTTTTTGGCAAAAACATCAAATAAGGGTGGGGAAATCCTTCTGTGGACAGTTCAGTTACATGAAGGTATAACTGCTTCACATTGTACAATCTGTATGTAGGAATGCAGTTTATCTTCAGACAATCTAAAAAAAAATCGAAAGAAAAATCAGTTACTAGTAATGAGATTAAGAAATCAATGAACAAGTGGGTGTCAAATGACATGAGTAAAGTAGTAATTGATTTTTATTGACTACTGAGAAAAACATGGGACAAAATAAGGCCAGATGACTGAGAGTCTGGCTGTGTTTTCTTTTATGCTAGCTCAGTGTCACCTTGATGTGTTGTCACTGTATCTTTCAATCCTCTTTCTTTCTTTGAAAAAGTTATATTTAGAGAAATATGTGGATACCTGTTCGAAGACTTTTTATTGTGAACATGCTTGTTGGCTAAAATTAAATTTGTTATCCATGTAGTATATGCTTTGGTACATTACTTGTTTTAATCTGCTCCTGGGCTGGACGTGCTGTTTTGGCATATGGAAGTCACTCTCTGGAAAGCACATAACATTGTGAAGCGTATATACCTTCTCATCAATCTGAACAAGGTTAGCAAAAACACGAAGTGGATTGCATTTTGAATTTCAAATAATTTCTTCTGGAGGACTTCAAGACTGGAAATGACAGGGAGAATTTTGCTGATACCACCGCAGCTGGTAGGAGATGTTTGTCCAGAGCTTTGGGTTATTATTTGGCGTTTCTTCAACAGTTGTTGCTAAGATAAGTACAGTCCAACCATTTTGTATATAATGGTGCAGCTAACTAAAACAGTTGCGCTGTTAGTTTAAAAAAAAAAAAAAGTCAATATTCGGTGTTAGGTCTGTGCCGTGGGAAACAGAACCTTTCTTCTTCATGCTCTATTCTACATAGAAGTTCAAGACGATATTGCCAGAGTTTGAATATTTCGTTTGCTTTTTTCTTTTTCTTTTTTTTTTAATTAGAATTGCAGGGATACTTGGATTATTTAAATCTGTCCATCTACACACTTTGCTTTGTGGTAAGAACTTCTATTTTGCACACACAGATCTAATCTTGTGAAATCAAAAAGCAGTTGTAGAAACTCTCCCATGTTGTTTATATGATTTTACTCTAATTTCACTGAACTTCTGCAGATCTTTAGGAGGCAATATTTCCATTCAATTGCAGGTATCATTAAACGTGAGGTTAAAACGCTTAGAAGTGATGCATTTAGAGGTTCTATTCTAATTTTTCTTCACAAATGAGATACAGAATAAATCTTGTATTTCAAGAACCATATATTCTTTAAAATAACAGAACCTTATTTCTCATTACAAAACTTCTTCAAATATACAAGATTTTAAAAAGATTTTTTTCCATGTACACTCTTACAGAACACTGTTGACTTAGCAAGTAGAAAAAAATGATTACCTGACTGTAGACCTGTCCAAATGGTTATTGTTCAGAAGATGTGCAGGGAAAAAAAAAGTAGTTGAGAGCAGTCAATATTTATTACTATGCAGTTAATTAACTAAGAGACAGTTCTTCGCAGTTAATTTTGCAGTTAATTAAGAGGCAGGGGTTTTTTTTTTAAATTTATGACTTCATATATGTACCTGCAAATCCTTGCCATTAATACATTTGAGGTTTATTCTTCTGGTGCTCGAATTTTAAGTGAATTTTATTCTCTTTTGAGGTCCCGCATCTCTATCATCTTAACAAGCCAATGTAATGACTCAACACAGGATAAACTGATGTTTCCTGAAGTATCAGATTTATTGAATATATGCAGATGGACTGTGTAGCATATTTGCTGTAGGCTTGATTCTTGTGTTTGGTGTTTCTGTGGCTCAGTAACTATGCAAGTGTATTTAGATTTGAATTCTATGTGAGAGGGACAATAGCGTGCTGCTGCAGCACAAACATTGATCCAACCTACAAGGCTGTTCCTGGAGGTATTTTGGGAACAAGAACAGCAGGCTTCCTTAATAGTTCGGGTAGGTTTCACACAGCAGAACTATGGATTGAATATTCTGTCTTCAGTGGATCTCCTTCTTTAGCTCTAGCCTTGTGAACGCATATTGAGACATCTTCATGCTTACACATGTGGAGTGGCACTGAGAATAAAACATGAAGTACATATAAAAATAATGCAAAAAAAAACCACTGTTGAGCATATTACCACATTTACTTACTCCGTATCTTCAAATAATCAGAATTAATAAAATGCTCAGTACGTATCCACAAAAGAGATTACTTTGTTAATTAGTTTGTCCTGTGCGGCATATTTTCCTCCTTATGGGGTTTTGTTGTCTGTACCATCTCCATGTTGACTGTGTGTAGTCCTGTTACCAGCATTAGTAGATGAATGTATGTGTGCATCAAGAGTAAAAGCGTTTTAAAGCACTTTGAAAAAGGACTAGCAAGTCATTCTTTCACCTTTGAAAACGTAACCGATATAATACAAATGGATCTCAACTTTTTTTTTCTAATTTCCATTATGTTTCTTTATATTCAATTTCCAATTTATGTGGTTTTGTGGGTTGTTGCCACGTAGATTATCAAAAGTCACTGAGCTTTGAAAGAGTAATTTGTTTACTTCAGCAGCAAATGTAGATTCAGTCACAGTACTTCGTTATGCATAGAGGGGAACTGGAGTGTGGAGCAGTTTGTCAATTTAAAAATGTTTTTCTCAGTACAACATTTTTTCAAATTGTAAAATAATGACTCATAAATGAACAAAAATCAGGTTGACTAAGCTTTTTTCTTTTCCTCTCTTTGTCTTTCTCCTGCATGATGTGCTCAGATTGGTTCTCTCATCTGTTTCGGACTACTTTGCAGCGATGTTTACCAATGATGTAAGGGAAGCAAGACAGGAGGAAATCAAGATGGAAGGTGTGGAGCCAAATGCATTGTGGGCTCTGGTTCAATATGCATATACAGGTAATTAGAATGAAAATGGCAATTTGATCTAATGAATTGTCCTCCTGTGAGCATTATATTCTATTACTAGATTTCAAATGCTCTTAGGAATTGTCATTCACATAATTTAATTCCGCGTTTACATTAAAAAACCCATTGCTGTTACCTGAGGCAACCTGGTTAGACGTAGTTTCTCTGATAATACTATATGCTGAGTTAACAAATTAACTCAATGTTTTGAATGTATAATGACTGATGAAAAAGGAATTTTATTAGGATTCCCTTTCCTTGCATCATTATAGGTGCTGATTTTTAAAAGCTGGTTATCTAAAGTTGAAGGTGATATTTGCCAAGCCTTATGTTCTGTCACACAACCTGTAAATAATTCTGTTGCATCTGAGTTTTGCAGAATTTAACTAATTTTAAATGCAAAAATGTATCATCTGCTTTTTAATGTTGATAGGTCGCCTTGAATTAAAAGAAGATAATATTGAGTGCCTGTTGTCTACAGCTTGCCTTCTTCAGCTCTCTCAGGTTGTAGAAGCATGCTGTAAATTCCTCATGAAGCAGCTTCACCCGTCCAATTGCCTTGGAATCCGATCTTTTGCTGATGCGCAGGGTTGCACTGACTTGCACAAAGTGGCTCACAATTACACTATGGTATGTTGTTCTTTTAAGCATCATCCAGTTATTTTAATAAGCAAAATACAGAATGTTTGTCTGAGTAAAATAGCAGTGTTTTTCCTACAAAAAGCCTTGACCATTTTCCAAACAAGAATGCACATATGTTACCATGATGAGAAATGACAGAATAACTGTAAAGTTGCTGGTTTAGAGTTGGAAGAAAGGAGGCATGCATAATGCTTCCTTGTAATGGCAGTGGAATTGTGTGATACGCGTTCAATAAAATCATTCAAAGGCTAGTTCGTATTTCTCTCAGTCAAAAACTACACACTTAACAGCGGGCTAGCTGCCGTCTATCCAAAATAACAGATCAATAAATCAAAAAATTTCATAATGAGCTGGAGTAATCAGGTTCTAAGTTACACCTGGGGTATAAATTTAAGTATTCACCAAGGTAGATTCTGTATTATACTTGACTTCTTAGTAATAGAATATCAGCATGGCATCAAACGATTTGATCTTAGGCTATATGTGGCCAAATGCAAATTTGCAAATGATATTTGCAGAGTTCATTTAGAGAGAGATTGACCTGCCAACTTAATTAAATTTCATCTTTTCAATAATCATGCTTTTATTTTAATGTAAATGTTCTTTTCCTTCTCACCAGCATATTTTAGTAATGTTATCAGCAGAAGAAGGCAGGATACTTATCTCTGAGTTAAGTCAGTTCATCTGTTATTTGCAGAGTTTTGTGAGGTATTTTTCTCTCTTCTTGATGAAATTTTGCGTGTGTAAGCTCCTGGGACCTGAATGAGGTCATGAAGATACTGCATTAGGGATGTGGGAATGGAGATAGTACTTAATTTGCCTGTGTAGTTTGGTGTTGCATTGTCACTATGTTTAGATGGATCCAAGAGGTTTAATTTTTTGTTGTGCAATTGCTATTAGAAGCCCATGGCTTTCCTTCTGCTTTCTGAATTTGTGCAGTTTTAGAAAGTGCTGTCATCTTTTTTGTTTCTTCTTGGCTTAAAGTAAATTTAGTTTAGTATTTATTACAGTTTAAAGTAGCCATCTCTTTTACAATGATATCATTGTTCTTCCTCAGTGAGTGGATCTCTAATCTTTTTAAATTACGTACACGTAGAAATTTACCAAAAGAGGTCAATAAATAGTGTGTAGATTGTAACTTACATGGTTCCATTCTTGACCTTCATTATTGCTTAAATGAAAACAAGAAGACTTCAATTAGATAGACAGTTAGATGAAACAGCAAAGATAAACGTGTTTTATGCCTTTGAGGACTATTAGAATTAACGTAGAGAGAAACAGTGACACGAAAAGCACAAAGAGAGACTTCCTCCTTTGACCTGTTTGTTCTTTTTCAGAATAAGCCTGTGTGTTATTTCCATGTCCCTCCCAACCTTTATCAGTCAACTGCCAAGATCAGAAAGTTAATAAATGTTAGACTCATGTATCCTTAAGATCACTATTAGGGATTGTAGTCATACTATTTTGATTGACAATTCATGGCTTTTTATGGGGGAAAGAGGCTACGAACTTCTCTCTTACAGCATCTTTCTTTTTGACCCCAGGAAAATAGTTCTATGCCTTTTGGCCATTGTTTACTTCTGTGGCAAAATTGTTGCTTTTAAAGGCTTTGATGTGGATGAAATTTAAATTAGGTGGATTTTAAAAAGCCATTTTCAAAACTAATTAGTTGTGCTAGATGGATTCTTCCCGAGGCCTCTTTTAATGTTGTTTAGTTCCAATGGAGACATGAAATTGAATTTTTGTAATAATGAGTAATAGAGAAGCAGCTTCTTTAGCTTGAAATGAATGTTGCTATGGAAACTGCATAGAAATATATAGTCCAATTGAATTGTCAATTAAAATAAATCCCCAAGTAATTTCATTTGTTTAAAAGCTGTTTGAAAGAAGAAAATGTTCAGCAGTACTAAGTGCTGGCCACTCAGTGCTCTTTCCATTAAGAAGTATAGAAGTATTAGAGCATAAGGGTTAAGCACACTGGTAGTACCTGTAAATTCTGCTTATTAAAACAGTGAACTAATTATATGCTGCAATAATGAGGGATTACACTGAGTAGTTATATACTTCTGGCTTTTCCATGTAATTGTGCTCCTTTTTGAAGTAGGAGGTAATGAATAATACAAAATGGTTGTATTTTAATTCATATATGTTACATTCTGTGAGATTTTCTTTTCCTTTCATAAAATGAAATTGTCATATACCTGTTTTTCTTCAATTAAAGCAACTTCTCAGTTTTAACAGTTTTTATGACACATGCATTATTTTGATTAGCATCTCACCAGCTTAATTAAAATATTTCTTTACATGAAGACCAGATATTCAGATGAGATGAGCATTTGGTTAAACTGAAGGACCAATCAGTGAGTTATCCCAGTAGGCTTACCTCTGTTAATAGACCTGCTCTGTCTAAGTAATATTCATTAGTGTCACTGGAAAACATTAGCATGATTTTGTGGCATGGTTTTAATTGCACCATACAATGTGATTAAAAATATAAATGAGTCAGATGGATTTGAATGCTGCATCTCTTCATATCAGAGTTATATAGATGTATGTTACGCTAAAAGGGCTTCAGTGTTGCATTATTTTATTGGTTACTCTGTAGACAGTTAAGCTGTTTATTCAGAAGAGAGAAATTTTCAAAGTTATCACCAAAACAGGTCAATTTTTTGACACTGCAAGCTAAGCAAAGCTTGAAAAATCCTCAGGGTGCATTAAGTGAAATATGAAATAAACTGAAGTGATCACTTGTGGGTGTAATGCACTTTAAAGAGTAACTCTGTGTTTGATTTTCATGCATTGGGTTTATAATACAATTGACAGGATCATCAGATGTGTTTAGATCAAGGTATCTTTTGTACAGAGATTATCCTGTTTTGTTGTAGTTTTTACGTAGTATTGGGGTCATACAATTATAAATCTAGAAATTTTATTAGGCTAGACAGTAGTATATCTGTTCACATTAATTCATAATGCCTTTTCAAACAGAGTGCCTTCTGTGCATTTTTCATGCCCTCTAGCATAATGCTTGCTGATGAATTTAGCTGTCTTCAGGTCAGAGAAACAGCTGTTTTTGTCTTTTTGCTTGTTTGAAATAGTTGATAGCGTACCTTGAATGAAAACCATTCACTCCTCTTTCACACAAAAGGGAAGTTAATATTTTCAGATGAGAAAAAGGTAGCCAATGTTATTTTCAGAACATGAAATATCTGTGGTGAGTAGAGGTAGCTGTGCTTAGGTAAGCATCAGTAGCTTCATCAGTAGCCAAATTTATACTTTAATTACAATTTTAAAAAAAAGATACTTTAAACATTAAATGTGATAGTGCTTAAGACAATCCGTGTGTAGATAGTTTTGTAATGTTTGTTTTTCACCTCTCCACACATTAAAGCATAGTGAAAAGTCATGTTACATTTCATCAGAAGTCTTCTGGACATGAAAAGGGAAGAAATTTCAACACTCTTTTGTCTACAGAAGACCAGACCCAAAATTTGTGTCAATGCCTAAAACAATGATTTTATATTCTTGCACCTGAAATTGCAGTACCCTGCTCAGTAATTTTGAAAATAGTTGTACACTTGTTTTCAGCTGTGAAAACTCAGGATATTTCTGTCTTTTAAGTTCAGTACAGTTCTGACTAGCACAAAAGATCAGTATTGTCTTGGTGAGACTAAATAGTTTTCTGCATGCTGCCCGGCCTGTCTCAGAATCCCAAAACTACGTAGGGAGGTGCAAAGCTGCAATAGCTGTACTCTAAAACAAACCCAGGGCATGCGAAGAACCCTTAGGTTGGTTTATTGCTAAACACAGCAGTGAAAGCTGTCTAAAAGGAAAGTAGCTGCCATCCTATATATATCTGCCTATAACAGTTTACCAGGAGGTCAGATAGCTCAGTTCTTCTTGGTTAATGCATACCTCAGTTGACCGGCTGACCAAAGCAGCCATTAGATGACAAAATTATATTCCTCCTCAGATCCTATGAGTCAAACGCATCTTGCTTTTCAGTTTTGCCCAAGTTTGGAGTTCAAACAGATCCCTGTGGTTAGAGCATCCTGTGGGACTCCTGCGTACAGTTCTTCTCAGCCTGTGGGTATTTTGATGCACTCTGAGATTTTAATCCTTCTGATATAGTACAGAGGGAGCCTAACTATCTAACTGGATTCAACTGTGGGGATGAAGTATCACTTAAAAATAAATATCATGACCTCCTTCATGTGCTCCTAATATTTTTTGCTCTGTACCAAGACAGACCTCTGGTTAAGAATATCAGTATTATTCACTCTGCAGCTGCTGAGGGGTGAATTTAAGGCTACGGTCTGGATGAACAATGCCACTGTGTCCCTGTTTTAGCCAGTACATAAAACTCAGGCTACTTGTTTGATAAAGTTTCCAACCGAAACTGCAGACCATTTGTTCTCTGAAATATCCTGTTCCTCCACAGAGAGTTCCCATAAGAAGAAGGAAAGCAAAGGCTAATGAGGAGGTTAAGAATGCTAGGAGATGACACGCTGGCTCCTCATTTTTGTCTTCAGAATCTCTGTCTGTAGAGGAAGAGGAATTGTCAGATTTTGATCATAAAAAAAAAAGAAAAGAAAAACAGACATAGGCCAAAGATTGTGGCTGTATTCCCAGTGGAATGCTTTGATACTGTGCTCACAAGGAATCTACTTTAAAAATAGAATTGGAGCAAGAGGAAGTTGAATTTGTTCCCATCAGAAAGCAATTGTCTACAAGCAACAAGAAGGAAAATCAGGCTTTTTACACACAACAGCTGTTGAAGTGATTAAATCCAGTTGGAAAAAAGCTTTCTAAAGAAGATTGGTAACTGTCTTATCAGCTTGTCACTGCCTTCAGAGACAAAGGAAAGTTTCCCTGCAGGTGCTTTCCCCTTCCTCTTCCTGTGACCCGGATAGACAATATGGGAAGTTTAAGGTAGTAAGTGTTGGCTTTTCTCTTTGTCACAGCTGTATATTCAGAATGTATACTGCTGTAGATTTTCCTGTATATTCCGCAAAACTAAAAGGACAGCTCCAGCTTGCATATGCTCTAGCACAGAATCAACCAAAAAGCAGCCGTGAAAGAAATGACTTCAGTGGAATCTGAATTTCTGTGAACAGCGTGTTTAAACCTGGAAATAATTTTGATGGTTTTTCAGCTTCAACTTACTCCCAGAGTAAAATAAATAAAAGTGGGTGTGGGTAATGCTACAGAATATTTATATGGTCCTTTCACCATTTTTGTTATCTGCATTTGCTCATTTTCTTAACTTTAATTTTGTAATACACGGAATTAATTAAAGAGGAAAAGAGAGTTCTGTCCCCCTTGTAACCTATTACAGTTTTCATGCAGAAGCGCTATGTTTGCGTAGCCAGTTGGTTCTGTCTACTAGGAAAGCTTTTCAGATACTAAATCTCAAAATTTCCTTTCCAAATTCTGTCCAGGAATACACAGTTACTATGTGCACAGATTAACACTTCGAGTTATTTTCCTAATGTTTCCTATTCTTAAATCAACTCCAGAGTTACCCGTGTAGTGGAGTCACTTTGATCTTTCCTCTTAGACATCTTGTAGCATAATTATATGTGTGTAGCGTTCAAATAAGATGGATTGTTTTAATCCTTACTATTCTTTTTCTCTTTGCTCAATATTGTTCAGTTCATTAGTATTTTTGGAGTACTGAGGTACTCCACTTTGAATTTAATGCCTTTGTTGTCATGGTGTCTTTTGGCATATGCAGTGCCAAACTGTGCTGTATGTTTTGTTTGCCATTTTGTTGCCAAATTTATACCTGTTTTGCAGTGCCCGTCCTGCTTCTGTTCACACCTTGATCCCTATTTTTCACCCTAAAAATGCTATTTTTTTCCCAGTTTGTAGATGCTTCTAATGCAGAGGTTTTTCATTAGTGTGCATTTCTTTCTAAGTCAATAAACAAGATACTCACTAAGAGTGATTTTGGTATTTGGTCCAGTTAGACTTCCCCATCTGTGGATCCTAATGCATTTAATCCTCCATGTGTTTTATAAGCATAGGTAGCAAAACCAGAACGCAGTTGTTTAGCTATCTAGCAATTAACAGTACGTTTACTAAATTGATTGTAATACCATTTTACTGTCATGAATCTACCCTCACTTTGGAGTATGAGTTAATTGGTTTTTGAGCTATCAAAGTATAAGAACATGTTGTGATTTATAGAACATGTTGTGATTATGTGCTTCTACTTTTCTTTCCTGTTCTGCCTAAAGGTGTATGGGAAAGGAATATATATCGTCTCACCCTTTTCTCTCGCATTCCAAAAAAAATCAGGTTTCTTACTGTAAGCTCATAATGTTGATTGTATTTCTATATGTTTTTCTGCTTTTTCTGTCTAAGCCCGTGAGAATCCATATAGAATATTCTGCAAGTCGTATTGTTCTGAGGTAATGGGATATCAGTGTGAAAAGTGCTATATATTGCAAATTTTCTTCCTTTGAAGTAAGAATCTGTTGCTGGAAATGACAGAACAGGTTAGAAAATTGAATACTCCTATCGAAGTAAACATTGTTAATAAATCAGAGTGTACAATATTGTGGATTCTTTGTATATTTTTCTCCCCCTCAGCCTATCAGATAAGCTGTATAAAACCTGAAAAACAGTAAAATAAACTTCAAATGTCCAATTGAAAATGAACAATGAAATTGTCAGTGTTGTTTATTTCCTCTGAAAACTTGAATCACCATAGCTTAATGTAGCAGTAATGAAAACAGTTAAAAGTGTACCCAGTAGGTGTTGCAGCATGTTATGCTCTTTGCTTCACAGAGCATCTCACATTGCGTTCTACATAGACAACAGAAACAAACTACACCTTTTATTTTTTTAACATGTACTTCAGAAAGTATTTCTTCAATTTGCAGCGTCATGATGATTACCCCCACAACCCAGTGCTCATTTCTGTCCATGCACTTCGCCGTCGGTTGTTCCAGCACATTTGTTTGTGGAACCTGGTGGTAGAGTCTGGGAAATGATAATTAGTCAAAATAACTCATATTTTATTCTCCCTGGTCATTCCTCCAGTGGTATTTCCTGGCACAACTGAGAGGTAGCATGAAGGACGGACAAGTGGGGAAGATGTAGTAGGAGTTAAATAAACTCCTTAATAAATAATAAAAATAAATAAATAAATAATAAAAGCACCAAAAAAAACCTGTCCTCAAAGGAAGCTGTCATCTGTATTCAAAATACTTTTCTTTTTCTTTTTCAGGAAAATTTCATGGAAGTAATTAGAAACCAGGAATTTCTGCTATTGCCAGCCACCGAAATTGCAAAGCTTTTGGCAAGTGATGACATGAATATTCCTAATGAAGAAACTATATTGAATGCACTACTTACATGGGTTCGACATGATTTGGAACAGAGAAGGAAGGATCTCAGTAAACTCCTGGCTTACATTAGACTGCCTCTGCTTGCTCCACAGGTAAATTGCTCAATTTCTGCCTAGTTTCTCTCCTTCCTAGCATATACCGTGGTTATAGTGGGCATGCCTACAGCATCTGTATAGCGATAGTGACAACACACAAAAACTTCTAAATTCTTTAGTGATTTGGTTTCTTAGAGCTGCGTGTAAGGATTTAACATGTTGTATAGGCATGATAGTTATAATTGTCCTTGAGATGTAGGAGATACAATTTGAATAAATCATTTGGAGTTATTCTTTTCTTCCATTTACTCTTGGTAATACATCTTCGGGTACATTTTTTTTTTTCCCAGACGGTACTTTTTATTTTTCTTGAACATTTACACGCATTGTTGAGGAAGTCTTGAGTTTGGTTTGTTTGAACAGTTGTGAATGACAGTTTTCCCAGTCTTGTGGGAATGACTCCTCTTGTTAGTGTCACGTGTAGGACTGTAGTTGTTATCTGTTAGCAGGCATATAAACTGTTTTTTTTTCCCCTTTTGTTATCCCTCCTTGCTGTCCTTTCTTTAGTAATATTTAACGCTTATTATAAAGTCAAAGGACTTTGCCATGCATTTTTCCTGGGAATTATCTCTTAAATAAGAAGAGATTTTTTTATGAAATATGTATAATAAGTAGAAGTCATTAATACAACAAAAAGTGAGATTACTTGATTCGCAGCGATACATACAAAACATTCCGTGTGTTGTCTCTCATTCAGTATCTTGCTGGCTGGTAAGATTCACAAGGAAGCATTTTAGTATTAGTGTTTCCATACTGATGATTACATATGCATTGGCAGGATTTTCTCAAGTGCAGCCTTGACCTTGCAATTCACTTCTTCTAGAAACGTAATACAGTGCAAGCCAGTTGACCTGGAGGAAATCATTCTATTTTTGCACATTTAATTAATTGATGATCACGTATAAAGTCTATAACCACTTCTGTGTTCCTTTTATTTAATTAACTGCAATTGAAACATCTTTATAAATTGAAAGTAAAGAATTTACCCAGAAGTATATACTGAAATCAAATTATGTCCAGTCAATAACTGATTAGAAAAATAGCAGAATGAAACACAAAAGCTAATATCATATTTCATTAATTATTTTATCCTTATTTTTTCATGTGTTCTCCAAATACATACTTATATTTTTAATATCATATTTCACTGTCGCCTTTTTATTTATTACTTTAACAAGGTAAAGTGCTACAGCTGTGATTTTAATAAGGCAACAATTAGTGCATTGAATAAATTGGGTTGAAGTGCACAAAAGAGTCTTAATGAGTTTTCAGGATCATGTTTTGCTTCATGATCCCATGACGTTAGGCAATCTGACAGCAAACCTAACATAATGAAAAGGTTTCCAGTGTTACGGTTGAAGAGTTAAAGCTGTTTGAAAGAAATTAAATTAGAAAATTGAACAACTTGCTGAAATCAATAATGTTGCGAGGAGAGATGTGAAGAATACTAGATCCGTATACTTAAGGAAAAAAAAAGCTTCAGGAAATACTTTGAAACTGCAGCAATGTAAGCCAAAAAAAAGAAAAATCTTTTTTTTTCCATTAATCTTTTTATGCATCTCTTTGTATATAACACTGTTATCTCTTTGGTTAATGCAGTGTCCTAAATACTTGTAAGAGGCTAAAGATGAATATGTATCATTTTCGTAAGTTGTAAGATAGCAAGTGTTTCATCTCTGATAAATACGTGAAAAAGGTGATTTACCAATTCCTGAGCTACAAGATGAGTTCAGCTTCCTTTCATTCTGGAACTCGTAGTACTCAAGTAGCTGTACTACACTTCTCGTCATCAGGTTTCCAGTTACTAGAGTTTCATGCTAACACGTGCTCAGTTATAAATGCTTTTAGTACAAGGAGCTACATATATAATAAAACTTGGAAATAATAGGAAGATTTCTCTTAAATAAGACAATTCCAAGTACTTTTAAGTTAAGGATGTTTACAGAAAATTCTAGTACAATAAGTTCGGTCTAAAGAGTGTGCAGATTTTTAGGGTACCAAAACTATCTTAGATTGCTTTTTTTTTTTTTTTAACTGAGATGAAGCAGCTTTCAGAGTGAGACTTTGTGCTATGAGAACTTCTCTGTAGGTAGGAGGAGGTGAGAAAACTGGGGGAAAGGTGGGTTGTACACAAAACTCACGCATACAGACATAGTGTTGCTTTAAATATTAAATGCTATTCATCTGTTAGACAAATGTATCGGGGATCTGAATTGGCAATGTTGAGTACAAGCTGCAGTTTTCAGTGCATGCAACTATGACAGTGTTCAGTTTAGGACAGTATTAATTCACTGTTATTTTTTTTTTTAACTACATAAAATAACATGGCATTACATACTGACAGGTAAAAATGGATTTTAGTGTATTATTTTATAATCACGAAGTGGCTCTATGAAGTGATAAAAGAGGTGAGCAGTGCTTTGTGTCAAGAGAAGAACCAAGGGAGGGAAGGACTGAAATTAAGGAATGAAAATTAAGTTCCTTTAGATAATTTATGAGAATATTTTAATTTGCTATTACAAATAGAGCATTAGCCAATTACAGAAATAATGAAAAAGTCGGGCTTAGTTTCCTTAAAAGTCTCTAGTGACTTTAAAAGTTTAGTTTAGTTTAGTTTTTTATTCTGTGTATGTTAATTCTGCTTTCTGTCATAGTTTCTGTTGATTTGCCTTGATAGAGAAATGTCCAGTTTAGCAGCCTGTAACTATCTGTATCTCTTCTGGAGCCATGGATGTCATTTGCTACCTGACAGTCCTAAGGCAGTTTTAAGCCAGGGATATGCACACCATTGTATGCACAACTATTTCATCATGAGTTCCTTTAGAGCTCATGATTCCTGCTTTCACAGCATTTTTATACCTGTCATCAGCTGGCTGTCAACAGCTCAACAACAACATCTCATCGTGGTTTGTGGACTTTGTATTTCTCGTATTTACAGCGTTTGGATTTTGTGATGGGGAGTGAGAGGCGTTTGTCTTGCTGTCCTGACAACTGCCAGAGTCCCAGTGGGGTGCTTCCCTTGTTTTTTTTCTTCTGTTACTCAGGTCATGTCTTGCAGCTCAGAACACCAGTTGTCTAGACTTCTAATAATTACAGCTGGGACTTATAACCTATTAATACATTTTTCCTGCAGTCTGACAAATGCGGAATACCAAAGGCTCCAGAATCTTCAAAGTTCAGAACTTCTATTAGTTTTTATTTAGGTTAGAGTTAAAATGTAACACTTCTCAAATTTGCTAGCATCCTTGATTTGAAAATATTTAACAAAGCTTTGTAATAATTGATATCATACCATAGGTCAGTTAAAAAGTTATGAATAGAATGTATATTAAAATATTCAGCCTGCTCCTGAAACCGCTTTTATCGGCATCTGGAATGGGTGGGCTTGGGAATCAGAGAGTGAGGTTAAACTGACACACATACTTGGAGTTTGATCCATTTCTTTGAACACACTTTCAGCAGCACTGAAACATGAGGAGATTTTGTTTTCTTCTTTGGACCATTAAGCTTAAGTCATCCATTAAGATCAGATGGTCTTTCTGTTTTTTATACTCAGTGGTTTAGCATCAAATGTGAATGTTTTGTTTATCTTTACCCTAGTCTTATTTATATGACCTTTTTGAATATACATTTATTCTAAATCCAGCAATGGAAATTTTTGGATAAAATGTTTTCTTCTAATCTTGTTTTTATTCTCCATGTAGTTTATAACAATTCAGCTTGTTTAATTTTCTTTCATGTTTGCAGTTTCTGGCAGATATGGAAAATAATGCACTCTTTAGGGATGACATTGAGTGTCAAAAACTCATTATGGAAGCAATGAAGTACCATCTGTTGCCAGAGAGACGGCCTATGTTGCAAAGTCCTCGCACCAAACCTAGAAAATCTACAGTGGGAGTGTTGTTTGCTGTTGGAGGAATGGATGCAACAAAAGGTGTTGGCTTATATAATGAGTAGTTGATGAGCTGGGGGTTTTGTTTGTTTTGTTTTTAAGAAATGTTTGACAGATGTTTTTATAACGTGTTAATTCTAAAATTCAAAGATTTCGCAATATAAAACAAACATCATAAAAACCACTATTGGTTTAAAAAAAATAGGTAGCATTGAAGATACTGTAAACATTCTGGAAGCTAGAGTTATGATTGATTTGAAATTGTCAGGGGAATATTGGATTTCTGAGTAGTTAAATGTTGAATTGAGTATAAACTATATACTTATTTACTTGTGTGGGAAGTAATTTGGAAAGGGAGAAGATGACAGAAAATGCACAGAGATGACGTGCACTTGTATAAAACCAAAAATATGCTTTTTGACTAATTGTTAGATAGCTCCGCCAAAGCTACTTGATTTTTTTATCTTATGTAACCTCCAGTACTGTCTAGTTGCATTTAGAAGGAATCTGGCAAGTTAGAAAATTTATGGTACAGAAGGTTCAGTCTTTGTTTTAAAGTTAATACTTCTAGTACAGATTACATGGATATTGGTAGTTGTTTCTTGTTTCATAGTCTGTGTGTTGTGCTTGAAAGCTTCATGTCATATAACACCGGGTTTTTTCTAGTATTCTAGTATTTCTAGTATTCTCGTATTTTTTAGTGTTATGAAAAAGCTGATTTCAATATATAGTTGCATTTCATAATGTTCTTTTGTATTCCTAACATGCATTTTTCTAAAGGACTCATTCTGTATGTTAGAAAAGATGTTAGAAATTCTGCTTTTTGTCTTGAAAAACACTGAAAAATCCTTATTTATAATGGTGCAGTTGATTCTTGAGGAAGTCAAAAAAGACTATTCATATACATAGGATTAAAAACATGCAGTAGGATTTCTTGCTGTCTTGTAGGATCAGCTGGAATAAAAGTTACCTTAATTCAGATTACACTTTTTCGTAACTTGTGGGTGTTGTCATTTAGGAGCTACAAGCATTGAAAAGTATGAACTTCGTACCAACATGTGGACTCCCGTTGCAAACATGAATGGACGAAGACTACAGTTTGGAGTTGCAGTCTTAGATGATAAATTGTATGTTGTTGGTGGCAGAGACGGACTGAAAACATTGAATACTGTGGAGTGCTACAACCCTAGAACGAAAACTTGGAGTGTAATGCCACCGATGTCCACACATCGTCATGGTCTTGGTATGTAGCTTTCTGTGAAGACTGAATGCTTTTTTTAAAAAGGTTATCTGTTTCTTTAGGATTGGTTGAAAATTATTCAGAAATTAAAGTTGGAGGGGGGAGAGGTGTCTGTTTCATGCCAACTTGTTATTGAACTTCTTTTCTCCTTCAGATTATATCCAGCATTGGCTGCCAAAAGGAAACTTGTTTTTTGTTTTAAAATATTTTTTGGTGCATGCTGGACTGTCGCTAGGAAAATGAGATCTTTTTTTTCTCCAGCTTTTCATATTTGTGTTTTTAGGAGTAGCCGTATTGGAAGGTCCCATGTACGCTGTAGGAGGACATGATGGCTGGAGCTACCTGAACACGGTAGAAAGATGGGATCCACAGGCTCGTCAGTGGAACTTTGTAGCTAGTATGTCAACTCCAAGGAGCACTGTTGGTGTAGCAATATTAAATGGAAAGTACGTGAAGGCAACTTTCAATTTCTATCTCATTATTTTAATGTAATTATAGGACATCCTAAATGACTATAACTTCTCTTGATAGATACATGTCAATAGCATTAAGAACCAGTGAGACACCAGTGATTTCCTCTTACCATGATAGCTTAAACAATCAACTTCTGAAATTATTGTAAAGGTGGGGAGTACTTGTGTTATATTACATTAACTCAGTGCGAACAAAACTCTGTCAGAATGAAATCTGATCTGGAGTGGTACCTGAAATTTCTACAGCTGTTTTTTCAGTGAAAATATGCTTAGTTCCTTAAACAAAGGAAGAGACCCTCCGGAGTCATCTGATCTAACACCAATTCAAAACAGGACCACCCTTAAAGTCCTTGGACCTAGTTTCAGAGTTAACTGAGGTAGCTCAGGTCATATCTAATTGAATTTTAAATGTCTCCTAAGGATGGAGATTTAACGCACCCTCTGGGCAGCCTGTTCCAATACTTGACCACCGTTGCACTGAACATCTTTCTTCTATGATATAATTGGAATTTCCTGTGTTTCAACTTTTCTCTTCTTTCACTGTGTATCTCTGATAACTGTTTTCTATATAACCTCCCATTAGGTGTTTGAAGATGTCTCCTTAGCTGTCTCTTTTTAAGACTGCACAGTTCTCGTGTATCATGTGTTCCAGCTCCCTTATCTTAGTGACCATCAGCTGGACTTGCTCCAGTATGGTAAGATCTTTCTCTTACCAGGAGCCCAAAGATGGACACAGTATCCAGGAGCAGTCTTATATGTACTGAGTAAGGGAGATCAATTTTAATTACTTCAAGGGCATACCGTTGATTTCAGTTCAATTTGTTGTCTGCCAAGACCTCCAAGTCTATTTTTGCTAAGTTGGTTTCTCTCCAGTCAGCTCCCAGCCCGTACTATTGCATGGGAATAGGCCATTCCAGGTACAGGACTTTGCACTCTTACAAAGTTCAACAAAGGCAAATTCAGTCAGCCCGCTTTTCAAGCCTGTATAAGTCTCTCTGAATAATAGCCAGGCCCTCCAGCGTATCAGCTACTCCCCTTAATTTGATATTATCAGCAAACCTCCCAAGGCTGATTTCCGTTACATCTTACAGATAATTAATGAAGACATTAAGCAGTATCAAGCCACAATATCAGCCTGGGAGGAACAATACTGGTAACCAGCTGCCAGCTGGTTACTTCATGCTGCTGATCACAGCCCCTTCTTCTGAGCAGTCCATCCAACTTTCCACCAGCCTTTTAGGCAGTTTATCTAAATCACGTATTTGCCAGTGTGGCTACAGAATACCAAGTCAACCTAACTTACTTACTGTGGTTATATCAGAATATTTACACTCTTGACAAGAAATTTTAACTTCCTGCTTATATCCTATCTGACACGTCTCCCTTGAGCTGTTTGAGTATTGTGAGCTAGCAAAAAGCTTTTCACGATTTCTTCTTTTTTTTTTTTTTTTGGAAGGTTAGTCACCTGCTAAATTAGTACAGCTGAAATGCACCTGCAAAGGGTCCTGTGAGATCTGGAACAAGTCCAGGAATGAGTGGAAATGCTCACCTGGGTGCAGGAAGGAGGGAAGAACTTGAACAACCAGCAAGCAGAGTGCCTTGAGCTGCCTTGGAACTGCAGTCTCAGATGCCTAAGTTAGGTCTGAAGCTTCCTATATATTCAGCAGAGAGTCCCAGGTGTGGTAAAAAACACCAGAATTAGTCTCACATTTCTCTATTATTTTAGAACATAGCCTAGACTCTTAACATAGGCAGCAACACTAGATGCCTATAGTTAAAAGGTTTGAAAGCACATGCAAATTTATTGCCTTTGAGCTGAGGGAGCAGTAACTTCTGCATGTTCTAGTAATATGTGTCTGTAACTTGATATATTTCAGATGACTTGCTCAAAACCTTCATGAAGAGAAATTAATTTATTCTCCATATTCTGCATGTGAAATCACTGCAGAAGTGATCAAAATTCTGACATGTTTTTGGGGGAGAGAGAGCAGGGGGCTTCATTTAAATGCTGTGTTGCATAGCGGATTGATTTTTAGTCACAAGTTTTTTGGAACTGCAATATGATTTTTTAAATATACTTCAGTACATTCCTTATGTTAAACAATTTGTGTTATTAAACATGAGCACTCCCATGGAAATGCATTATTTAAAGAGTATTAAAATTTATATGGAGAACTACTGGGTCAACCATATTTACAAGAGGTTTATATTTAAGTTTGTTGGTCAATCTACTCAAAACAAACAAACACAAAGTGTTTCCCAAACTGAGGACATCTTAAGTAGTGCTTCATGGTAACTGTTGTGAAGTGTTCGCTCTATCATCATGTGAAGCCATAGAATCATCTAGGTTGGAAAAGACCTTTATGATCATCAAGCCCAGCCATCACCTAACACTACCAAGTCCACCACTAAACACAGTACTTAATGTTTATATGATTATTGAACTGTACTAATCTGCCTTAGACCATGAAGGGATTTCATTAATGATGCTTCATCTGATCTCTCAAACCAGAATTCACTTCTGATGTGTTGCTTCCTTTTTAGAATGCCTTCTGCATTCTTACCTTTCAAAATAACATTGCTTGGCATTTCTGCTTTTAAGCCTATGTTGCTCATAAAAGTTGCATAAACTCTTTAAATGCAACTGATTAGTTTTGAAGATTCATTAGTGATGCATTGCTCCTAAAACCCATCTTTTCCTTCCATCCTTATTTTCAAAAAAAAAATAATAACCCTTTGTTTTATATCAAATGCTAGAAACCCTTATGTAAGAACTGAGCAAAATAGGCCACCTAGTGGGTGTGAGGGACTTAACAAAGCACTGCCATTCATAAACTAAAGTTCAGATCGAGAAAAATACTTCAAAAGGCAGTTCTTACATGCACACATCTATTACTGGATTTTCACTATGACCCCGTTAGAAATGTAACTTTGTCAAGTCACACATTTTGAAAATCTTAGCTCTGGGCAGAGGTTGGAAAACAAATGCTGTGTTATAGATATAATCCATTTTCTGTAAATGATCGTTATTGTATACTAATCACAATACAAAAAGATTGGAGCGAAAATGTACAATCTCAGTGTTAGAACCAGAATGTTCTAATGAAAGTTCAAAGTCTCCTAAACTTTTTAATAAACTTGGAAGGCCTTCATACATCACTGGAAACTTATGTAACTTCTATCTTGTTCAGACAATACTTATTAATACCTTTTTTTTCTTTTTACTTTACAGGCTTTATGCAGTTGGTGGTCGAGATGGAAGTTCTTGTCTTAAGTCGGTAGAATGTTTTGATCCTCATACAAACAAATGGACTCTCTGTGCTCAAATGTCAAAAAGAAGAGGTGGTGTAGGTGTAACCACTTGGAATGGGTTCTTGTATGCAATAGGTGGTCATGATGCCCCAGCATCAAACTTAACATCCAGGCTGTCAGACTGCGTAGAAAGGTAATATCCTGATGAAGGTGTATCCTGCTAGTAGTCCTAAAAATGCCAGTCTATAGAGTGATTTAGAGAAAGATCTGTAAGTAGAAACCCAATAAAATAGACATATTTTTAAGGTGAGCAGAGGAAACCTATATATAAAAACATACTGTGTAGTCGTAAGCTGATTCAGAACGTTGCCAGGACGGATTATTTAAAGTAAAATGCATGATGATTGATTATTGAGAACAATTTGGAGTCTAAGATGTTTAAAAATGGAGTAGTTACTCTTTCACAAAAGAAACCTGTACCAGTTCATATTATAACTTGAAAATGAATAATTAATCCAAGTTGGTGGACCCTTAAATATATTCTTTCTTGTACCCCCTGGTGACACTGGAACGCTTGTAATTCAGTTATTCCAAAGTTGGTATGTCCTTAACGTAAAGTTATTGTGGAATTGCTGTATTAGAAATGGTAGAATCACGTCTGATCCATTAAAAAAAAAAAAAAGTAAAAATGACAGTAAATTCTTCATAATGCAATGCATTAAGTCTTCACTGTCATTTCAAGTATTTCTGAAATATGCTTTAATTCTCCTTTTTTCCTCAAATTTTATTTCTTTTTCCTTATCTCCCAGCACTTAACAAAAGTGATTCTTTGTTACTCATCTCCATTTACTAGATTTCCTTATCTGATTTGCCCTCTTAGAGAAAAAAAAATAAAGTAGTTTTCAAACTTTGTGTTCTAATAGACCCCAAAATACATAATATGGTCTGTACCACTTAAAATGTGAAAGTTGTTGAAAAAGGCCCCAGAAAGGTTTACAGATTGGAAGCTACCTCTTAGCTAATATCAAATTCTTAGAGAAGTATAAATAATTAATTAGCCCAAGAGAAAGCAATAGGTTCATTATTCTTCTGCATCAGTATTCTCTGAAACAGTTACATAACATATTACTTTAATAATTACGAATGATCTTGTAATGCATGTTGTCCTTGTTTTTTAAATGAGGTGAAGATGGAGGAAAATGAACCTCATGGGAGTAGCTCCTCTAAAAAATTCTTGTTTCAAAAAATGGCATTAAGCTTCCAAATAGTTGTTTACCACTACATTCTGCAATAAAAGTCACTTTTCCTAGAGAAATACATTGATTTATAAATGAATTATAAACTAGCTTAAATTAAAAAATAAATTATATATGTAGCTCATGAATCACCTTCTTTCGCTACATTATACTTCTGTTTGCAGCATGTGCTTTGGGTGGTATTTTCGTGTTACAACTATGCTCGCATAAAACATACATTTCTGCAATACTTTGAGCATGGAACAAAAGATGAAAATGTTACCGCTCATTACATCCATGTTCTTCATGCAAACAAATTGAGACCATTTGCTTCTAATAAGTATGGTCTTAAGGTGGTGTCCTGGCCAAATAAGTATTTTCCTTGTATAGTTCCTTAGAGCCCTTCAGAGCCTGGGATTCCATCAGTTGTGCTGTAAGCATCTGTAATCTTACATCATCTCCTTCAGTCAGGTTACAATGTGTTTCTTGATATAAGAATAGAATGGACCCTCCTATCTAATTATTGACTTTTAAAGAACGCAGATATTATTCTAGAATGACATTTTTTTCATTAAACTGTTTTTACTGATGATTCTGATGATATGGAGTTATGATTCAAGCAGTGCTGTAGATTGTCTTAAGAATTTTGCATTTTTCTCCAGCTTTGCCCTTTGGAATGGTAATCTTCCTTGACAAGTTAACTGTCTTTAGAACCACATTCAATCCAAACAGCCGGTGCTTTGACATTTAGTAGTTACCACATAATGCAAGCACTTGCTCTACTGTCATATAGCAGCAGAACTGTTTCCAGAGTGGTATGTTTATCAGTGCAATAAAAAATACAGTAAGAGCATCTGTATGCATACGTATATATCACTGTATGGAAAGCAGCACTAGATAGATAAGAATCTAGATAGTACTAGTAGGTAACTAGTACTGACTGTGTTACCAGATGACTAAGGAAACACTTTAAAAGAGAGTGTCTGGGGAAAAAAGTCCTTTGAAATATTAACAACCAAGTCTGTGATCTCCTAGTAATACCTGTTCTCTACTATGTTGTGTGTCAATTCCAGTACTTTTTTTTCATTAAATTTTGGCAACAGTTTTAGAGCATAACACAAATTATCTTTTAGGTATGATCCAAAAACAGATATGTGGACTGCTGTGGCCTCTATGAGCATTAGCAGAGATGCAGTGGGAGTATGTCTTCTTGGTGACAAGTTGTATGCTGTTGGAGGATATGATGGTCAAACATACCTTAATACAGTGGAGTCTTATGATCCCCAGACAAATGAATGGACACAGGTATAGTTTCTGACCAGGTCACACACTACTAATTATTTTGTAGTTATTTCAAGCATGCTTCGTTTTGCAAGGAGAAAAAAATTACAATTAATCCTTTTCTAAGAAGCACTTTCTTGTTAGCCTGTTGTAAGTTAGTCAATCAGTCTCTGTCTCTCTCTCTCTCTCATCTGCCAGTTCAAGGTGGTTTTCTTTGAACAGACAGTTGTTAAAGTCTAATAAACTGCCCTTGTTTCTTTGGCAATAATATAGCTATTTTCTCTGACAATTTCAGCTACTGTAAGAAAATGTATTGACATGTTCCTGAAATTGTCATAAAAGATTCTGCTTATGCTGAGGATTAATGATAAATGTAGATTAGTTTTAGCTCTAACATCTCTCAGCAAGCTTATCAATTTCTTCAAGGTTTTGGTCATCTTTTCATAAATAATCCCTTCCTGATATGAATGCTATGTACAGTGTGTACAACTTTCAGAAAGCCTTTTCCCGTATCTTTTTACCCATCTCAAAAAAATAATCTTCAATTCATGATCAGAAACCATTACTGTCAATTCAAAGCTTGGTTACTTTCACTTTTTTACAGCTCCAGGAATGTGCCTTTCTGTGAGAGGAGCCTAGGCAACCTGTCATTAGGTATTTTCTGGCATTTAAGATACAAGGAGTGTCTGAGACATCCACAGAAGGCTGGAGGATACGACAGGGAATCTGTAGGAGACAGAGGCCCTTCTGGAGTCCAGTTACAGGATGAATGTTCTAGGTCATTAAAACAGCGTTAGACACCAGTATTGAGGCAGCTGGATTCTGACTTAATTAGGCAATTGAATTCTGACCTTATGAGTATGCTATTCCAATAGTGGCCCCAAATTGCTCGTTCAAAAAGAGAATAAGGAGTTTATTGTTTCCTAAACTGTTCTCTATCAAAATCTTTGTGATGCAGAAAACTGAACTCTCCATTTCCCCTCACTTCATACTGGTTCTACAAGATTTTTTAAAAGGGTAGGTCATCAGACCTGGGGTCCTCCAGTACCAGAACTGATAGTGGTAACCCATGACAGCACTCGTTGTGCTAAAGGAAAAGCAAAAATGTGTACCAGAGGGGAGGAGCTGTGCATCTGGCCGTTGCTTTTAAATGAACCATGTATGACAGCTAGGTGGTGACTGTCTCTGTCCTTATCCTCTGTCTCTTTGTATTCGTAGCCTTGACACTATGCATCTCTCTGATTCCCAATCCCAGTACATAGGATAGTTTTGAAACCTTACTAGAGGTACTTGGAAGCATCTCTGTCCTTTCCTTTTCTTGTTATCTCAGCAGTCTGCCACCACTTCATCCACACACAGCTGAAGTACGAGTAGTGCAATTTTCTCAGCTTAAATTTGTTAGAGCCACAGACAGCTCAGGGGTAAGTCTGTTCCTGGAAAAAAAGTTACAGGAGAATTGGTATAAACACCAAAAACCTTTTTTGTCTTAAGGACAGTCTCTGTAGCACTTAGTATTGGAGCATAAAAATAGCATGTTGTGAAATTTAAAAGGGGAAGCTAAGGTGAGTGTTAGACAACTACCTTCATCTTTGCAAGTCCAACAGAATCTCATCAGAAAAGGGTCTTGTGAGAAGTAATTTATGGTTACAAAAAAAAAAAAAAAGCTTTTCAAATCAGAATCATTTCCCAGTTTCCATTCAACAGGATTTTATCAAATACTTAAGTAAAAAAGACAGGTTGCTCCTGACATTTGGCATTCTCTGGCTGAGAAAATAATCTATAGTTTTGCCAACAATTACTCAGACTGTCTAGCTCAGGTATCTAGTTTGTGCCATAAGAAAGGATTATTTTTCCTGTAATACTAAGCAATAGAAATTAAGAATTGTTTCATGTTCTTGTCTTTTTCTATGCTTTTGAAGTGTCTTATCCTTTAATATGTAACAGCTTCTCTTTTTTCTGCATGTTTTTATCCAAGTTTTGAGCCAATTTGCTACTTTTTTACGTTAAGGTAAAAGTGTGCAGATGATACTGCTTCTACTGCAGCTGTACAGCTGTTATTAAAAGCATTAAATACTGTCAGTTTAAGAAAAAAATACTTAAACCTGACTATATTTCTCTCATGGATTTTTACTTTTTTTTCACTTACAGGTTGCACCATTGTGCTTAGGAAGAGCTGGAGCATGTGTTGTGACTGTAAAACTATAAATTATTTCCTCTGTGAAGGTGACAGTCTCTTCTGTAGGAGAATTTCTTATTTCCTCTAGCCAACTAAAAGTGCACCAGTAAACACCAGGTGCAGGATATCTACAACAGCAAAGTGTTTGGTCTCCAGCTGACGTACACCTACCTGTTGTTCTTACAGACCAATATTAAGCACTTTTTAAAGAATCATCTTTGTTACCTGTACATTAGAAGAACTGCAAGCAAATCAGCTGCAACCAAGATGTTGCCATAGGAGGACTTCCGTTGAGGAAATACTAAGAAAAGAGCAAACTCATTGTGAACTCACTGGGATAATGAAATGTTATTTAGGGCCTTGATCCCTCTAAAATGCAGAGGAGTGATGTTATTAATGGATATAGCTCCACTGATGTCATTGAGTCTATCTCTGGTGAAACAAGTTCCAGGATTGGGCCCCATATATTTAATTTGCCTATAATAAACATGTTTTGCTATAGGTATCTGAACTATTACAATGCAGTCTGACAAACCAATGCAAACCATTGTAAATGGCAGGTGTAATGCTTGCCTTAAAAATGAAGTTGTGTATTTGGTGAATCTTTTGCACTTTTATCATCATTCCTAGTTTAGAAAACTTTTTATTTAACCAAAGCCTTATTTTAAATATTGTCTTATTATGCTAACAGAAATCTGCTATTTAATAATATCTGCAGATTTTTGATATCCAGTGTACTTTTTTTAAAAGGTTTTCCATAAGATGGAGAACATCATACCTTTTTCTCTACTTTGGTTCTTATATTTACATTGTTATTATTTTTAAGGAAAAAGCTGTAAGCATGAGTTATTAGTTGAAAAAATTCTAAAGTGTAATTAGTTAACCAATTCAATAAGAGCACTTTGGAATTTTCAAAGCATTCCATTGCATCTAGACTAAGAGTCTACTTTGATCCTCTTTAGTTGTATTTTACATGAGGCTTTGCACTAATTTGAGAAGTATGATTTTATAAGATGAAATGAAACTGTTGTCTGTCTTTTTTTTTCCCAATAAGATGATTTCAAAATGTAAACAGCCCTGTCCTACAAGATGCTCAACTACCACCACTTAAGCATGTTCAGCATCTTATAGGAGAGCTGTGTGCTCCTGGCGGGATTATACCAAATCAGCTACCTTATTTAACAGTTGCTTAATTTTTTTCAGAGGCTTTATGATTTGCCTTTTTTGGCTCCTCTGCTATGTCACACAGTGGCTTTGGAGGGTCTGAATGTTTCTGACGGTCTTTCTGTATTTGCTTTTCTGTGCCTTGCTCCTCCCCTTTTGACAACAGTAGGCGGTTGCTTGTAATGGAGGATGTGGAGATGTGAGCTCATTGAATGTTTCCCAAATCGAAGCGTCCAACACCCAAAGTCTTGTACGTTTGTAATTTTAAATTGACGTGTGTCAGTGCTCTTAACGAACTATTTATTGGTTTAAAGGAAATTGCCAAACTTTGTGACGAAACCTGCACTGTTTGAAACTGAATACAGCTAAACTTAAACGCAGTTCGGGCGGACAGTGCCTTTTTTTCTGTAGCTTTTGGGGGGTGACTATTATGTTAATAATTAATGTTCTTTTACGAACGGCCGTCGTAGCCTGTCAGCACTTGCGCAGTCTGCGCCCCCTACGGCGCCCCGTAACGCACTGTGCGTAACGTACGACTCTATGGGAGCCTCCTCCGCAGGCCTCGCTTTCCCATTGGTTCCGGGGCGGGACGTGGCCCCGCCCACCACCCTTGATTGGCTCCGGCCTTCTCCCGCCTTCCCCATCTCCACAACAACGCCGACGCCGGGCGGGGTGAGGGGGGTCCGGCTCCCTGCTCGGCTTTGGGGGGGGCGGCGCATGCGCACGGGGGCGCTGCGCAGCGAGCGGTGGGCGCGATGAAGGTGAGGCCGCACGGGGGGGGGGGGGAGCGCGCTCCGGTGGGGGCCTGAGGCGGGGGTTGGGGAGCGGACGTCGCGCCCCTCATGGCCGACCACCGGCGGCTCCCGAGCCGTCACCGGCGGCCCTGGGGCCTCCTGTTGCTGAGCGTGAAGTGCTGGAGCCCGTCTGTGCTCCCCTGTTAGTCGTCGTCGGTTAAATGCTCGTTAAAATTGCGTCTTTCATTAAACTCGCTTCAAAGCTGAACGCTGTTGTCGGGTGGTTTTTGTGCCTCTGGCGCGCAGCGCTTGTGGTGTTGCTCGTTTTGTTCACTAAAACGTAAATTAAACGTAAAGAATGCCTCAGAAGAAGGAATAGAGACCTTTTGGGGGAAAAAATAATACGAAAACAAGCCTTCCTGCCTTTTGTGGGATGCCAGACAGTGGTGTTCAGCTGATGATGTGGGAGAGGGAAAAAGTCCTAAAAGTTGTTGGGTTTATCCTACACCCTAGTTATGGAAAAGTTATGAGGGTAGTGTGAAAGTTAAAAGAAAGTTGATGAACTTAGTGAGAAATAGAAAGTTTTTACAGTTGAGTTGCTTTGTGGCCCCAACTTTTAAGACCCAACGATTTAGGGAGAACAAGATACTTACACATCTTTTAAAAGAGTAGATAGTGAGCTCTGTTTTATGCACTGAAGATGCTATTTGGTCTTGCACTTTGGCATGAAATTTGAAGAATTAGATGTGTTGGTCTTTGGATGTGAAGGGGGGAGCCTTGTGCAATCTTGATTCTAGGAACACTAAGTGGAAAAAATGGTAGTTGTGGGTAGAGTCCCAGTAGTTCTCAGTGCAAACACCCAGCACCAGAAACTTCAACTTTTCCAGCACAAACCAAAATTTTTTTTTTGGCATTTTGGTACTTCAGTACATTAGAATCATCCAAAAGTTGTTGGTTATCTTCGTGTAGAAAGTTCTGACATTGTTTTATGCTTACGACGTTAAGATGTGCAATTTTCCTCTTTTCGTTCCACAGCAAGTCTTCAGTCTAATAGAAAAATCTTGGTCTGGTTCCTCTGTGCAGTTTGCTTGGCAGAAAACTTTGGGAAATTTCCTTGCTGTAACAGGGTAAGATTACAACTATTTATTGCATAGAAATCATTGAAAGTAGAGGAAAAAGCATTATTAAATAGATCTAAACCAAAGCAAGATATCTGTCAACTCCTTACAAATGTAAATACATGATACTCCTGAGCAATGTTACTGCAATTATAAAACCTCAATGTGGAAAAAGTTTTAACCCGTTATTTGCAGATAAAGAAAGGGAATTATTCCATATGTTAATATTTTTTAGAGGTGATCGCACTGTGAGCATTTTTGATCGTCATGGTCAGAAGAGAAATGAAATTACCTTACCAGGGTAGGTACTGAGATGGATTTAAATTGTTTTCTTCAAATTGTTTTCTTTAGAAGTGCTATTCTTCTGGTGAGGTGCTTATACAGTAAGAGAACTTCATAGGCATAGATACTAACTCTGGTGTTTGTGCCTGGAAAAGAAGACAAACTGATGAGCACATATGGAATATGAGACGGTAAAAGCTGAATTCATAGTAAGCTGTCAAGGTTAGTCAGAAAAATACATCTTCAAACCCAAAACACTTCTTATCAATAGCAAACTCAATCTAATTCATTACAAATGTTAGAAGATATGTATCATGACAGTAAGAAAGAATATAGTAAGGTCATAAACAGAATATCCATGCTATGCTAATTGTGACTATATTCTTGGTACTGTGCATTTTGTGGTACTTTGTATCATAGTCTTACTGAGGAAAGATTTTGTATGTTTTAGAGTACTTTTGCCTGTACTTATTCTGCACAGCATTGCCCAGCAATTATGATAAGTGCTCGCTCTGTTGAGCAAAATGCCAAAAGAGAGGAAAGTTACCAGGTATACTTCTGCATAGTTTTCTTGTCCAAGATCATCATACTTGTTGATCTAGGAGAAAAATAATTCCAACACTAAATAGTCTCTAGAAAAATCGAACCGTACAGGAGGTTTTATTGTCACTTGAAAATTGAGGTGTTGGTATTTCAAGTATTAGAATGTAGATAGCAGTTCTTTTAGTTATTGACCTTCCTTTCAACCTGTGTCATTTTGATGAGATTTGGGTAAGGGCATGGTTGCTATAAAAATAAACTTTCCAGATAAATCCAGTTTGTCATGGGTTTGCCAGGGAGGGAAAAGGAAGGATGGGGACTTCAACTGGTTAATTCTGCCTGTTTCTTTATATTTTCAAACATATTATAATGTTATTAGTGAAACCCTACTTTTTTTTTCTTCAGTAACTGTGTTACTCTGGACTGGGATAAAGATGGAGATACTTTAGCAATAATCACAGATAAATCTAGTGCCATTTATCTCTGGGATGCCAACACAAACAAAACCAGCCAATTAGACAGTGGCATGAGGTAAGGAAGTCTTGTTTTGTTTTTAAAGTGTATTTGAAGACAGACCACTCTGCGCTGCTGCTCTCTGTGCTCTCTTTTATGTCAGCTAAGAAGCTGATGTGAAGGTAGAATAAAGGAGTTTGGTTTTTAACTTGGTTGAATTGCCATCAAGGCATCATACTCATGCTTTGTAATCTTTTTTTTTTTTTGCTTGAGTGTCAAGTATGTGTTGCATTTAACTTGTAAAATCCTATAGTTATGCGGCTATTTGAGAAGCCTGTTGATTCATGTGTGTTTTTCCAGAAACTGGAATGCATGCTGACATGTGAACCACGGGCCCATTCATCTGGTGTGAAAGCACTTATATTCTCTAACGTTGAAGTCCAACTTCAGGCTTCCAGTAGAGAGAAAAAAGATAACCTTGCAAATTGGGTACCCAAGTGCTCGAGTTACCCTCTGAAGGGAACCTTACTGTTTGTTTACTAAGAGTACAGAAAGACTAGGAGATAGCTAAGTTAGATATGTACAGTTCGAACATAGGAGTTACCATCCCGTTCCACTTCTCAGCTTTGGAATTTCTTTTTTCTAGTATTTTTAAAGAGCTTCTTTAAAGGGCTTGTTGATGTGGAGGATATATTGCAAAGATCATCTTTTTACTGGAACCCTCATAGCACATTTACTCTTAAGCTAATATGCTACAGTTTGTTGCTGGTTTCTTTCTGGTATGATTTGCTGGTTTTGAAGTGGTTTTCGGTTGGTGGCGTTTATTTCTTTTTTTAATTGTCAACAAGGCTAAAGTCCCAAAAGAGTTTCTCAGTATTTCCAGTCTGGTAGCAGCAAGGATGGGTGACTTTTTTTAGGTATCTGTACAAGCCATGCATTCTCCAAAGTGTATCACCCAAGTAAACAGGAACTTAAAAGTAAGAGGGGTGATTTGTAGTGCTGTTAGTATTTGTTTCCCGTAGAGTTATGAAGGGACAGAAGTGGCATTCAGAAAAGAGACTGTGTCAGGATGAGAGGGGATATTGAAGGCACAGGTTCAGATCCCTGTCTTTCTGAACTGGGTCACAGACCCTCTTCTGAGGTTTACATAACAATCAAGCATTAGGTTAACAAATAAGCTTGGTTTAACAATTAAACTCATAGATTTTTTGGATCTATTCCACTAAACTATTCTACTGTACATTAACATTCACTGTGTGTAGGAAAGAGAGTGGAACTGAATCTGTCATCTGGTTATTAGGGCACTCACCTGAGCAGAGAAACAGCTGATTGGGTACTGCCTCTGTTTTATTAACCTAAATGGAGACAAAGTCTTCTGATTTAACCCTTCTTTTTATATGTTCTTTTACAGTAAAAAATAGTCAAAGATATTAAAATCCGAGTGTTTCATCCACTAAAAAAAAAAAAAAAAGGTCAACAACAAAATAGGTCAGCTGGAAAAATGGAGGTGGGGAGAGATGCTGGGTTTTTGGAGGATATTTTTTTTTCTGGATTTAGGTTGAAAACTCTGAGTCTAGAATATGGAAATATTCCATCTTTCCACTGCTGTTTACACTTGTAGTTCGTAAATTTCAATAGGAATATTGTATTATGAGATATTTCTGCATTTTAAAATCTAGTACCATATATGAGTATATTAAAACTGGACATAAGCAGAACAAGCAGAACTGGATGTAAGCAGAACAAGCACTAAGTCATATAAACCATGTGGTAATTGGGCTTTTTTGGTATCTTTTTCTTGAAATTAAAAAATCACAGGCAAAACCCCTCACATGCAAAATAAGTATGTATTCAAATGTTATTAATTAATGAATGAAATTTGTTTGAAATTGATATAGTGTTCTTGCAGTAAAAGTTAAGATGATCTGAGAGGCATTGATGGAAATAGCCACACTAATTAGAAAATTCTGATTAAAATTGTTTTGCTTTTTTAAAATGTCCTATGTAGTACTTTTCTGCGGGCCCTTAAATATACACTAAAACTATCCCTGCTTTATCAAAAAATTCAAGTTAAAACAGCTCTATCAAAGTTTTTTGTATTACATTGACTAATATCAAAGAAGTAGATCTACTCATTTGGAATTGACTGAATGCACAGCAATTGAATTAAGTACAAAAAACAATGCAGAAAGCACCTGGAAAATAGCACTTACCTACATGATAACTTAGAGTGCTTCTTAAAGCTGCGTATTTGGTCAAATTACCTATGAATCCATCAAAGCCACTGGGTTTGCAGGCACATTTCCACTTGTACAGGTCTTATTCCATTACTTACTAGCACTTTTTTATTACTTTCACAATTTTTGGACACTTAACTCTGATACTTCTTGTAGAGAACATTTGCTTCATTTAGAAGTTCTGCTTTGGTCTGTATGGTTTCATAAAACTTCAAACCAAGTATGCAAAATGCTTTTGTATGTAAGCACATGAAAGGAAGCTACTACACAAAGTAAATATTTTGTTTATTTTAGGGATGCAATGTCTTTCTTGTTATGGTCTCGAGTTGGAACTTTACTTGCCGTTGGAACCACTAAGGGAAACTTGCTTATATATAACCGCCAGACTTCTCGCAAGATTCCTGTTCTTGGTATGCATTGTTTTGAAATTAGGCTTGCACATTTGAAATGGTGGAATTTTGTTAATGTGCACGCTTTTCTTTTTTGTTCTGTATGTGAGTACACAAGTCAAAACTGTGCTTATACTCAACTTGCACCTTCCATTTTTTATATTAGTGTTTTTTATAGTTCAGTACGTTAAAAATATATATACACATACGTGATACTGTCTCATGAGAAACTTGTGCTATCTTTCTTCCTTTACAACTTGCAAGGGATTTATGTGGTTATTGGTGTTGCTAAGTTACTTTTCTTATCTGCTTAGGACACCTGTGGACAGAAAAATTAACAATAGAAATTTGATGCAAAGAAATGGAAGAGCAGGGGCTCTGCAAGTTCTATAAGGTCGAAAGACTTCAATCTGGCATTAGAAAGTTAAAAAATAAAATTTGACTATTGAGCTTGTTATTTCTTTGATAAGTTGCTTCACATTCTGATCATTTTAGCAGCCAAATAGAATATATTTCCATTCCAGATTTTTTCTGTGGTTGTGTTCATTGGTGTTGTATAGGTTTCTTTCTTTTTCAGGTAAGCACACCAAGCGGATTACTTGTGGTTGTTGGAGCACTGAAAACCTTCTGGCTCTAGGCGGTGAAGATAAAATGATTACTATAAGCAATCAGGAAGGGGATACTATAAGACAGGTAGTATTTATAACCCACATTTGATTTTAAGACATACATTGATACTCCTGGTTCTTGAGAGAGCTACAGCGTAAAGGAACTAGGACCTATGGGAGTCTATGCCTTTTAAGTCCCTCTGCTTGCAAGGATAAAGAGGCTTTGGGAAAACTCACATAGAATGAGGGTTTATCTAAACATTTGAGCCTCTGTGTTATGCAGCATGATTTATGATATTAGAATCTCTGCAGAGATTCTAACATGTCATTATAATCCAAACTGGCTTCGTGTTTGTTCCAACTTTTTTTTTTTTGTTACTAAATGCAATAACTCTGTCTATCTTGTTTATCATTGGTATTTGTTGCATTAAGTACTAATTTTTCAATCTGAACTTCTTTCTTGCAGACCTCAGTGAACTCAGAACCCAGTGATATGCAGTTCTCAGTTATGAAGACTGACGAAAGAGTATCAACCAGGGAAAGCACAGTAAGAAGTTAATACAAAATCCTGCAAAAAGTGTTAATCTGCTGGCAATAAGTGTGGGCCAGGATTTTTTTTTCCCCTGACTTAAAATTTGATGGTAAAGCTTTCATTTTGTTTTTTAGTTTTTAGGTTTTTTTTCTTCCCCCAAAAAACTTCCATTAAAGCAAAGCTATACCCCTTTGTTCACTAAGGATGTGTTCATAAAAAGGGCAGCGGTTAGCAATAAGACAGATGACAGCAGTTTTGCAGTAGTAGTAAACATAATAGATGGAGATGTGTGCAGGAACTTACAGAAAGACACAATATAAATACACAACAATGTATGCAATATGTAGATGGAAACAGTACAGGAATGTCAAACCTGCAGAGATGCCTCCTTTCAGAGGCCAGTTTTTCAGCAGACAGCAGATCTGTTTTGGGAACAGGTCAATGGTCTTTGGGTTTTTGTCTTGTGCAAACCTCAGCATTGGTGAGACTAGAAGCCCGGTATCAATCTTCCGTGTGAGCATGATGCTGCTTCTGTCTAGATGGCTGCATTTTCTTTGTCTTCATTGTCTTCCTTGAGTGAATCAAGGTCCGTTAGATCAGTCAATGGTGAAGTACAGAAAAATGGGGCAATGATAAGGGTTAGCAGAGCATGTTAGTAAATGATCAGCAGTTACGTACTAAAACTAAAATCTGTGGATAGCAAAGTGGTACTGTGTTACACTTAGTCCAGATCCATACACTTAACTATAGACAGATAATTCAATTTTCAAAATCAGATATAGTCTATGCAGTATAAGGATCAGGAAAGAATTTCCCCTGTATTACATTGACAAGGACCTGTAGGGTTTTTTTTTTTCTCTCTGGATGAAGTGCAGTGTTCTCTGCCTCCTAGGGTAATTTTAATTAACAGATGTTTTGAAAATGCAGGAACCGAGGGCTTTGACACCATTGATTTCCTCTGCTGCTCCTCAGGATATGCAATAGGCTAGGCTTCTCCTTTTTTAGTTTAGTTTGTTTCAGCTCTCAAGTTTGCTGTAAAACATTAGAGAACGTTCTGTAATTCTGTAGTTCTTGGTTTGTGCTTGAATGGTGTGTCAGCAGCTTAAGCCACATACCATTTATTGTCTAGGTGTCTGCTCTTGTAGGGAGCATGGCTTGATAACGATCAATTCCAGTCTGGTACTTAATGACCCTGGAAAAAAAATTACAAGTTGGATCAAAATAAGTAGTGTGTTAACATGCATTGAAATATTAATTAGTGATGTGGTTTAGTGGAGGACTTGTTAGTACTAGGTCAGAGATTGGACTAGGTGATCTTGGAGGTCTCTTCCAACCTAGACGATTCTGTGATTCTGTAATTAAATAATTCCTATAATTTCTTAGAAGAGTTTAAGAAATAGTACTTCTTAAATAGTTCATCATTAAGCTGCAATGGAATTATAAGCAAATTGTCTTAAGAGACAGAAAACATACTTAAAAAAAGGGAGTAAATTTAGGAATTACAGGTCTGAATTTGAGTTTGTATTTCTGAATTAATGGATTTCTAGGTCAGCACATGCTCAGTTTGAAAGTACCTGCTATGTCAAAGTACAGCTTTGTATTTCAGTCTTTCAGCACTTATTTTACAAATAAACCATCCTCTTCTTTTTAGACAAGGAGGGCTGGAACAGAAAGAAATGTAAAATGGACTTGTAAACAGCCCTTCAAAGTATCTTTGTTAAAGAGTAAGGTGAAACAATCTTCTCCTCCTTTCTCTTTCTAAAATGAGTGCTTTACTCTTGCCTGACAATCACACACGCACTGCTAACAAAAATAATATTAAAAGAAAAAAGGTTCCATCACCCTGCCTTCGACTGTGAAGTCCAACAACTCTGTGGTTTTCATCAAAATAAATGTGCTTACCTCGACTGATATCAAACTGTAAATATGCATGGTTAATACAATCTGAACAGGCTGTTTCTTGTGTGTTTGGTTTGGTTTGGTTTGGTTGTTTGTGTGTGTGTTTGAATTGGTGTTTTTGTGTTTGAAATCTCAGCAAGTTACTTGAAATAACAGTGTTGTGATAGCCATCACTACAACCTTCCAGATAGAAATTCTGTAGATTGAAAAACACGTTGTTGATCAAGTGAGAGTAGTCCAACAGGATCCATGTGGCCTGCTGTCTTTTCCTCTGAGGAAATAGGTTCGCATAATGCTTCTGCAGGGACAAGTGTTGAATCTGAGATGTGTGCTCTCCTGGGCTTGCATTTAGATCTGTGAACCACTGGCTCACAAGGGAAATATCCTGAAAATCTCTTCCATTATTAATTAAGACTCAGGATTCAAATCCATGGGGCTCTTAAGGATTACCTTAAGTGCTGAATCTCATCTTTTAGGGAGAATGTAGGGCTTTATTTTAAAGTGATGCCATTCTTACTGAGTTAATTTTTTCTTTTCATTCATTGGCAGGTAAGTGTAGTGGTCGGCAAGAAGACTCTCTTTCTTTTTAATTTGAATGATCCTGATAACCCGATTGATCTGAAATTTCAGCAGTCTTATGGCAGTATTGTAACCTACAGATGGTGAGCAGAACTTCCTTAATGCAGCATTCTCATATTAACAAGTTGAAGATTTTCCCAGTAGTTCTGATAAATGCTGGAAATGAAAGCATATATCCCTTGCTCACACTGGACTTCTCTTGGATGTATGAATCTACATTTTGTAATTCTTTTATTTAACAATTCACTGGCTACGAAAGCAGTGTTGTCAAAATGTATTCGCCATTGGTATGCTCTGTTTTAGAACAATAATACTGTTGCTGTCCTGACAGTAGGTAAAATTGAGGGCTTTATAAGTTGCTCTCTATTTTGATGAGTAACTGATGAAAGAGCTGGGGGTGGAGTTGAATCTTTTGGCTTTTTTTCTGGGTTTACAAACTTAAGTAAAGTTCTTGTAGCCTCCCTGCTAGGTAATCTAATTAGTAATATTCACTTGAAGAAACCCCTAACCAGAAGTTTCCATTCTGTACCCAAAAGTAGCCATCCTGTTTCTGTATCTTTGACACAGTCTTTGTTCAGTCAATGTGTTATTGACATTTATTGCTGACACATAAACTCTGTAAGAAAATTTGTAGCTGTATGTTTCTTTATTTGTGGCCACGTATCTAACAAGGTGAACCCAGACGGTTTCCTTTGTGATTTTTTTTTTTCAATTAAGCAGATCAGATACAGCATGTCAGGGTTAATTCAAACAAGTAACTATTTCTGGTTTAACCTGGTTATTTGTACTTGACACTGTGAAAAGTAAACAAGCTATCTAATCACAAATACACACTGTAGCTTTGGTACTTTCACTGTGTTTGTAGCAGCATGCCTTAAGGGCAAAATGACTGCCATTATTGTTTTTAGCATAGCTTTGAAGTGACAGAGTCAGCCATGACCTTGAAATGGAATTTTCCATCTTCTGGAATGCTTATTCTAGTGATGATACTCACATTCTTTCTCCTAGCATCACTGTCATGTATTCTGCTTGCTGAAAGTAGAAGGGCATTAAAGAATTTAGAAGAGAGAATAAAGAAGATTTAAGATTAAACGCTGAGCACACTTGCATGAAAATTTTGTTTTTCTCCTTTAAGATATTTGTGTTTTTTTCACCTTAATCTGTACTATACTGTATTGTACTACACTATATATATAAATTCCCATACTTTGATTATTTTTCCCATTAAAGAGAGGCATTGACAGATTTTCGTACAACAAATGTCTCTTCTCTGAATTTAACAGGTATGGTGATGGCTACATTATGATTGGTTTCTCACGAGGGTGTTTTGTAGTCATTTCTACGCACATTCGTGAAATAGGTCAAGAAATCTTTCAAGCTCATAATCATAAGGATAATCTAACCAGCATTGCTATATCACAGTCATTGAACAAAGCTGCGTCATGTGGAGACAATTGGTAAGGGATAGTTTTATACATAACAAATAGGGTTCATCTCTTGTAACTTCATCTGTTTCTTTCCCACCCTGGAGGCCTTCCAAACTGGATGAATTGTGCCTTTTCCTCAGACTTTAGTTCTGTGAACAAATCATTTTGTACGGTTGCAGTGATAATCTATTTAGAGTGGTGGATAACAACGAGAGAGAAAGAAAGAGAGTGTGTGTATTGCTCTTTAGGAAATAGAAGGCATTTTACATTCATGCTCTAATTTTGCTCAATTAGGCTGTCTTGATAGGGCTGGATTGGGTTTATTCCAGTTTATGATGACTGAAAATTATAGTAGTGAGAATGACTGTTTATTTTTGTTTTAGCATTAAAATCCATGATCTGTCAGACCTGAGGGAGATGTATGCTATAATAAACTTGGATGATGAAAACAAAGGTATGTTAATAGTCTTCTGCTTGAGGACTGAAATTTTTTCAATTGGGTAAAACAGAATTTTGATGGCGACTCTGTTTACATTCATGCATTAACAAAAAGCATTGTTGCTGAAAAACTGTATAAATATAGAAATTACCATAAAGTCCTTCTTTCTCAATTAGTATACATTCAGTGACTCATAGCAAAATGGGAAAATACAGTTATTTCTAACAAGTTTTACTTTATCTGTTTGAAGTATAGAGAAGTACAGCTCTAAGAATATTTGATTAATTAGAGGTTGTCAGTTTTTCGGGTTTGGTTGTGGTTGTTTTGTTGGTGGTTTTTTGTTTGGTTGATTTTTTTTTTTGAATCTGTAATATGTTCTATTCAGATTACTAAGATAATATACTTAACCGTTTTCTGCTTATTTCCACCTTTTTTGGGTGATTGAGTCTTTTGGAGCTTTTCTTCATCTCTTGGACTATGGGATGATGCCTAATCTGTTCTCATCCTGATTTGTGCAAGTAGCTTCCAGAACATTGTTATAAGTTCTTGAGTAACGAGTTACTGCTATCATCTCCTGTTGCAATATCTGTAGATATTTCAGTTATTATTATACTCACTCTTAGGAAAATGCTAAATTAGTAAATTATGGTTTTGGTTTGAGTGATTCTAGTTAATCCTGAGATTATATTAATTGGTTAGGTTGTAATACATTAGTACACATATTCCTAGGTAGGAATTCCTGTCATTGTCGCATTCTAAAGTGAAGTGATTGCTTCTTGGTTTCATTTCAGTAGTCCTGTAAATGATTTTTTGCAAAAACTTGTAAATGTTTTAGGTGTAGAACATCTGGCTTGGACAGATGATGGACAGTTGTTGGCAGTATCTACACGAAGAGCATCCCTTCATGTTTTCTTGACAAAGCTTCCAATCCTGGGAGATGCTTGCAGTACGCGGATCGCATACCTCACTTCTCTTCTTGAAGTTACTATAGCCAATCACGTGGAGAGAGTATGATAGCCTCTTCCTTTTAAACTTCGTTTAGATAAAAGTAAAGTAAGAATTAATAGTGGATGGAAATTGATACTCTTTTTCTTACAGGAGCTACCAGTCACTGTCTCTGTTGAAGTAGAGCCCAGTTTTGTTGCTATTGGTGTCTATCATTTGGCTGTGGGAATGAACAATCGGGCTTGGTTTTATGCACTTGGAGAGAACAGTAAGCAGAGATTTCATTCTCTTATTTTAAACTACTGCATCATTGCATGTCTTTTCTTTTTTTTTTTTTTTTTTTTTTTGTAAATGCAGTATTGTGTTTAGCAATGCTGGACATTCTGCATTGTACAATAACAACTGGAATTGCCATATGGTCCTATTAGGACCAGATAATGATTTTCACAAACTGAAGTAGTCATGACAAGACATTGTAAGTAGAATCATGGAAAGGTTTGGGTTGGAAGGGACCTTAAAGATCATCTAGTTCCAAACCCCTGTCATGGGCAGGGACATTAGATAAAACAAAGTATTGGTTTAGGTTCAAGGTATAGGTAATGAAATGTAGAATTTTATTTATTTATTAGATCATGTTGTTAATTACTGAAAGCCTTCTAAGTTTTTGAGAAATTGTTTGACCCTGTCTTTAAATACTAAGGATCTGTATGATCTGTATTAAATGCTGAGTTTGGTAAATGTTTATGTTGTTTGTGTGGTGTAAGGTGAAATTTGTTATGCTATAATCAGATTTTGGACAGTGGTGTCTATAGCTTTCATGCCTCTCTAACCAGAACCTTTTTTTGAATAACAATAGATTAATCAAGACTGTAAGAATATTAGTCACAGTTGCATAGGAAGAGATTCTCTTGTACTTTCTAACTAGTTTTCTGACTGCTAAGAAGAAAGTCTCTGTATGTATGACTTGTCTCTCTGCTTATTTGTGAGTTCTTCACATCTGGTTACTCAGCTGCAAATTTAGATTATGATAAATGAAGACCTATACAAAATCAAAATGCTTATATCTGTTTCTTTTCCGTTTGAATTCTGTAGATGTAAAAAAGCTCAAAGATGTGGAGTACCTGGGTACGGTAGCAAACATGCATCTTAATTCTGATTATGCTGCTGCTCTCTTTGAGGGTAAAGTCCAATTGCATATGGTAAGAGCTCTGGCAATTTGGAGTGCTGAACTAATGAGTAGATTTAAGTTAAACAAGTTAAGTTTTAAACTTGAGAGAAAATGGTGTAATCTTCTGTTAAAGGAGATAAAAATAAAAACTCTTCAGATATTTTTTTTCTGGCTAATTAAAATATAAAACTGAGTTTCTAGAGACTTTAGAAATATAAACTACTCTAGAACAGGTGAGAGAAAATGTTTTCTTTTGAATTATTTCCTGTGGACAGGAAAAGTTGTTTTCATCTCATTTGCATACAGTTTGATACAGGCCAAACTTTGATACATTGTTGTTAACGGTGGAGTTTTTAAGTTCATTTTATTCTTCATATTTAGATAGAAAGTGAAGGTTTGGATGCTCAGGAAGAACGGGAAACTCGACTCTTCCCAGCTGGTGATGATAAATGCCGAATTTTGTGCCATGCTTTAACTGGTGACTTCCTCATATATGGCACGGATGTGAGTATTATTTCTGTTTTTAAGTGTCTTTGTAAACAGAATACATTTCTACCAAATGATTTGGATTATTACTCATTATATTTTTAGCAGAAATTATGCTTCTGAGAAATTTAATGTGGATTATCTTCTATGCAAAAGCAGTCAAAATTGCATCCAACTTCCTTTACTATTGAATTTGTATGAGATGCTTTGGCAGGAGGGTTAAGTTTTGCTTTTACTAGTGTTTAGTGCAAAGGGCTGCTTTTTAATAGCAGAATTTAATGCTATTGCAGTAGTGAGAGGTTTGGGAATCAATGTGTCTTCCAAATATAAGCAAAAAGATAGCCCTTGAAAATATGTTGAATTAGGTGGTAATGTGATAGATGTGGACAAAAAGGTAATGAGGTAAGCAGGTATGATACGTAAATGGAGGTCTTGACTTACTATTGAAGCTTTTGTCAGAAGATAATTTTTTAGGGGTGTTTCAACCAGGATAGAAATTAAGAGGGCACTGAAAAAACGATGTGAACATGTGCACATTGTTATGGTTTTGGGGGGAGATTTGGGGGGGGGGGGGGGGGGGTAGTTTCTTCGGGTTTAGTATTTTCTGCCACTGGGATTACAAGGTACGTTTGACATTGTAGTTCTGTGCTCTTTATAAGACAAGGTGTGACCTTCCAGAGGAAAGACAGAATTGCTGTCTTTGGTGTTATCACTGGTTTAATAACTTGAATGGTTTTCTAGGAGTCAAGTGCTTTCCTGTCTCCTCAGTTGCCTTTTTATCTAGGTAAAACTGGTATTGATGAATTTAAAATGCCAGATTCAAAGCTGATCAATTTGGTGTGTGCAAGTTTTACAATTGACTTCGAAAGCCTTCTTTTACTTCTGTTGTTCTTTGTGCAGTACTAGGTGATTAACACAATTTTTCAACAGTAAGTTTGATTACTTTTTTTCCCCCTGGATTAGGTACACCTGTACTTAAGAATTTGTAGTTCTTCCTGGGAGGCAAATTTTTCAGCACGGGTTGAAGGTTAAGCTCCTTTCAGGAAAGAGGCAGAAATTTCCCCTGGTTTGAGAACTTTGCAGTAAAGATAGTTGTTCTCCGTAAAGCAGAGAGAGAACAAGAGCACACCTTTTCTATCCCCTTCTCTAAAACTCTCTCATGGTTATGTTTTGCTTGAAGAGAAGTCAAGTAATAGGAACCAAAACAGAACCAAATAAATAGGTTAGTTTCCATTTTCTCCTGTATATGTGCAGAGAAAGAAGCACTTTCAGTAGGTAATTCAGATCTTGGCTGAAGATCTTATTGTTATGTTGGTTAATTTTGCTCTTACATTAGGATGTCTTAAGTTTACTTGGATGAATTCAGATCTCTGGATTCTTAGTTTATTTCTGTTTTTTGCAGTCACATGTACTGGAATTCACAACTAGTACTAATCAGAGAAGAAAGAGAAAGCTCTGTCCTGCTACAGTAATGGATACTTGTATCTTTTTATTAGGGAAAGCAGGAAATGGGGTTTTCATTAAAATAATAATAATAAATAAACAAAAATCTTCAAACATCCTTTTTTTTTTTTTACCCACCCCCTGAAAAGACTCAAGTTTTCCTGTCCTGCCCAGTAACATCTGTGAAGGAGGAAAGAAGCCAAAAAAAAAGCTGGAAATAATTTCTTTAAACACACTTCATGCTCAGAATTCTAGGAAGGGAAAAACTACGATCCTGTTAATTATCTATTTGTCATTTATTAGTGCCGTTATTAGATTTTTCTGATATTTCTTGTTAGACTGGAGTTATTCATTATTTCTACATTGAAGACTGGCAATATGTGAATGAATATCGTCATCCTGTCAGCGTGAGAAAAATTTTTCCCGATCCCAATGGAACCAGGCTGGCTTTCATAGATGAAAAAAGTGATGGCTTTGTCTACTGTCCAGTAAGTTAGTGTGGGATACCCATGCCATTGTATTTACAAGTGAGCTCTTACAGTGCATGTAGTAGAGAATGAAAAAACTTATGTCACTCCAGCATGTATGCTGGAAGAAGAAATTGCCAGAAAGGCTTGAAGATAACCTAATGGTAATGTAAGGAAATACAAATGTCACAGTAGATCAGGACAATTTAATTATACTAATTTCCTTGTCAGTAGTTGTCAGAAATGAATGTATTTGTGTATTCAAATACAGATAATTTAGCCAGGTAACAAGTACTACCTTTCAGTTTCACTGCCTGTCTCAATACCCTTCTTCTAAGGAAAGTAAATATCATGCTTATAACACTTACTTACTTCCTTTATGAGTTAAACAATTATTGTTATTCAGAGTCGCTGCTCATAAGAAAACTTCTTTGTAATATGAATTTCATATTTCTGCACTACTTTTGTTTCTTTATTTTTAATCATTATCATGATGAAAATTTACCTTGTGTCATTAGTCTTGCTTCCTAGTAATTTTACTTTTGCATTATTTGTAGGTAAGTGATAGATTATATGAGATTCCAAATTTCTCACCAACTATTAAAGGAATCCTGTGGGAAAACTGGCCAATGGATAAAGGTGTTTTTGTTGCTTATGATGATGATAAAGCATATACTTATGTCTTTCATAAAGATGCCATTCAAGGTACTGTAAATTCTTTTAAAATCTTATTAACTATTTCAGTTAATAAAGCAAAGCATGTTCTATTTTTTCTTTTCTGTTAAATATTTTCGTAACTGCGTATGAAAATGAACAGTGGTACACAAGTTTTGAAGTGTAACTGATTAACAGAAAACTAGATGTTGCGTAGGTTTCTCTGTAAAGTTGGTCTTAACCCTTCAGGCTTTTTGCTACTATAATCTTTTGTCTGAAATTTACATGTTGTGCTTTAACTGAATTTTGAAATATTCATGAGAAACTCTTCAGATTGAGATGACAAAACTCGTATTCACTTACTGTTTACCAAAACTGTAATCATAGCAATTTCTGTATTTTTGACAAGCACCAGTAAATTTATCTACAAACATTTGGAAAATGACTGTAATAATTTAGAAGATTTAAATTATGTATTTCTACAATGCTAAAAAGCATACACTTGTACAGTAGATCGTGACTATGAGAATTAGAAGCCTTGAGTTTAATACCCAGCAGATCTACGCTGACTGCTTACTATATTTTTTACCAAGTAGGGATTTTTTTAAATGATGTCTTCTTTTCTTCCTGATCCTGAAATCTAGGGTCCAAGGTTATATTGGCAGGTGGCACGGATGTCCCCTTTTCCCATAAACCTTTGCTGTTGTATAATGGAGAACTAACTTGTCAGACTCAGAGTGGGAAAACAAACAATATCTATCTCAGTACTCACAGTTTCCTTGGAAATTTGAAAGACTTTGGACCTAATGAGCTGGCAGAAATGCTTACTCAAACGTTAATGTTGAAAAGGTACATCTGTGTTTTAATTATATTGTGTAAAATGTTTTCTTCTGTGCTTATAGCTCTATACAGTGTATCCTAGCGATCTAAAAATGTCATACTGAGTATTGATAAATGATATTGATCCCTCAGGCCATGTAGCTGTCTATGCAGACCAAAGTAAGTGACACACTGCTGCTTTATTTGTTTTTCCACTGTCAAGTAAAAGTAATTTTTTCAAAACTGATCTGTGGTTCTGTGACAGTGGCTCTTCCAAACCCAGCTAAAAGTGATTCTTGCCCATTCACCTCACAATGTAATGAAACAAAGAAAAATCAGTATAACGGAAAGAATGCCAGAATAGGAAAAGCAGGTGATTTCCTGAAAAAGTGTGGTAGAAGGAGGAGAAAACAGTGCTGTAAGTTATATATTTGTATTTCTCCCTTCTTTCTGGTAATTGTTTCTCCATGGCTTAGAAGTAGAGACTTCTTGGGTTTTCCCTGCTCTAGTATTAGGAACAGAATGCGTTGAGAAGGAATTTTAGATACAAGTAATATTAGTTTTAAATTACTTTTGTCTTCTATAGGTTTTCTGAAGCATGGGAGATATGCAGGCTTCTGAATGACCCGTCTGGTTGGAATGAACTGGCCAAAGCCTGCTTATATCATATGGAGGTGGATTTTGCAATACGTGTTTATCGGACATTTGGTAATGCTGGGATGGTGATGTCACTAGAACAAATAAAGGTAGAATGTAAAGTCCCTTTTAATGGGAAACATTATGCATTAATTCTTCTTAAGAATTGCTGAATTATTATTCTTTTTGTGGAAATTTTGTTTCTTTTTAAATAAAAGGTGAATTATTTTCAAGGGAGTTAGTAGTCAGACATTCAGACTGCAGAACTCTTGACAGTTTGCTCTTCAGGTGGCTGCAGCATTCTACTGGGATGCACAACATTGTTTCCCACATTTGCTTGAGAGCAGCAGGATATGTTCATGTGTCAGACAGGCTCTTTGCCTTTGTTATTTGTGAGAAAATGTTTAAGGCCACTAATGTTTTTTAGGCAGATTGAAATTAGACTTCTAAAAGTGTACGTGAAATTGTACCTTAAGAATATGCTTCTGCAAAATGCTGATTTTAGACAGTGATTGCAATACTGGCTTTGAGCTACAAAAAGAAAGTGAGGGCTTTTTCTGGTTTGTAGAATCTGATATGTGTAATTGTCAAATGTCCAGATGTATTGTTTTACTGTGTATAATGGATTATGTTGTTTATGACCTTTTTTTTTCTTGTCTTTTGGCATTCTATTGGACCTATTGTGTCTTTTTACAGGGAATAGAAGACCACAACCTTTTAGCAGGACATCTTGCCATGTTTACTGGTGATTTTAATCTGGCTCAGGATTTATATCTGGCATCCTCCCGTCCTACTGCTGCACTTGAGGTATTCAAGATGTGTGAAATTTTTTTCTGCAATCTTCACCTTAATGTTGGAATATTTTACCTTCTGATAATTTTGCCCTTTTATAATTTTGTTCGTGCTATTGTGTGACCACCCGACATTCTTTTAGGATGTATGTAGCTCTCTCAAATTGTCTGCTTCCTTCTAGAGTACTAGCTCTATAACTGTATTTATATAATATTATAAGTATTATAAATATTATAGTATTATAATTGTGCAAGTATAAATTTCGTATTACAATTCAGAATTTGATATCTGCATCAGAAAATGTTACTCTTTTTCATAGATGCGAAAAGACTTGCAACACTGGGACAGTGCACTTCAGCTGGCTAAGCGGTTGGCCCCAGACCAAATCCCATTCATATCAAAGGAGTATGCAATGCAGCTTGAATTCACGTAAGTTCTCCTAAAATGCTGCTGTATAAAAATATTAAACCAGTGCTCATGCTAATTAGAAAAACAATGGAATTGAGATACATTAGCTTACGTTATTGCTGAAAAGGGAGCCTGTCAGTTCTTGCCACTATAGTGCCAGGAAAACTAGTTTTGTGTGAATACTTCACGCTAGAGACATAGGTTAGAAAATAATAGTTACTTTTGATTAATTACAGTATATCTGTGTTCTTTTCAACTGGTAGGTCAACTATATAATATAATCTACTAAATAGTACTTTGTTGCAGATCAGTGTTTGGAAAATAGAGAAAATTTACAGCATTTAACACTTCTTATATCAGATGAAAGCCTTGCATTTAAAACTTTAGCCTGTCTTTCTTTCAACACCCAAGAACCTTCATATTCTCACACATTTTAGATAGAGGAGTGTCAAATTTCAAGCCTGACAGTCTCTGAAGGAGAGAATGTATCATCCATTTGCCAGATTTTAAAGTCTGTTCTATAGGTAATTCTTTGTAGATTAAACACAGTCTGTTTAACATCAAAACCGAGGGGAAAATTTCTATATATTAGTAAAATTCCTGGAAAAACTCTTTCCCATCTCCATAATGCCCCTAGATCTGTGGGAGGACGCTTGCTGGTCACAGAAAGAGGAGGGAATGGGCAACTGAAGCTATGTGACCATCTGTAACTTGTGTTGTACTTAAGAAAACTGAAGGTACTTAAGAAAAAAAAGCTTTCATTTTTAGGATAAAAAAATACTAAATAATTTTAGAAGATTGGTTTATTTTCCAGCAAAATGTGTAGAAGTAGAGATTGAATTATTGAGGCATATTGCACACTTGGGTACTCTTTGCCTGTCTTTCAGGGAATTGTATTGGTCTCAGTGTAAAGGAATTGAGAAACGGATGGCCCTTTTCACTAATTGCTTAATAAAGTGTGAGGGAAACACAATCACATACTGTGTGACTTCCATCTTTTGTATACCTTGCATCCTTGTATGCAGTCTTTATGTCTGAAGCAAGACAAATAGATGCATAACCTGTCTCAAAGATTTGTTGTAGTGGGAAGGTAATTATCACTTCCTGTTAAAACTGTTGTTCCATATAACTTCCAATTTTCTTTTAGGGGTGATTATATTAATGCTCTGGCACATTATGAGAAGGGAATCACTGGAGACAATAAGGTAATTCCTTTTTAGTAACGATAGCATGTGTACTATCATACTGCACATTTAGTTGTCATGTTTCAGATTTACTAGGTTTTTGTATTCAGCTCTAAATCTGTACAACTACCGCTTTTGGGATAGTAGTCTTTGCACTTCTGTTATTTTTAATACACAGAACGATGCTTTCTCTACTTTTAAGGCAGTACTGCCATTGTATTAACATGGCACAACTAGACTTAGTTTTTTTTATCATTTGAACAGTTTCATAATAGACATGCAAATACCATGGGTAATATTGCCAGGATTTTCATTGTTGAAACAAAAGTCCTAATTATTCCTTCTGTTCTTCTTTACTGAGTTGTTATCTGCATAAAGATAGACAAGGATTGCATTAGAAAATAAACATAATGTTCAATAGATCCTCCCTTATTCTGGCATTGTTTTCCCTGATATTTGCAAAATGTCTATTATGAAACAGATCAAATGATAATAGGGAAACGTAATAGGGAAAATAGCAATTGTTTTCTGAATTCAGGCCATTTGGCTTTATAAAATATCAGTGGGATCACCACCTTTTAAAAAAAAATGAAGGGAGACTGCAAGTGTAATATTTCCTTCTTTTTCTGTTTTTACTGTTGGCTTTGAATGAAAAAGAGGAATAGTACTGAGCCAACTGTAAAAACATTCTCTGTAGGCTTGGCCTGGACAGATTTTGTAAGTAAAATGTAAAAATTTAACACCAAAGGTTAAGAAGAAAACTAAGTGGAGTTCTTAATAAGTAAATAATAGTTGAAGTTAAGCAAGAATTGCTAGACAAAAATTGATTTAACTGAGACCATGTAATATTTTGTTAATTTGATTCTGTGCTTTGTTGCTACAGTTTTGTGAGCTGAGGTTTCTGATGTATAACGTATAGTTACTGCTTTTTATTTGATTGCTAGTACCAGGAGCATGATGAAGCTTGCCTCGCTGGAATAGCTCAAATGTCCATTCGAACGGGAGATATCCGTCGAGGGGTAAACCAGGCCATTAAGCATCCCAGTAGGTTACTAAAAAGAGACTGTGGAACTATTCTGGAGAGCATGAAGGTATGCAGATGAGTTAATAAAGCTAAGGTTGAATTTGTGAATACATTCAGATATTTACTTGTAATCAGAATTTACAAATGATATTATATTGATTTTCAATATTACAGCAATTTTCAGAAGCTGCTCAGCTGTATGAAAAGGGACAATATTATGACAAGGCAGCATCAGTATACATCCGGTGTAAAAACTGGTACGTACGGGTTCCAGGGAAGTGTTACATTTCTTGAGACAGAGGAAGTGCTGTGTGCTCTTTAGGAAAGGACAAATCTGTTAATACTGCAAAATGTCTTATGTTTCATTGATTTTTATGGTTCCCTCCACCAAGCTTGAAGAAGAACAGTGTTCACCAGATATTCTCAAAAGCTAACGTTGGCTTAAATAGAGTCTTCCTGGAAATGGAGGATAGTCTTCCTGTTTCTTCTGGTTGTGTGATATGTTTAAATTAGTTACGTGCGGTTTTGAGTCCTTTGTGTGTGTGTGTGTGCACTGGATTTAATCATTTTATTCTTGTAGTTACTGTTTAGTTCATTAAATTTCTTTGGTTGTAAAATACATGGCTGAGACTGAATATTCAGATGGTTGGAAACAGTTCTAAGTTTGTGGTTCAAACGGAGTCAGTATCATGAGCTGTCAAAGCAACTAACATAATGTTCAATAATATTAATGTCTAAAGTGAGTTTGGTTATTGTGAAACTTACAGGGGATAAGTACAATTTGTGGAGAGACTTGAAGCCTTAGTTTTTACCTAATTACGTTTTATGCATTTTTAATATCAAGAGTAGATTATAGTAGAGATCAGAAATACCCCTCCTGTAGGTACAGTTTTAATACTGTGCTGCTTCTGTAGATGAGTTGGAGAATAATAGAGACAGAAATGGTCAGTCTGGCACTTCTTATGCTCATACATCTCAAACAAGGAAGGTACTGTGCTACTTAAGGCTTGTATGCCCATGAAGCAGTCTATAATTTCCAGTTCCGTTTCCATCAAGTGCAGCCTTTTGAAAATATAAAAATGCCTTCAAAGCTTATAGGTTATGTTCAGTTACTGCTTTTTCCTAACTCTTTTTCAGTATCAATATAAATATGCCTGTTTTACTGGAGAAAATCTGAAATCAGAAATATTTCTTAAATGACTACTATCTCGTCTGTCTAGGGCAAAGGTTGGTGAGCTTCTTTCTCATGTGTCATCTCCGAAGATTCATCTACAATATGCAAAGGCCAAAGAAGCAGATGGCAGGTGTGTTTGCATGCTTATCTGCATTTATAAAATAATATTATTTATGGAATACATTGTTCTTTCTATAAAAGACTTCAAATTTTACACAGAACATCCTTGTGAAAAGGGCTTCTGAAATCCGTAAGTTTAAGTGTTACATAAAGATTTTAACATAGTCTAAGGACCTACCACTAGTATCAAAGATGTGTTTTAATTGTTTTTTTGTGTGTTTTTTTTTTCCCATTCAAGCATTACTGTCTTTTTAACAAAAATTATTAAAGGTTTTAAGGTACTGCACCCAATGCAGCATTTCAGTTAGCAGAGCATTGAAGTCTAGTTTGTTTCTAACAGCTCCTTTCATAAAGCTGTGATTTTTAAGGTCATTCAAAGTGTGAATAATCATGAAAAAAATTCATTCTAGAAACACATGACTGTTACATCTTAACTGCCCTTGCAAAATACTGAATACAGTGAAACTATTGAATGAATGAAAAAGCCCCAGATAGGTTATATTTAATCACAAAAAGTAGTTTTCAGCTTGTCATTGCTTCTAAGTAAATGCGCTCCAGAATAACGACAGCTTATAATGGGAGACCACCAAAGCTAAATGATTGGGTTGATAAGAAAAAAAATACTGTTTGTGACAATTCCATAGTGTGAGAATGAGACATTGAACTTGTTTACAGAGCAGAAAATAAAGTATAATTTTCGAAATTCTACAACTATCTATCATCTGTGTGGATTTTATTATTCTCTCGGTCCCAAGTGATTTAATATAGAACCGATGGAACAGATGATGTTCACTGATGGAACAGATTAACTACTACTAAGATATACCCAAAGGGATGCTGGCAGAGTAGGTCAAAAATACTGGTGTGGCAGAAATTTTTCTGTTGTCTCAACCTTCCATCTCCCAAGATAAAGAGTGAAAGAAGAAAAAAGAAAGAGAGAAAAAAATCTTGGTAAATACAGAACAAGGCTATTAAATGCAAACTGAAAAGAAGGTGACATAGAATAACCTCTTAGAAGTAAAATACTGTTTGTTTCTTTCATACCATACTGTAAAGAGTTATTTAAAAGTTAGAAAAACTGAAACCATTGCTTTTACAGTTACAAGGAAGCTGTGATGGCTTATGAAAATGCAAAACAGTGGGACAGCGTAATCCGACTGTATTTGGATCACCTTAATAATCCTGAAAAGGCTGTTAATATTGTGAGAGAAACACAGTCTCTTGATGGAGCAAAGATGGTGGCCAGGTAATAATATATGACATAGATTAAAAAATCTTTGATCATCAAATCTTTTAATCATAGATTAAAAACCTTTGAGAGCTGTTAACTATGTTTCTTTCTTCCATGTTGTTGTCTGAGACTAAAATTGTGCTTAGTATAGTAAACTGAATTTAAATAAATCTTGTAAGCTTGTAGAATATATAATATTTCCATAACAGCAGTCTTTATGCATCCCATAACATCTCTCTTCTTACATTTGCTTTCTTTTCTGTTTAAATCATGTATCACTCTTAAACCACAATTGTATTTATGAAGTTAGTGATTTTCTAGATGCAACTATGGAGAACATAGTAATATCAATTGTTATACACAGTATTCTTATTAACTTCTCTCAGGAGTTATATTCTTAGTGTTCCTGTTTTATTGAACTTTCCGTTTATGGGATGGGCAGTCAGAGTTTAAAAAGGGTAAGAGAGGCCATACGTATTGGAAGTTGGTGAGGCATGCTAATGTGTCAGACTCTGGTTATTAGTGCTTGGTCAATGACTATATATTTCAGTTTAGTGATTTGAGTTCTCTAAAATTTGGGGCAATTAAGCAGGTACTGTTTTATTAATTTATCTTTAACTTTTTAACAATTATATTATCCTGAAGTAGTGAGTTTAGACAATAATAAAAGTTGCCATACTGTATTATTTATACTAAGTTAGTTTTAGTAACCTACTTAAAATATTAGAGATATAAAATAAACCAGAAATGTATTATACTTGTAGGCCACAAAATACAGTATGTTTCTTAAAACATTTGGAGTATTATTCATTATGTTACTTAACTAAAGTATTAATTTGTTCCTTTTGACTAGATTCTTCCTGAAGCTTGGTGACTATGGCTCTGCCATCCAATTCCTGGTCATGTCCAAGTGCAATAATGAGGCTTTCACATTAGCTCAACAACACAACAAGATGGAGATTTATGCTGATATCATCAGTGAGTATGCGAGTTCAGCAGTTTGTTTGTAATGTTTTGTGCTATTCTTTTAGTTGCTTTAGACCAATTTGAAATGATAAGACAAGGGCTGTGAAATTTGGTTTCCATTTCTGGTCTATTTTCAGTCACCATGGTCAGATTTGTCACCCTGTGTCTCATTCAGGCCTATAAGCTAGGGTTCACTTTCAGCTCAGGTGTCTCCCGTGATCCTCAGTATAGGTTGTTCTTAAATTCTTGACTGTGTTGGAGCTTTGTTTGTTTATCTACAGAGGTAAAGCATTTGTCTAGACTGTTTTCCTATGTCAGTTGTGGAATCTTTTTCTTTGACCTTAATATAGTTAGTACTACTTTTCTGAAACTTAGATTTTTACTAGTAAAATTGATTTTTATCCCCTCTTTTCTTTTTGTCATGGTTCCAGATCTTTTTTTTTTTAAAACATTTATGTTACTTGTCCTTTTTTTTTTTTTTTTTTTTTATCTTCCCTTAAGGCCCTTCATGGCCTCCTGTTGTCTCAGTGGAAGGCAAAAGGAGGACTTGCTGAGAAGCTCACTTTTACCTCAGGTTATCAAGTCAGTTAGTGGCCAGCTTGTTGATTTGCAACGCATTTTCTGTTTTTCTCCCCTGTCAGGCAGCCTTCTTTGTGGACACAGTTTCACATAAGTACATAAGTTTCTACCAAATTGTCTCGTGTTATTGATTAATCTCTTCCTTTAAAAATCTATTCTTGCTATGGTAACTATAAAAGATTGACAACAGTTAGCTTAGTGATGTACTATTACAGCTGCTTTTCAAGGTGGGCAGTATTGTCCTATTATTCCTTACGCTTTCTTCCTTCCCTCCTATCCAGAATAGGGTGTCTCAAATTGTAATTTAAGTGGGTGGAAAAACTTTAAAACTTACTCTGAAGAAGTGGCTGTCTTTGTTTTAGATGTGTGCAGTAAAATGGAAACTTGGTTAGAAGACTTGGTAGTATTCCCTGCTGCTACATGGTTAGATTGCTCCTGATAGTCTTTTACTGTGCAATACAGATATATTCTCATAATCTTAAATAAAATAATCCCAGTGATAATCTCGTAATTATTTCTTCTGTTTTATTGTTGCCAAGACATAATGAAAAAAAAATAATTACTGGGTCATAGTTATGCCATTTTATTATGTCTGTTAAATAAAAAACAGAAATCCCATTACAGTGTAAAACCTATGGAAACAATTATTACGCTGCGTTATTAGCTCCTGATGTCTGACATTTAGTCTTTGATTAAGTAGAAAAACGAATGCGTAAGACAATTTGAGTCTAGCTGGCTTTGTTTTCCTTTGTAAAATAGGAATTTAATTCTTTGGTAGGCTTTTGTCTTACTTAATAAGAATACTCTGCTATCCTTCCTTTCTTTGTGTTGCAGGTTCTGAGAATACTAGCAATGAAGATTATCAGAGCATTGCACTATATTTTGAAGGAGAAAAGAAACATTTTCAAGCAGGAAAATTTTTCTTGCTGTGTGGCCAATATGCACGGGTCAGTACTTAAAAGATAAACCAATGAGAGTTGAAGGGTCATAGAAACTGTCCAAAGTACAGGACTTCCAGATTAGAGACGTTCATGGTAGACTTTTTATCTGCCGTAACTGATATACATACTTAGCTTTTTTTACACCTTTTTATATTAGAGTGAGCTCTCTGTATTTATTATTGAATTATGAATTATGAATTATACAGTGCCACGCACATAAATTTTTCAAACAGTAGAGGCTCCAGGTGAATCAACAACACACTATTCTCTGTGAATCTCTAAATGACGTGAACGGATAAGTAGAATTTACTTAGAGTTTATTTGCTTAACCAGTGAAGATTTGGTCACTGAAGAAATAGGTTATTAAATAGCGTTGCATATCCAAACTTAAACCATTATTTTAAAAGAAGGAAGTATTTCAATTGACACTCCTGACACACAGGTCTGTCAGATGATGCCTACTAAGTGTAAATACTCTTTCTTGCAAGAGTAAGAGCTGCTGCTACCTTTATAGCATATGTGGTTATCCTGATGGCTATAAGCATCTAGTGCACTACTTTTCTGTCAAAAGACAGAAAGAAACAACCTGATAAAAGTGAGGTGAATGTTAAGTTCATGTATCTCAGTTTTAACTCTTTTTTTTTTTCATTTTAGGCATTAAAGCACTTTATAAAAAGTCCAAGCACAGAAGATAACTTATCTATAGAAATGGCAATTGAAACGGTAAGCAACTTTGTTACAACAACAAAAAATCTCATCTTTTCAAGAGGTGTACTTTCAGTATTATTGCATTTTCTTAGTGTCAATGAGTGTGTTTGGACAGATTGCAAATAGAAGGAAAACCCTATCAATAAAGGTGATATTTACATTGAGTAAATTAGTTCTGACACAAGTGGAAAAAGTGTTTTCAGTGTTCCTAGGAGAGTTTATTAATACATTAGTACCTTTATGGTTTCGAGTCAGAGATACCTGAGTGTGGAACTTTCTTTTTGTAACAATATTTGTATATGACTTCTCAGTCTTGCTGATTTTTCCAGTCTGTGCACTGTGGTAAGAGAGGTCAACATGCCTCCATTCTCTCTTCTTCTCTCACAGAATCACAGAATTGGTGGGGTTGGAAGGGACCTCTGAAGGTCATGTGGTCCAAGCCTTCTGCTCAAACAGGGGCACCTAGAGCAGGTTGCCCAGGACCACTTCTGGTCAAGTTTTGAATATTTCCATGGGTGGAGACACCACAACTTCTCTGGGCAATCTGTTCTAGTGCTCAGTCACCCTTGCAGTAAAATAGTGTTTCCCTGTGTTCAGGTGGAATTCCCTGTGTTTCACCTTGTGCCCATTGCCTCTTGTCCCATCACTGGGCACCACTGAAAAGAGCCTGGATATGTCCTCTTTGCACCCTCCCTTCAGGTATTTACATACATTGAGGAGATTCCCTCTGAGCCTTCTCTTCTCTAGGAAAAACAGTCCCAGCTTTCTGAGCATTTCCTCGTATGAGAGATGCTTCTGGCTCGTAGTCATCTGCATGGCCCTTTGCTGGACTCTCTCCAGTACATCCATTATCCCCCTTGTACTGGGGGGCCCAGAACTGGACACAGTACTCCAGATGTGGCTTCACCAGGGCCGAGCAGGGGGGAAATACTTAGCACTAGTGTTTAGTGCTATCTTCTTTCCACTGTGCAAACTATGCTCTGACTGCATCTGTCCCCTTGAAGGACTCCCAGCTTTGAAAATCTTGTTGGGTATCATTAGAGTTTTTTCAGATCCTTAAAACGGTAGAGCTGACTCCGCATGGAGCTAGCACAGCTACTCTGAAGGCCTTCCAGCTCACAGAGCTATGGGCAAGGCTTGTAAGACTGATGTTTGAGGTGTTGAATGATTCATTCTGGATCCAGATGTTTCAGCCCAGATGAGTAAGCCAAAGGCTATGAAACAGCACAAAGGCTATTGCTGCAGTTGTATGATATGGATCACTGTGGAATCCAACATCTCAGCCATGTTTTCAGACTGTCTCTTCAACTTTGGCCAGATAGTGCTGGCTTTATTCTATTGATCAGCACTGAATATTCCTCTGAGATACAAATTGTGCTGGGTTGATAGACATAGCTTTGTGATTGCGCTTCAGTTCGTGGTGCCTAGATTCGTAACCCTGAAGCAGAGGAACAGTTCGTGCTGATAGAGACCTGTTGGTTATAATCCCGACATAGCGCATTAAAAAATAAATGTGAACCTACTGCATGTCAGAGCTGGTGAACCAAGTAACCATCTGGTTTAAGCACACAGAACTAAGAAAAAATGTATTTTAAATATATCTAGTTTCAGTTTTTAATAAAAAGTCTCCTTGTGTATAAGTATTTTTTCCTTCCTCTTTCATGTAATGATAATTTCTTCTGTCTTTATTTAATAGGTGGGACAGGCAAAAGATGAAGCCCTAACAAATCAGCTGATAGATTATCTTATGGGAGAGAGCGATGGCATGCCTAAGGTACTGGATTTCTATCACTGCTGTTGCATCCTGTTGCTGTACTGCAAGGTCTTTTGAGTTTATTTTGTCCTAAATTTTTTGGTAGCTACAGATTGCTTTTTAGCTTGCTCTTATTGGGGAGTAACGCATATATGATCACTCTTTGAGCCATTTCACCCAGTAATTCCAGTTTCAGAAAGATAAGAAAGCAAGTAACTATCTTAGGTACAATCATCTTTCTCTAAGCTTAGCAGAGTAGATCCAAATTAATGCTCACACTGAGGAAAAGAGACAAAACTTAGCTGTTTGGTCATAGCAGCAAGCCAACTGGCAGTTGCCTTTCCCAGATGGTCAGTCAGCAAGACAAGCTGCAGCACTGACGTCTTCTAGCAGAATGGGGAATTGGTCTTATTGTTGTTGCAGTGGAAGAAAGTAAGGTGGTAGTAGTAGTGAATGAAGGACAAAAACCATTTACACATCAACTTAGGACAAAAGTTGTGGACAGGCTTTCAGAATTATTCAGCTCTCTGTTGTTTCTTAAGTGATCAATGACTCAAAAAGAGCTTAACCCAAAGCAGTTCAGTTTTAAAATGTGAATCGAAGGGAAGATTTGCCACTGAGATCACCTGAAAATGTACCGGCTTCGTGTGAATGCCCATATGACAACGGAAACTTTTTTTTTGAAAAAAAAAAATCTTTGTTTTTCTTAGTATGTTTACTTTAAATTTCAGATTGGTTATTCATCAAGTTAGTTTTATCTGCAAATAGAGGCTGCACTTCTGTAAACTAAAACAGTTTCTGCTCTGTGTTGGAGAATACATATTTATGATAAAAAAGAAAAATGAAATAACAGGAAGTACATTTGAAGGTTTTTGGTGTCAGACCTTACTAGCATGGAAGTTTGATTAACAATAGGAAATACTGTGGATGTTGATTTTTATGTTGTCATTCATAGGAAATCTTCCTTGGATCCTTAAAACCATATTTTTTTTTGGATATGATTTAGGAGGTGCTCTGTGTGCTAAGAGGCAGCTGTGAGGCTTCTTTTAAAGTCATGTGATAAAATTTAGAAATGACCACTGCCTTTCCTTCCAGGTTTCGTGCTCCTTTGTTAATTGCAAAGCATTCACTGGGTGTAATAAAAGGCTTTTGGTAGACTATTTCATCTCTTATGTATATAGGTAGGCATGTGGGAGTTGAAAGATATTTGCTGACAGATTTTTGTGTATTAGTAGCCAATACCATAGGTTTGGTGATAATAGAAAAGGATAATTCACAGTGTAAGCAGAACGTGTGTTGGATTTATGCTTGAAATACAAGAAGTAAATTTTGATCATACTCGGTTTGTGATTTTTTTTTTTCAGGGAAGATTAAAAACGTCCACTGTAAATACGGTGCTAGACATCACAACATCAGCATTGAGGTTACGATGACGAACAGCTCTGTTGCAGGGTGACTGCTGGTGTGTGATCAGTGAGCCAAATGGCACTGCACACAAGGTTTTCTGCTATGGAAGCCAGACCTCAGGTGCAGGCACTGCAGTCTGCAATTTATTCCTCAGTCAAGGAACTTAAGCTCTTGAGCTCAAACTCACAGTAAATATAGTCAGATACAAAATTATATTTATAGAAGAGAGTAAATTCTGCCTTACTGAGGGGAGTAAGGTTTGGTAACAATGGAGATGACGTGGTCTTGGTGCAGTAAGGCTATTTCACCCCTAATGTTACAGATGTGGTTTTTGATTCTTTAGCGAGATTAAATATTCTGTCTCTCTGCTCTCCATATAGTGTCAACAGATTTGATATGTCGGATTTTTAGACACAACTAGACAGCTGATGGCCGAGTCAACCTTGCTTTTATAAAATTAAAATTAAGAAAAAAATCCTCTATGTCTATAGGATCTCTTTTTATTTACCTCTTACTATTCATCTGTGATTTGAATGTTAACAATAATAAAATTATGAGAGAAGCAAAACGTAATCAAGCAAACAGAATCCAACTGCAGGAGACCAGAAGAGAATGAAGCCGATAGAGGCACAGTGTGAAAAATCTGAGCAGCATCTGTGTAAGCAGAAGTAATTTCATATTTATGCTGAAAGTAGGGTGGATAGTAGCTGTAGCATCCTGTCTTTCTTCTGTGAGCAGCAGCCTAGCCATCTGGTTGAAAAAAGTGCCTAGGATTGGGTAAGGGGAGCGAGTTACAGCATAATCTCCATAGTGAAGAGGTTTTAAAGATTTTAGAAGACATCCAGCAATTGTGTGAATGCCGTAATTGCCATATTTAACATTGTTTTGAAATTCAATGTAGAGCTTTCTTTTCTGTGTTTAAAAGCTCTTTCTTGTTCTTCTGAATGCTATAATCCAATCTGCCATAGTCTCTCTCAGTGAGTAACATAATTTTACTTAATCAAATCATACCTATTTGTTTAAAAAATCGACTTAGAAAGCAATTCACCCTTATCCTTATTATGCTATGGAGCCATACCAAGCACATGGGGTTGGTTTTAGAGAATAGCAGCTTTTATGTGGTAGTACTTTTGTAAAGCTGAAAGTGAGAGTGAATTTAAAATAGCCGTGCAGCAGAAACTTGCTAATCCTTTTGGCATTCATCTTCGAACCAGGTAATTGCTCAGAGCAGCCTGGTTGCTTTTCTCACCCAACAACCTTATGGGATTTTAATGAAGTACCATATTAAGAAAATTATTATACCTAGCATAATTTTGCTGCACTATTGTCTAATAATAAACCCTTTCTTTTAATGTGTTATTATGTTGCCTACTGTATTTATTAACTTGCAAAGATTCTTAATTTTTCACGTGTGTCCTGTTGTATTTTTCAGGAAACATTAACTAGCAAGGTTCTGCTGTTTTATGTGTGCATAGTTTCTAAGTACAAGTGGTTTAAAAAGCAAAACTAAATTAAAATTCTGGCTATCTAAAATTAAGGTCAGTTAGATTGCAATAATTCTTTTTTTCTGAAGATTTTAGGAAATGTGGTGACAACTGATTATTCCTTCCTCTATTTATTGCTTTTAAACAGCTAATTTTGAAAGTTATGATATGAAAGTAGAACATAAGACTCACTTCTTCTTAAATGCCTTCTACTTTTATATTTCCTTCTACATACAGCTGCTGCGTGAATTATTTAAATATTTTATTTAATGAAAACACAACTGAGGGCATGGCAAATACCATATTGGGTGGCTGGTCTTCTCTGGGACAGGATCCTTCTTCCTGGGCAGGAGAACAGGGAGAGGTGCAGCCTGGAGGGGGAAGCGCAGCCTTCTGCTACCGCGGTGTAGCAGCTGTCTGCGTCTGTGCTAGGAGGTGTCAGGAGCTGGGAAAAATTACATCCTGACCTACCACTCATAATATTTTTCTTTCGGCTCAACTCAGGGAACTCAGGATAAATAATATTCACTAATAGACGCAGTTGTGTTTACTTTATTGTACAAATAACTGTTTCAAAATTGTTAAATTAAGGTACTTACCATGTTCTAACTTTGGATTGAGTGTTACTTAAAATTCCATTCCATCATTAGTTTACTTTCAGTCACTTAACATTTTGCCTCATATTGAGAGTTAAAAAGAAGAAGTTGACCTGCCCTTTTTCTTTCTGTATACCAGTCTTCCTCTCTTGCTTTTATTTCAGTGATTTTTCTTCTGTTTATTTATTTATTTTTTTTTCCCTGCCTCTCAAGTAAGAAGTTAATCTTTGCAGTTGTCTTCTTTATCAGGAAACGCATTTATACCTTTCATATTTCTCTTCCTTTTAATGTCTTTTGTTTGTGTGTTTGAGACTTGCATACAGAAGCTACACAGTATTCCAGAGAACAGCACGTTGATTAATACAATTATTTTTAAGGATTTTTTTATTATTTTAACATAAATATATACTTTGTAAGTGTTTGGTTTTACTAATAATATCACAGAATTAGTTGTGTTTGGCTTTTTTTTTTTTTTGATTGGTTTGGTTTTGCTAAGCTGTCCATAAAGCTACCAGTGTTTGGTTTTTTTTTTTTTCTGATTTGCCTGTATTTAAGTTGGGAACATACCATTATGTACAGTATTGCAGATTAAATTAATCTTGATTATTTCAAAGATTGTTACACACTTCTTTTTTTTTTTATTCCATTTTTGAAATCACTGTTAAAGATATAAAATAGTGGCCCTAGGCCAGATTATTATTTTTTTAATAACTGTTCCTTTTCCTCATAAGCAAGGCCATATTATCTTGCAGTTTGTATTTTGGCTGTGTTTTTAGGAATAACAAAAGGGTTTTGAGGGTTTTCTCAAAATACCCATGGAAGTGCAGTTCTCTTGATGAGTGTGCTAGCTATTTGGGTACCAATGCTGCCATCTTGCTTTTTAAAGTTTTGGTTTAAAAATATTTCACTCGTTTTTTTGATGTTGGATTGCCAGTTCTTGTGTGAACCCTTTGCTGCATTTGCCATTCTTGAGTCCTCTTATATCAACAGTACATAGTATAGCAAACTAGAAATTTTATGCACTTTGTTAGCTGATTGTCCCCATAGTTTTCAACTCTTTTATCTGTCTTGGGTGTCTGCCCTATTGTCCTGGTGCAGTACAGGCTTTCACAACCACCTATAGCCATCCTTATTCATGCTAAGCACTATCACGCTAAGCACTATCTGCATCTAGAGACACAATAACAACTTCAAGCATCTCCAGCAAGATTTTGGAGTCCTTTGGTTCTCTCCTGTTGCCGTAGATGACTTCAGGTTGGAAGTTGTTAGCTTTCCACCCGTACAGGGCAGCTAACCCCAGGGCCCTCAGGGGGCATTCGTCTGGCCCTGGCCGAGCAGCCAGAGCTCCCAGGGGAACAAACGTAGCGTGGCTAAAGCCTGGTGGTGTGGACAGTGCTTCACAAACCAAGGCAGCTTGTCCACGTCCTTTGGAAAGCGTGGTGGTGGGACAGGCAGGTCAAGAAGGGGAGCACAACAGTATGTGTTTAGTCAGTATTAATTGCTTTTGTATCGTTTAATTAAGGATGCCAAGTACCTGTTCCGCTTGTACATGGCACTGAAGCAATACCGAGAAGCTGCCAGGACTGCTATAATAATTGCCAGGGAGGAGCAGTGCTCAGGTAAGCCTTTCTCTTCCTGATATCACAACGTATCTGATGCTACAGCCTTGCAATACTGCAGGTACCGTTATTCATATAGGATTATACTATATAATGTATCCTATATAGCCTTAGAACAAATCTGTTCTGTAAATACAAAGTTTTTAATTATATTCAAGTTTAGTTTTGAATTTGAAGTAGCCTTTGTGAAAAGACTGGGACTCGTAACTGCATATTACATGTTTGGAAAACAGAAAATTATGGCAAATAACTCTATTCCGTATATCCAAGTAAATTTATTAATGGGGTCTAGCTGCAACTCTGCTTATCTGTATAGCACAGATGTTACAACTGCAGTTAAACTACATGCAGTTCCCATGCAATCAGTTTACTGATCCTTTAGTCTTTGCACATTTAAGCTCTTGATTTTTTTCAGTAGGAGATGTGCACAGGAGATGTTTTCTGCTGAAGGATCAGATACCTGTTTACTTAAGTCTTGTTTTCCCCTGAAGTTAGAAACAGAAAAAAAGAAATTAGCTAATTTCGTTTCTAGCCCTTATTTCTGTCTCCTCCATTAGCTGCATTTTTCTGTAGCCATGGCGACAGCCCTACTGTAACACTGCTCACTTTTCATTTCATATAAGTTAAGAAAGATAATCTCTAAAGGAAAAGTAGCAGCCTCAGGAACAGGAGGACAGTTATGCCCATGCAAATTAACATTTATGGACTGCTCCTCAGCAGTGGGCTAAGCTTGGGGGGGAAATCTCTTATGCCTTTGAAAAGCATGATTTCCCAATTCATCATAGCAGTAAATAATTCATTTGTGCTAATTATGTAAGCCAGAAATGTAAAGGCTCAGGGGTTTAATTATTCAATTCACTAGATGCTTTGAATCTGAAAACATACACCTAAAATGCCGTACCCCGTGTTGTATGTCATATTCCCTGCCGGTATCGATGTGTTCTGCAGCAGTGTGTAAATAAGTAGCACATTTTTCTCAGTAAAGTCACCTGTCTTGCAGTAGCTGTTCCCTCTGCAGAGGCACAGGTTTAGATTTTCCCCTCTTCCTTCAGGAGATTTCAGTGAGTTTGATTTTGAAGTTTTCACCAATATAGTTTATTCTTTTCCTTAAAAATCCACTAAAACTTAAACATAAGTCTGTACTGTTGGGCGTTTTCCTTTGGGTATGCCATTTTATGTTCACCTGATTTTAAGACTGACCATGCTATACTGAGAGTCAGTGACACCGCATGAAAAATTAATACTGTTTTCCAGCAGCTAATTCTGGAGTGATACTCAGCTGTCACACCAATACAGCAGCTTGATTCAATTATAGTCTGTAACAAAACAAAACAAACTGCTTTGTAGAGATGTAGAGAAAAACTATTGCTGAAACAACTAATTCAGCTGCGTTGGTAAGTCAGGGGAATCCTGTGGTTTCTGGAAAGTCCGGGCCAGTAACCTTGAAGCAGTATAATCTAGTGAAGTAACACTCAATGTAAATCATTTCTGAAAGGTCTGGGGCTTGTTCAGTTGCAGAGGCAAGGAGATGTCAGAGCAAATGATAAAGTAGAAGTTCTTTACATTAAAATTTAAGCATTAACTTTTAAATACCTGACACTGAAGAACAGAAAAAGGTAACAGGTCTAAGTGCTCTGATGCTCTCACAGAACCTTTTCTCTACATTACTGTGGGAGCAATGTATTGGATACAGCATCTTCCATTTTTAAAGTTCTGTTATGCAAAATTGTCATCCACGTGTGTATTTTGCTGCTGTTTAGATGTCTTCTGCAAGTGTAATTTTTTTCTTATTTAACTCCCTGGCTGATACTGTTTAGGATACAACGACAAGCAGCTGCTTGACTTTCCAAAGAAATTGTCATGCAAAGGTTTTGCTCTAAGAGTTAATATAGCTTCCTGTCTAGCTTCCTTTTATGTTATTAGTAAAGAAATTGTTAAGAAAAGTTAAATTTACTGTTCAGTTTTGTTTGTTTTTAAGGAAACTACCGAAACGCACACGATGTTCTTTTCAGTATGTATTCAGAATTAAAGACCCAGAAGATTAAAATTCCTTCTGAGATGGCTACAAACCTGATGATTCTACACAGCTATATTTTAGTAAAGGTATTGAACTTAAAAACTGAGTTTGCACATATGTTGCACAGTCTCTGATTTACTGAAGTGTACATACGGATGCATACCTTCTGAAGGCTGCAGGTAATTTGCTGTTTGTTGTGTTCCAGGCTCACGTGAAACGTGGAGATCACATGAAGGGAGCGCGTATGCTCATACGTGTAGCCAACAACATCAGCAAGTTCCCGTCACGTAAGTACTGGCAGCGCAGAGGAGTTCATTAAGCCATTGTGTTAGAGGTGCATTGTCCTCCTGCGATCTTACTGCACACGCAACAAAGACTCTTCAGTGCCCTGCCCTCCTCCACGGGACAGCTCTTCAGTACCCGAGTTCCTCATCCGTCATTTAAAGTGGCCTTAACCACTGTGACTGCAACACTGAGTTGCCTGAGCCATGCCCAAATCTCAGGATTGTATGTAACGAGCTGGTCAATCCTGTGACTTCATCACAAGGTTTTAATCAGGCTTCTTTTGAAAAATACCATTTTTTGTTATATTGAGCTTCATTAAAGACAAATTTTCTTTGAGACCGCTGTGTGCAGACTCCTGTCACATATGACCACAGTACTGACAGTGAGTGCATCCGTCTTTGCATGTGCACACAGGCCCTTCTCTGTGCCGCAGGTCAGCCTGTCCTTTGTTAATTCCCGCTCAGTTGTAATCCCAGTTTATCTTTTTACAGCCAGTGTTCCCAAATACTTCATTACAAATTATGTCTTTAAACTGCGAAGACCAGCTTTGTGAGAAATTGTTGTAATCAAAACAGTCCTGGTGCAAGGCAGTGAGAGGTGAAAACATAATTTTTTGGTTATGGTTATGGGAATTGCAGGTTTGTGCAACTGTGTACTGTGAGGCAGAAGACAAATACTGTCATTTTTCATCGATACTTGTTAAGCCCTAGTAGCTCAAAGGCTTTCAACATTAATATTAGTAGATAAATATTTGGTATTATTTCATTCTGTTGCAGACATCGTACCAATTTTGACTTCAACAGTAATTGAGTGTCACAGAGCAGGACTGAAGAACTCCGCCTTCAATTTTGCTGCCATGTTGATGAGACCCGAGTACCGAAATAAAATAGATCCGAAATACAAAAAGAAAATTGAAGCAATGGTCAGGTGAGCGGTGTTAATCTGTGCTTTCAGGTGTACCCAATATCAAGGTTTTATTTGCAATGTTATTTTTGCTCCTAAAGCCTACAGTCTAAAGGCTCGCTCTGGCTCCCCCCACCCCTTTATTTTCTTGTCATTTGGTCTCAAAGTTCTTCTGGAATTCTTTGATGCTGGCCCATATTAAGTCTCAATATTATTTATGAGCTGGCATCAACACCATATTTTATGAGCATGCTGAACAGAGAAGTGTCCTGTGAGAACCATTTATCCTATCCTGCTTAGTGTCTTTTAACCATTTTGTTTTAAATTCACGCAAGGTCCATCCCTACTGCTTGTTGATATTTCTAGAAAATTCCAGGAAGCTTCTAAAATAGGACATCAACTTTAAAAGTTGTGTTGACTTGTCCTTAATGTATCTTAACTTGTCCTTAATGTATCTTACTTATCCATGCCTTGGGTTTCTTAAGTGGAGACAAAAGAATAGGCCATTGCAAGGGACAGAGATGCGTGCTCAGGTTAATCAAATGTGAAATCAGTCTCCCTACAGACTAGCACAGGAAGCCACCTACTTGTCTCAAAACTTGCTAGGCTAAACATCAGGAAAAAAATGTATCTCGTTCATTGTTGAAATGAAAACATGCTAAAAGTGAATCTAAAGTATTTTTCTACAAATACTCCCTAGAACATTAAACATTAAGGCCACATAAAAGACCTGAAAAAAAGAAAAAAAAAGAGTCCTCCTCTTCCCCCTCCCCTTAACCAAGGCCAGGATGTCTGGATCAGGCCCAGCATTCTGGCAAACAGTTGACAAAAACAGACTTGTGATGTGGTGTTGGCCCAGTCAGATGGCAGGTTTAATTCTTGTTACTTTGTGGCCAGTTTTGAAAGAAAGATATCAAACTACAGTTATGTTGTTTACAATTAGACTAAAAACTGACCCATTTCTGACTTTACGTAACGGTGATGAAGCTCAGGTGATAATTGCAGGAAATTATCTGGTAGAACAAAATAGCAACTGGAAGCCACGCAGCTAGCTAAAAGGAAAAACACCTGCTAAGTATCAAAAGCATTGTAAACACCTTTGTTCGAGTTCAGAGCTTGACTTTTTATTCACACTGGTGCCTTACTTCTAGACGTCCCGACACAAGTGAGGCAGAAGAGCCAACGACAGCCTGCCCGCACTGCGCCTTCCAGCTCCCCGAGTGCGAACTCCTGTGTCCCGGGTGCAAAAACAGCCTGCCTTACTGCATTGCAACCGTGAGTGCTGCTGGTGATGATGAGCACAAAGCTTTTTTTTTTTAAAATCCTTCTGGGTGTTAAAAATAGAACCTTCACTTCGCTAGTAGTTTCAAGCTGAGGTTTGTTTGCTTTCTCCAAGCTGTTACCACATGAGTGAAACTCATCTTCAGCTATCACTGAAGGAACACCCAGCAGTGTCCTCAGCTGCCACCCACACAGTGCCGGCCCATAAGGCTAACCCTAAAAATCAGAGTGGTTCTGGGAGGCTTCACCTCCCTGGGACAGCAGCTCATGTGCCAGGACTGCCCTGAACACCCGTCACATGTAGAGCTGGGTGCAGCGGGTGCGTGGCAGAGCGCACTGACAGGCAGAGCATTACTGGTGGATGTAGAAGTCCCCCTTTGGTCTTTGGGCAGGTGCTTGTGAAGGGCACAGCTCTCCTCCCCTAAACTTCAAGCTGCCAGGACTGCTTTTAAAAAAGGGAAAGGCTCCACAAAACTCCATTGTTAGGAACGGCCAGAACATAACAGAAGTTTAGGGCACTTCCAAGGTTAAGTAATGGTAGGTTATTTCAGTACTACTGATCCTAACAGAAATGAGAAGCCCTGATATTTTTGTTTCAGGATTCTTTACAGTATATTGAAGAGGCATGGAGCACATTTCCTAGCGGAAGAGCTATGCCTCTCACTGTTACTAATATCATTACAAATTCTTTATACTGAGGTTAGATCCTGTGTAACACTTTTTACAAGGTTGAAGTGATTTGTCACACTAGAATTACAGAATAATCACAGATTAACTCCAACATTCGATGCCTGCTTAAATAAACATTCTTTATTAAAACTAAAGAATCAGTCTTACAAAAGATATATAGCTTTTCTTTTTAAACTATTGGATTAGCAGAATATTATGATCAGTATATTTCAGAAGTACTATCTTAAGAGGAAAAAAAAAGTTCTTAAATACATAACTTTGCAAGCCAAAAACCGAAGTACGTATTCATGTACATTTCACGTAATTAGGCCACCTCTTAGTTACAGCTCAGTTACATCACAGGTATTTGTAACATCATGAGGACAGCAGAATTTTCTAGTATCTTTTGAAAGCGTCAGAAGAGTTTACTGTTGTATATTGTATTAGAGCATAAATTGCTGAATACAGTTCAAGGCACTGTTGCATGTTATAATGTTGACCAACCTATATAACAATTCTCTGTATCAAGAGCAAATTAGAAACCATACCGAAAAAAAAAAAGGAAATAATCTCTGCTTCAAGTGGCAAGTCTCCGGACTGCCGCTATGCTCACAGACTGACAGTCAAATGCAGCCCCCAGGGCTCAGGTGACGTGGCTTGGGGACATTTTTTGAATGTCACGTAACATCAAAAAAAATTGTTGTAAATTTACAAACAGCCCTCCCTATGCAGATTTACAAATAGCATTATAAAATTGCCAAACTAAAATAAAGCGGTAATTTAATACTTTTTTTTTTTAAAAAAAGGAAATACAAATCGTCATGAAAATGCTGTCTCATTCAGAGCTCTTTTTCTAGTCACAGAATTTACACAATAAGTAACACTATTATGGTGGGGTTGTTTTGTTGTTTTTGTTTTTAAATTCATCAAGACCTTTAGAATGCTGTCGCTGAGACTTTCTCACAGTAACAGATCGACACCTCAGCGCCCAGTCTGCTAGGACACTACATACCTTTTAACAACTTGTTGCCTTTGCGTGCAGGGCCGGCACATGGTACAAGATGACTGGACAGTCTGCCCCCACTGTGACTTCCCTGCCCTCTATTCAGAATTCAAGAAGTAAGTTGGGATTTTTACTTCATTTTTTCTGTTGAAGGATTCCAATGTTAGTTTGTTCACAGTTTAGCAGCAAACAGTTTTCTTTGGTACTTAAAAACAAGCAAGCCTCTGAGGGTGGGGAAAAACTCTTACTTGAGCATTTCATCGAACATACTCCCAGAGCATTACTTTCAAGTGAACCAGGCACAGCAGCAGCCACTGAAACAAGAATATGCACCCACTAACACAACTACCACCGCTTGTCCCTGCTACCCATCTGTATGGGAATGGGCTTGGGTAGCTTGTACTGCAGTCAGGAACTGCTTCTCCAGAAACTACCTTCTAGCCCCAATGCTTTGTCTGTGCTCTAACGGCCACATTTTCCTCATGCCCCTGTAAACAGCAGCAACCTTCCTGTTGCAATCTTAGTTCTCAAATGTTTAAAAAAAAAACAAAACTTTTCTCCACCTAGACAGAAGCACAATGTATTGCTCTAGCCTTTATTTTTACAGAGTATAGGTTTTACAGGTTTGCTAGTGTTAGAACTACCCTTTGATCTGCCACCCTTCTTTTAAAACAGCATGTTACAGACTGAGAATATATGTCCAATGTGTTCTGAAAGAATTAACATTGTTCATCTTAAGAAAATAAGTGACTGCACACAATACCTCAAACAAGAAGACATGGACCAGTAAGTTCCGGTACGTACAAGAAACGGTTTTTGTGTTGTATTGTGTTTGGGTTCTTTTGTTGCTTGTTTTTATTTAACAGGGCTCATTCTAGAAGACACTTGAAGTCTTTCCCAGCAAGGAAAGCTCAGTGTTCCAAGAATTTAACTTAAAGCCTAGGCCTCTCTCCCTCAGATCACTGAGGTGCAGATTTATCACATATTTGCACTCAAGTGCACGCAGCCCAGTAGTTTTTGGAACTGGAAGGAACCTAGCTGTTACATCATTCCCCCTGTGAGACTTCGGAACCGGTTTACCTTTATGACCAGGTTATCATCTGCAGCAGTCTGGGTTGGTGTGTTCCTGAACACCAGCTGTGTTTTAGTGGCACAGGGAGCCGTTTGAAGATCTCAGCAAATCCTTCTACTGATCAGCCATCGGATTTTAGGAGGACGGGAGGAGGGAAGAGCTCCTAACTAGAAGGAACAGAGCTGAAATGCAGGTTACATGATCTTATGCTGTAGGGTTTCCATGATAGAGAAACGATCTGTACAGTAAGTTCCAAATATATTTAACACGGAAGCTATCACAGGATAACAGCAACATACTATTGGCTTGACATGCTTACTTCAAAGACTGAAACCAAGGCTTTGTCTGTACCGCACAGCTGGATCCAGCGGTTTGGTTTTGTTGAACTGGTAACTGAAAATGCACGAACAAAGTTCCTCATTTATTTAACTGTAACAGTTGAAGGCTGATGTATTGGTGCAGATACCTTATATGAAAACTTAGCTATAAAGGCAAAGTAACAGGAAGTGCCATTGTGAATTTATATATATATATACATATATATATATACACACACACACACACACCATACTGACCTTATTTTTGCATTTTTAATCACTTTTTTCTATTTACTCACAGACGATCATGTAGTTTGCTACCAGAATCTTCATTTTGGGATCTGACTAACTGTTTGTTTGTTTTCAGAACAGCCTGTCTTGTTCAGCAAGCTGCAAGGAACTCTATCACTGCATTACACGTTTTCTCCACTGGGATTTAACAACCACCATATCACTTCTATTTTGTGATAATCTGTAAATATTTAGCTTTTGATAAATTTTGTACTTTGATTTATTATAGTAATAAACCCCACTGATTAAATTAAAATCTTATCAAGCAAAACTTACATTTCGTCTGCACCAAAGGCAAGGGGCACCGTGTGATGTGGGTGGCGGAAGACCTACGTGTTCTCTTATCCAACATCAAGTGAGTTTTAATCATGCTAATTTCTATTTAACAGTGTCTGTTAAACAGTTTTAGGTATTAAACAGTATTTAGGTATTCTTAGGTATTCTGTTCTAGCTTTGATTAAAGAGAACATTTTAGTTCCAAACTTTGAAGAGACAGTGCTTAAATCCCTCACTGCTTTTCTGCATCTCTAAAACACAAAAGCAAAGCTGGGGGAAAAAATATAACCACATCCTGACAGATGCAGAAAAGCCAGAACCTCAAAAGGAAAGGAGAAAGACAAACATTCCAGGAACTTAAGCAAAATTTAAAAAAAACTTGTGTGAAACACCTTTTATTGTAATCTTTTATACTGCTTAATTCCTATAATGTACAAATATGCAAATCAGATTTCTTGCATCATGTACTATTTACAAGATTTCACCACATAATAACAGGGATTTATAAAAAAAATGGAAGTCCTACGAAGACTTAGCAAAAACACCAGGTAACTAAGCATCACATTTGTATCATGTTCATGCACCCTGGAGCTTGTTTTACAAGAATATTTATAGCTTGTAACGTAGCACGTTAAGAGTAAGTACAGCACTGCATAGTGTGAGAATACAGTAGCTACATCACCTCTATAAGAGGAGCATTTTCAACGCGCTGGTTCTACTTTCCCAGCTACATCAGTGGAGCGTTCATGTTCCTGACAGAAGTTAGATAAGCAAAGCCACATCCAGAGCAAGATTACTGTGTTTAATGTCTTGTTTTCTCCTTCCTTTTCCCTTCTTTTTTTGTTGGTTCTTCGTTTTTCTCTCTTTTTGGCAGCTTGGAAGACTTCGCCTTTTTTTGCTACAAACAGAATAAGCGGACAGTTTAAAATTCAACTGTAACCTGACAAAAAGCACGTATCAAAAATGCAATCAATGGGGGAAAACAGGGGGGAGATTTGCTCATCTCTCCCCTCCCCTTCCAGGAATCCCATTTTAGACATTTTAGTTAACTAAAAAAAAAGTTTAGTGTGGTAGTTTAGCACTGAAGAAACTAAGTCACCTTAATCATTGCATCGCTTTCAACACTGTCTTGCTCATCCTCATCAGACTGGATCTCATCCACATTCAGGTCTTCACTCAGTTCAGAGGTCGCCACGGATCCTGACTGCCTTTTAGATGTCTTCACAGAATTAAGGGAATACGGAGTCAGATGTGCCTCTTTGTTGTACGCACGTGTAAAAGCGGCTTTGACCTGTAGGAAGGAGACTCTGAGCATCAGCTTAGCTAACCAACTCTCTAGCCAAGAGTCTACATCACCTTTCCTTTGGGGTGATGTGACCAAAAGGGTTTTGTTTGTTTGTTTGTTTTTTACAAAAGGATACAGGAAAGCATTCAAGAGCAGTGCGAGAAGCTGATACAGCTTGCAGTCAGGAGCCTGCATGTAGGAAGCACCTGCGCAATCCTGCTTTCCCTTTCCCTTCTCTGTTCCACTTCTCACTATGCCCCTGACACAGCTGACTCCCAGTGATCCTCTACTTTGGGGGCAACATGAAAGACTGCTGAATGAAGCGCAGCCTTTATCTTTCAGGACGTGTCCCTGAACCCTTAGTAGCATGCCTGACAGCTGAGCTGCAAAGGCCTTCTATGGTCTCAAATTATAGTTAATAAGATAATTTATTTGCATCTTCCCCAGCTTCAGCCTTTCAACAGCATATCCATACCATGACTACCATTGTAGAATTTCCTTTTAAAATATGTAAGATAAAGAAAAAAATTACTTGTAAATTTTTACCTTGGGATCCAGCTTTGAAAAAGGACTGGGTTTGCCTCCCCACATGCTTATTTCCATGATATTTTCAACATCTTCTTTCATCAGGCAGTAAGAGTCCATGAAAGTTATAGCTTGTTGTACACCATCTGCTCCAAAGTCTTTCAAAGGCTGGACAAGTGCATCCCGCAGATAAGACAGATACTCCATGTTTACTGTCCTCTTGCACATCTGGGTTCTTTGTCAAATTAAAAGAGAGGAGTAAATCTCTACAGCAACTCACAGCTCGCTCCTCAACGCAACCAACCTGTAGGTGGGCTCTCACCAAATGGATTATCAGCTGCCTTAAGAGTTAACTGCAAGCTGAATTGTGTCATTTCTTTTGCAATATCTGGACTAGGGATAACCTGGTGCAAGGAATTCAGCACCCAAGAACTGAGCAGTCTGGGGAATTAAAGAATCACAAAATAGGTTAGGTTGGAAAAGACCTTAAAGATCATCTAGTTCCAACCCCCCCCGCCATGGGCAGGGATAACACAACCCAACTTAAAAGAAGAAGAAAAAAAACAGCCTCCAAAAAAAGTCAGTCAACTGTACTGAAAGTGCCCCAAGTCCAGATTAATGCTAAGAAAATGTCACCAACAACACCCAAGGGTATTCCTAGAATACACATGTAAACTTGTACCAAGCA